>NC_090063.1:10664959-10970626 GCF_038355195.1 Osmerus mordax | reverse complement strand
GGAGGGTGGTGTGGGAGGGAGGTGTGGGAGGGAGGGAAGCAGCCTCTGCAATGGTGGCCTGAATGGTGGACTACAACACGAACAGAACATATAAAACAACCGAACAGATCAGAAAAGAAGAGTATAGAAACCGGAAAAGAACATTAGAAGAGAAAAAAAAACGAAACATGACTGGAATGGAAGAGAAATCCTTTGGGAAGCGATCCACCACGTAACCCTTTTTCCATCCTCCCTGCCTGGACCTCACACCATCTCAAGGGGGGGTGTTCAAAGTCCACAGTAACTCACCAACTCACTAAAGCATGCATAGCTCCAGGGACACCTCAGGGAGCACCACCCTCTCCCCTTCAGTTCACATTACAAGCTGCCTCCTCAGACAGCTCCATCGTATAGGGTTCCTGACAGGTATTGGGCAGGATGAGGAAGGTATAGAACCACATTGAGGGCACATAGCACTGATTGTTAAATGATTCAGAGCTCTCTCCGCTCACCTTGTCGCACGCCCTGTGTAGCGGAGGCGTCCGGTGCCCTTGAACATGGCCGCCTTCACGCCGTCAAGCACCACCCCTCCCGGATCAATATTTGATGACAGGGCCGATCATTTAAACATGAGAGTCTGAATGCCTTGCAACATATGAATAATAAGGGTAGCCCATCTAGCGGTTAGCTCGCAAACAAATACTTTGTCCTAGTCCAAGACAATAGGGTTGGGTGGCTTCTGGTAAAGTGCTGAAAGAATTGACTTGGGAGGAGCAGCTAATGTGTGTGTGTGTGCGTGTGTGTGTGTCCCTACCCTATAGACTGGCCAAAGAGGCCCTCAGTAAAACAAGGGGCCAGTGACTGAGCCCTGAGTATTGATGGAAAAGACAGGGCCATGGTCAGGGCCTCATAAACGGACCCTGCTCTAATGTAGCGGAAATGGAAAGATGAATAATTGAACCGCGGGTCATGAATCAGTCGGCCATTTGGGCCCTGCTGTTAGCGACTAGTCGGGGTCTGACCGTGCGACGGAGGATTCGTCCTCTGTTCCCTGGGGAGCGATGCGCAAAGGTGTTTGGGGTACGGAGTTTAGCATGTGTTTGATGACAGTGTTTACCACCAACTATAACCTTGTGGATGGTGGTGTGCATCGTGTGTGGTGTGTGTCTGTGTGTGTGTGTGCGTGTGTGTGTGTGTATGTGCATGCATTGCTTGCGTGTATATGAAAGAGAGAATATGTGTGTGTTTGTTTTTGTGTGTTTGTGAGCCTGTGCGTGTGTGTGTGTCTGGATGCGAGTGTGTGTGTCCATGTGTGTGTGTGTACACATACTCCCTTCAACTCCTTCCACCTCAACACAGTCATTTTCCCACGCCATAAATAGCTGTAGTGAGGGCTGCACCCATAATTCAGTATTCAAATGCTCACAGCGATGTCATATTTCTGCGTCCTGGAGGACGCAGCTGTGTCATATATCTGGGCCCTAAAGGGGCGTGCTGGCGCTTATTTATTTATATCAGGTGCTCATCCTTCTCTGTCGCGCCCTCTGGGTTTGATGTATGTTGGAGGTGTGTGTGTGTGCACCCTGTCTCCTGCCCCCCTTCTCGCTTCTTCACCTCCTTCTCTCCGTCCCTCTCTCCTCCTCCCCCACTCCCTCCATGTCAGACGCAGTGCCGTACAGTATGTGCTGTGTGCGCCTCATCTTTTCCTCCCCCTCCTTCTGTCTGTGTGTGTGTGTGTGTGTGTGTGTGTGTGTGTGTATGTGTATGATGTATGTCCTGTCTTCTGATGGTAAATCCCCCCCAGCCTCTCCATCCCTCAGCATGTCTGAGGCATGTTTTTAATCCTCACCTCTCCCTCCCTCTCCCACCCTCCTCTAATGTATGCTCCCTCCCCTCCCCCTTCATCTCTCTCTCTCTCTCTCTCTCTCCATTTCTCTTTTATGTCGCCCTCTTTCTTTTCTCCCTCTTCCCCTGTCTCTCCATCTCCCTCCCTCGCTCCATCGCTCTCTCTCTCTCCATAGGTGCTGGCTGCGCTTGGACACATACTTCATCTGGAGCTTCATTGGCCCTGCCACTCTGATTATTATGGTGAGGCGCATACTCACACACACGTGCACACGCACGCACGCATACTCACACACACGTGCACACGCACGCACGCATACTCACACACACGTGCTCACGCACGCACGCATACTCACACACACGTGCACACGCACGCACGCATACTCACACACACGTGCACACGCACGCATACTCACACACACGCACGCACACACACAGGCCTACAATACATGGCGTTCTTGCAGGCAAGAGAGCGGGCAGGAGGTGCAGAAATAACTCTCCACCAGGGAGTGGAGGCGTGTGTTGACACCTGGAGGCCTCCGTCTGAGGGATTATGTTCACGTGTGTGCAGGCCGGGCACACATAGAGGCAGGCTCAACCTGGCAGACTCACCTGCACGGCTTATCTTTTCAATCCTCCCTCTCTTTCTGTTTGGCGAGGACTGCTTTTGTCTTTCTTCAATCCCTCGTTAGTGGTCAGCCCCCCCCCCCCCCCCCACCCCCCCCCCCCCCCCCCCCCCCCCCCCTACGGACGCACACGCAGACTGCCACCTACGCCTGCTGTTGTCACAACGCTCCGTTGTTAGTCATAGAGAGACAAGAATAGAGGGGGACAGGATGTGGAGATGGGGAGGGAGGGAGGGAGGGAGGGAGGGAGGGAGGGAGGGAGGGAGGGAGGGAGGGAGGGAGGGAGGGAGGGAGGGAGGGAGGGAGGGAGGGAGGGAGGGAGGGAGGGAGGGAGGGAGGGAGGGAGGGAGGGAGCAGGGGGGGCAACTGTGGGAGCGAGAGAGAGAGGGATAGAGGCTGTGTGGTACAGGCAGAGAGGGAGTGGGAAAAAAAGATGGACTGTGAAAGAGAGTGAGAGAGAGAGAGAGAGAGAGAGAGAGAGAGAGAGAGGAGAGAGAGAGAGAGAGAGAGAGAGAGAGAGAGAGAGAGAGAGAGAGGGAGAAGGTAGTTGGGAAGCACCTAGGACATTGGGCCAATTAGATGAATGTCAGCATGTATACATCCAGCTCTCGGCTCACCTTAGAAATGTCAGGCAAGATATCGCTGCCCAGCTCGCCGTGAGACGGAGTGGGAGGAAGGACTGCATGACGAGCCATTAGACACATACACACTCTCACACACGCGCAAGAAGGCTCTCAGACACATACACACTCTCACACGCGCAAGAAGGCTCTCAGACACATGCACACTCTCAAACACACAAGCACTCTCACACACACGCACTCAAAAACGCGCCCTCAGAACTGAGGATTGGACACACACAGCTAGATGAACACCATGTGACTACTCATCATTAGCCAGTCTTCTGTATGTTTACATGCCTATTCAATTTACTCGCAGCAGACAAATCAATAAAGCATTGATCAGTTCATTAAATAATCAGTCAATCTGTATTTTCAGAGTGGCATCTTTCTACCTGAAGGCTACTGTTGTTAATCTTAGGTGTGTGTGCCTGTGTGTGTGTGTTTCAGCTGAACGTGATCTTTCTTGGCATCGCCCTCTATAAGATGTTTCACCACACGGCCATCCTCAAACCAGACTCTGGCTGTCTGGACAACATCAAGTAAGTGTGTGTGTGTGTGTGTGCGTGTGTGTGTGTATGTGTGTATGTGGGTGTGCATGTGTCAGTCACTTTCTCTCTTTTTCTCTCCCTCTCTCTCTCTCTCTCACTCGTTCTTTTTGTCATTCTGGTTGTGTCTCCTCATCACCATCAGTCACTTAAGCTCCAGAGCTATGACATAATCACAGCTGGACATTACAACTGGAACCGCTAGCCAATCAAAGGAGCCCAGTGCCCTCTCCCTGGATGGTTCCAGTTCAAACAAAAGTCTCAATTTAACTCAAACAAGATGGCCGAGCTGAGGCTTTGATGGAAGGGAGCAGCCCAAGGTCTGGATTCTGTTTGGCTTGAACTGTTTCTGACATCCGTTCGTCGTGTTCAATAGTGATGTGTGTTGATGAATGACGAATGGAAGTCAGTTGGAGTTCAGGCTAACGAATCAAACACAGAGATAGATTATGATGATGATGATGATGGGACACTGATTTGGCTGAGAACACTAAGATCTTTGTTGTTATGTGTGTTCTGTTTTAACCAGATGCTGGAGACTGGAAACACTGTGAAATTTGCAATCTGTGTAAATTCATCCATTTTACCCTCCATGTCTGGGATTCTAGTGTTGTTGATTTGTTTGTTGTTTCATCACCACGTCTTTCACATTTTCCTTTTCTTTGCCTTGCTTCAGTTTCTCTTTGTATCTTCATTTCAGCCATCATAAATACTGTTTGTTGAGGATTGGCTCGGGTAAGGCCACTCTCCAATCAGAATGGTTGCCTTCCAGGGCAACATTCTGATTGGTGCTTGTCTTCTCTTCTGTTTGTCGATCCCGCCCATGTGACTGTGCTGCCCCCTATTACACTCGTCAGCCAAACTTGACTACCACATTATTTACCCATAGAAAGCTTTCCTGGTCTGTGATTTGTGATATTTAAAAACCAACAGAAATGTGTCCTCTAAAGGTTATTTGAGGGAAGTGAGATAGAGAAGTGATAGAAAACACGGGGTGGAGGGAGCGAGGGAGGGAACATGGGCAGTGATGGAGAAGAGAGGGATGAGTCTAACCTTTATTGAAGAGGGTCGTCAAATGGGTTTTATGAGAAAGTTATGTCTTGTCTCAGTGGTGCCACAGAGTCACATTCAATCAATCTCTTCTCTCTTCTCTCTCTGTCTCGCTCTCCCTCCCCGTTCTTTAGCCTTCTCTCTTCTCTCTCTGTCTCGCTCTCCCTCCCCGTTCTTTCGCCTTCTCTCGCACTCTTTCTCAAATTCTCACTCTTTCCTGCTCCCCTTCTCAATCTTGCTTACTTTCTTTCTATCTTTGTCAGTCTCTCTCTTTCTTCCTCCTCATCCCTTGCTTCTCTAGTCCACCTGATCGCTGCCCAGTCAGCCAATCAAATTAATGGCCATCATAGCGATTGTGACAGGCCAGAACCAGTGACCTTTAGTGTGAAATGGCATTTTTAATGGTTCTAATGCCCTCCACTTACAGACCCGGCCACACACAAACACACAAACACACACACACACACGAACATACCCGTTGTCCTTCTCCTTTAGAACAGTTTGTGGTCAGCCAGGTCAAAAACACACTGTGTTTCCTGTAATCCTGCCATCCCCTCTCTTTGCTCCTCTCTTCATCATGGGTCCTCAACATGCCCAGACACCCCTCCTCAACCCCCCACCACCCCCACCCCCCCCCCACACACACACACACACACACACACACGCCTCCACATTCTCAGGGATGCAAGCTTACCCCCCCATGACATCATCCTCCTACGGTAAAGGCTCATCTCCCTTCCTCCCTCCCCCAGGTCCTGGGTGATTGGAGCCATCGCTCTGCTGTGTCTGCTGGGCCTGACCTGGGCCTTCGGCCTCATGTACATCAACGAGAGCACCGTCATCATGGCCTACCTCTTCACCATCTTCAACTCTCTGCAGGGCATGTTCATCTTCATCTTCCACTGCATCCTGCAGAAGAAGGTGAGAACCCCCCAAACACACACGTCTCAGTAGGGTCTCTCTGGGTCCTGGTCCTGGTCCTGGCCCAGAGAAATATAGCAGGACTCAGACTAAAATAAATTGTTTATTACTTTAGTGTGGCCATGGTCCCATGAAAAACTGTTTTGTCTCTGATTCATGCATGTGTGTGTGTACGTGTGTGTGCGTGTGTGTGTGTATGTGTATGTGTGTGTGTGCCTGGTCACGAGGTCAGGTGTCCAGAGAAAGCCCAAGCACATAGCAGGAGATTTTCTTTGGCAAAACCTCACATCTACATCTCCCAGGATGCTTAGTGTTACCCTGACCACAGCTGTTTAAATAGAAAGCATGTTGCAACACCGTTCCATGTTCAACTATGTCGTTAAAAAGCAATTATGGTTTTATTTGTTCAGACTTGATTGGGATCTCGATCCGGTTATATGTACAGTGATATGGAATATGTCCCTATAGGAATGAGATTTGGAAGGGAATGTAGTTTCACTGTTCATTACAATTGGCCTAAGCTTGTGGGGAAAAGATAACATCTAATGTGTGTGTGTGTCTCTGTGTGTGTGTGTGTGTGTGGGGGGGGGGGGGGGTCACATCAGCCTAACTCCCTCTCCCAGGTCTACAAGATATTTGCTAACTAGTGTCTGTTTTTGTGTCTGCACAGGTGCGCAAGGAGTATGGCAAGTGCCTGCGCACACACTGCTGCAGTGGAAAGAGCGTGGAGACGTCCATGTCATCGTCCAGCAAGGCCACCACATCCCGCGTCCCCGGGCGCTACTCCACGGGCTCCCAGGTGAGCTTGCCAGCGTGCGCCGCCGGACGCTACTCGACCGCCGACTCCCAGGTGAGGCCCCTGCCCCGGCGACACAGCCGCACGACGCCATGAGAGAGACTCGGGGAGAATGCAGCCTTCACTGAACTGACTGAGTGTTTGTTTGTTTGGTTTTTCTCCCCTGTCCCCACTTCTCTGACTGCTGTTGACTTTCTCTCTTGCTCTCCTTCTCTCTCTCTCTCTCTCTCTCTCTCTCTCTCTCTCTCTGTCTGTCTCTCTCTCTGCTGTACTTTTCCATCTCTCTACTTCTTGTCACTCGCCCTGTCTCCCATCCTCCCACTCCCTCTTTCACTCTGTCTGTCTCTTGTCTTTTCGACTACTGCCTCTCACTCTCCCTCCTCCATGCTCCTCACACTACCTCCTTATCATCCCCCCCCCCTCTGCCCGCGCCCCCTCACCCCCCCCCCCACCCCCCCCACCCCGCCTCCCTCCTCCAGAGTCGTATAAGGAGGATGTGGAATGACACCGTCAGGAAGCAGGAGTCCTCCTTCATCACTGGCGGTGACATCACCAGCTCTGCCACGCTCAACCGAGGTAAGCACGCCCCCTGGGGGTCCCACCCCTTCCTCCTCTTTTCCTCCTAGGGAGTCAGGTGGCTGAGCGGTTAGGGAAGCGGGCTAGTAATCAAAAGGTTGCCAGTTCGATTCCCGTCCGTGCAAAATTACGTTGTGTCCTTGGGCAAGGCACTTCACCCTACTTGCCTCGGGGGGAATGTCCCTGTACTTACTGTAAGTCGCTCTGGATAAGAGCGTCTGCTAAATGACTAAATCTAAATCTTTACCATGACCTCTAATCTGCCCTTTGAGACCAGGGAATTAGGACTGAGATTAGACATCTCGCTCAAACTGAGTTAGACTAGAAGTAGGATTGGATTAGGACTGCATTACTCTGCTTTCCATCGCTGAAGGGATGTCCACTCTATGTGTGTGTGTGTGTGTGTGTGTGTGTGTGTGTACCCTCTCATGTAGGGTAATTATTTGGGGGAGATAACATATGAGTCTGGTCACCTCTAATACAGGGTAATGAGGACACAGACTTATTGATGGAGCTGCCATGACTCTCTCACACACATGCCCACCTGCACACACACACACACACACACACACACAAAGACACACAAGCATGCGTACACTCACACACACTCAGACACATACACCGGTCTCTAAATCTAGGTGTGGTCCCCGACACTAATAAGCCGTTAGTATGACAGATTGATACTAATGCACACACTGTGTGTGACAGAAATCTGAGTGATCACACACTTAGCTGGGCAGGCCAAACACTTTCCCCTCTATCTGTCTGTATCTCTCTCTCTCTCTCTCTCTCTCTCTCTCTCTCTCTCTCTCTCTCTCTCTGTCTCTCCCTCTATATATAACTCTCTATCTCTCTCTGTGTCTTTCTCTCCCTATCTCTCTCTCTGCATCTGTCATTCCCACACACTCTAATGGTAGCAGTTAAGAGCTAGCTCGGACTCCTACAGGGAGACATCAGCTCTGTGATGTTTTAAATGGGCCCATAGAGGAGGTCCGATTGCGCTCTTTCCATAAGACACGCCGCCAAATGACACCAAAGCTCATTGCTGATCCCAGACGGCAGCCTGCGACTGCTCTGCTCTATTCAGATCCGGGATTTCCCCCTGCTTGTCCTCACTTCCAGCTCGCTCTGAAATGAGCTGCTCTTTCTGTTGCTCCAGCCAAACAAGCCAACATTTCAAACACTGTTCAGTGGGATTATTACGTTGACCTCCAAAAGAATTGAGGTGCTTGTGTGGGCGATGAGTGGGTTTTCTGGTGAGTGTGCAGCCAGATTGGGCCCAGAGAAAGCAGCGTGGATAATGCTGATGTTAAGGAGCAGCAGGTTCCCTTTGTAGAGCAAGATGTCCAACATGGCTGAAGGGAAGTAGAGTGTGCGACTGTGCAGTTCACTAGCCCTCTCTCCTGGTAATGTGTGTAAAGTCAAAATGTGGTCTGTCTTTTACCCAAGGAGCAGAAAAGCACAAGGAACATATTTGTCTCCTTGTTGCCTTCTGTATAAGGGACCCTGTAGTCATGTTCAAATGTATTGTATTGTTCTGTACCTCTCTCTCTCTCTCTCTCTCTCTCTCTCTTTCGTTTTCTCTGTCTCTCTCTGTCTCTCTCTCTCTTGTTTTCTCTGTCTCTCTCTCTCTCTCTCTCTCTCTCTCTCTCTCTCTCTCTCTTGTTTTCTCTGTCTCTCTCTGTCTCTCTCTGTCTTTCTCTTTTTCTCTGTCTCTCACTGTCTCTGCCTGTGTGCTGTGGCTGCAGACTGAGCTTGTTTGATTTACATGTCTTGTCTCTCTCCTTCCCCTTTGCTCTCACACACTCTCTTCATCCTTATTATCTCTTTCTCTTCACCACCCTCTTTTTCTCGCTCCCTCTGCCTGTATCCCCCTCTCCCCCTCTCTCCCTCGCTTCAATGCTCTCTCCCCCTCTCTATTTCTCTTTGCCTGAATCCATCCCTCCCTCTCTTTCTTTGTCCCCTTCTCTATTTCTTCCTCTCCCTCTCTCTCTCCCCCCTCTCTATTTCTCTCTGTCTGCCTCGCTCCTACCCTCCCTTCCTAATGTCCTCACTCTTTCCTTCCCTCTATCCCTCCGCCCCTGTCTCTCTCCCTGCACCAGGGGCCATGGCTAATCATCTTATAACTAATGCTCTCCTTCGTCCCCATGGCTCTAACAATCCCTATAACACTCTGCTGGGCGACTCTGCAGTCTATAACAACCCTGCCGTGGGCATGTACAGCACGCAAGGTGTGACTCACGCTTCTAGAACCTTCTAGTGTCTTAGAGAGCATTCTAAGAAGACAAGGTTTTTTTTTCGTTTTTTGACATTTGTGTTCCCTTCTTTGGGGGGTATTTTACAGGGCTTAACTGTGCATGGTTTGTAGGTTTTAAAATGGCCGCCACCCATTATGCTTCTGTCTGCATGTTTGATGTACTGTAATGGCTCCCAGGTGAGGCAACCAAAGATATCGGGATATGCAGCTCATGCAAGCCAACAATTGGTCATTCCTGATTTGCTGGAGAGGAGTGTATAAAGACTTAAACAGTGTATAAAAAAGTATAGTTACAAAGTATTTTATTGTTAGTCTTATAAGAAGCAGATTCATCTAAATCTTTTGGAGACCTCCTGGGAGGCATGAATCTTTGAGGTTTTTATGATTTTTTGCATTTCTCAGTTTTATGTGCTTCCTGTTTCATTCAGCTTTTTTTGTGTGGTACCTGTTGTGTCGTGTATCTGTCTAGTTTAAGAACATACTGTATTTATTTGTGGTGAGTTTAGAAGAAGGTAGTTATATCACAATTGAAATAACTAAGCTTACTCAAATCAGTTATGAGCACTATAGCCCAAAGTACACTAGAAAGGATAAGGAATTTACAGTATCTGTATTTGAAAAGGAATATATTAATAATATTTTTATTAAACGTTTTTATACCATGAAAGTAATTCTGCAACGAATCACAAAAATTCTTATTTACAATGGCAGGCTGGCAATAACTGTGGTTCATCTTGTTGACCTGTATCTGTGTGTTTTCTGTGTATGCTCACTGTGTGTTTCTCTCCTCTCCTTCATGCTGTCCCATAGCCTCCTATAGAGACACAAGTACGAGCCTACTCACTCTACCCAACTACAACACCACACCACTATGCTAACGGACACCACTTTTCTGTACTCATGACTTGGCGGCATAATGTTACTTTGCAATTGGCACTGGACATTGCTGATCATTTTGCTTTGTTGTCGTCATTCAGAGGGAATGCTGAACAACGCCAGGGACTCCAGCGTTATGGATACGCTCCCGCTCAACGGTAACCACGGCAACAACTACAGCATGGCGAGCAGCGAGTACCTGAGCGACTGCGTCCAGATCCTGGACCGCGGTGGCTACGGTACCCATGGCAACCACAAGGAAACCACTCTGGAGAAGAAGATCCTCAAGGAGCTGACGTCCAACTACGTCCCGTCCTACATGAACAACCACGAGCGCTCCACCACTGAACGCAACCACAACCTGATGAACAAGCTGGTCAACAACAATGTGGGCAACGGCGTGGGCAACAGCGGCGCCGGCGGTGGCGGGGTCAGCGTCGGGGTGGGTGGGGTCCAAGACGACAGCCCCATGGTGCTGGACAACCCGGCGGCGTTCCCCCACGAGGAGAACCTGGTCCTTGACATCATCCGGGAGGAGTCAAACGCCCCCCTCCTGCCCCCCAGGCCCCCGCCCCCCGACAGCCACGGCCCCCACAGCTTCTCCCGCCCCCGCCGCATCCCCCAGGAGACCAGCGAGAGCTTCTTCCCCCTGCTGACCAACGAGCACACGGAGAACCACTCGCCCAATCACAGGGACTCCCTCTACACCAGCATGCCGGTGTTAACGGACCCGCCGGACAGCCAATGCCAGGTGAATGGCCTAGCGGACGCCGACGGCGAGGGCTCCGCGGAGTTGCAGCCGTGCAAGAGTGCCACGGCGCCCGAGCTGGACGACGTCTACTACAAGAGCATGCCCAACCTCGGCTCACGCAACCACCTCCACGAGCTCCACAGCTACTACCAGATGGGCCGGGGGGGCAGCGACGGGTACATGGTGCCCCCCAACAAGGAGGATTCCGATTCGTCGCCCGAGGAGCCCCCCTTGGACCCCTCCCACTTGGTCACCAGCCTATAGACCAATCAGAAGACCCCCAACTGGCGGCCACCCCCACCCTCATACTCAACTTCCCTATATAGTGGTCCTTCATTGTTGACTGACAGTTTGGGATGACCTAAAATGACTAATACACCTTGTGAAGGATTGTGAAGGATCTTTTGGAACAAGGGAATGAAGGGAAGCTTTGCCAGGGTTAGGTAGGAGATTTTTGTAGACTGGAAGTGCTCTTGTGTGAACGGCATCGTTGGCCCTCAGAAACGCAAGGACCAAGGGGCTCTAAATGGAGTTCAGATGTCTTTACTGTTAAGACATTGTTCAGTAGAACAAAAAGTTGAGCTTTGTAGTTTTCTGTTCTACAGAATGTGCCATGATAATATAGGCATGAACTACACAGTGCCTTGGCCCTTGCCTTTTTGATATGCTGAAATATCATAGGACAGACTGGAGCGGCTTCCAGTCAGATAGATGTGATTGGACAAGACTAGACTAAATGGTCCAAGGAGCATATTTGTGAATATCATTGGGAAATGGAACTATATATATATATAGATATATATGTGTCGCTTAACAGGGAAGGAATCAGGTAAGGATGGAAAGAGAAGGCCTCTGTCATTGTACTCCTCTTGCTACCGAGCCCTTGAACTGTGGACTATGATCCTGCAAGCCCTAGTATGGAATTCAAGCAGATCGTAGCTTAGTCCCCACTATCAGAACACAGACCCAAACCAAACCTGTGGACTATGGAGTTCTGTGTGCCTCACCGTGAAAGACTTCAACATGGATGTGTCCTTCCTTTCCAGAGGGTCAAACAGGAGGCAAACAGGAGGTAGTGTTCCTCGTGTACCCGAGACTTCCTTAAATGAACCGGCCAATCCTACTACCTGCCAATCAAGTGGGGTATATGTATCATAAATTCTCACCCACACACACTCTTCTAAAATGTGGATTATTAGATGAGCGTATTCCCTCTCTTTGTGTCTGCTGAGGAGAACTGTAAATACAGCTACATCACCCGGGCTTCAGTAACATCCCCAAGAGGTGAACTGACTTCTCCCTCTGTTCCATTGAGACAAACCCAAGGACTGTGGATCGAAAAGAAACATTTGGATTATTAGAATTTTTTGGTTATTTTATCTTCTGTAACAAAGGTCTGTTATTTGAGGATCATAAAGTAATCACACAATTTCTATGTATTGTACAGATTACAGATATGAGCATAATGACTGACTATGCGTTTAATTATTTGTTTTTTGTTTTTATGGAACTGTACTGGTAAAGATAATATGGATTAGTTCAGTTCACTAGGTTACCCTTAACTAGTCTGCTGGTGCACCAGTTTAAAACAACCAGTCTTTTTAGACTTTCAGCAAAAACAGAGCAACATTGCACACAGACACACAAACACATGTCATTCTGGTTGTTATAGGATGTTGTTATAGCAACATTACTATCACCTATATTTTGAAAACCAATTGTAACTATATATATATTTTTTACCACTTTGTAGATTTCAACCAGGTTAAATGATACTACTGTTTGGCAAAGTAATGGCTAGGATTCTGCTTTTGGATGTCAAAATAGAAGGGTAGATTTTTTCCGTTAAGGAAGTGGAGGCCCGATTGGAGGTTGAACATAATACATCCTGTCATGTGACACATGTCTGTTGGCGGAAGAGAGGAAGTCAATTGAACAATGGAAGCTGTTAAGCATTTTTCTTACATTTGGCAGCATAACCTTCCATTGTCAGCTATCTTTCTAAAGAGGGATTATAATCTGCAGGATCATAAAGGTCCTGCTCCTAACCTGCTGGTACAGAGCACAGATGCAGAGAAACACGATCCAACAATACTTCCACCTTTAAAGAGTTTGAAAAAGGAAATATCCAAATATTCTCGCCCCCACCCACACATGGACAATGCCACAGTAACACCAGTGTGGATGTAGATACGATTAAACTCAACCCAGACCAATGTGAGAAGCCAATGTTTACTTCTTTCAGGGGAAGATATCCTTGAGAGACTGATGTGTATTCAACCACGTCCCCCCCCCCCCGTCACCCAGAGAGAAATCATTTATTTATCTGTTTTTCTGGGGGGTTAGAGAGAGAAACCAACAAAAATAGAGAAAGACTTGGTAGAAAGTAATATAGAGAGAGATGATGAAAGCGCACTGACAGGTAATACTTTTTTATTAATTATTATGATCATGATTATGATTGCTATTATTACTACAATTATTCAGAATTATTATTTATTCTTTTTGTATGGGTTCCAAGTTGAATGATCTCATAACTAATATTTGTTGTAACAGTGAAAGTTGTTTGCCAACAAATAAATGACTGACATAGCCTGGTGGCGTTCTGTCTCTATGGTACCAAGAGAATTGTGACACATCATTGCATATCTGTCTCACAGAGAGAAAGCAGTGGCATCCGCTGTCATACTAAGTTTGGTACACTTGTGGTAGCCTTTTCTTGAACTCACCCGTAAATGTATATCAAATTACTTTATTAATATGATTTCAGTTTAAAGAAGTGAAAAAATATTATGTGCATCCAGCATACACAATCCAGCTAGCATCCATCCCCCACCCCCCCAGTTGGCGTTAAATGCCCCATCAGCCCCGTGTAGCTTCCTTACCTGACAATACCTACTTCCACTTTTTAGTCTTCCTACTTAATATGTTTATTGATTACTGAAAACAGTTTGCACAAATTTAGTGTAGTTAAATTGTTGTTGCAAGACATTTAATGAACCGTTTCAAGACCCCGTTTGTGAACATGTTCCCAAACAATGGAAAATGTACTTTTATCTCTCCTTCTCTCTTTTTCCTGTCCCTCTGTTGCTTTGCCAGTAGGCTGATTAAACAAGCATCGGGCTATATGGGTCAAATCTCTGCTGGTGCACTGTGATCGCTTAGTGCTGCCTGGTTTTGTTCTCTCTCACTCTTTTTATCTTTCTTTCTCTCTGTCACTCTCTCTTTCTTGCTTTCTCTCTTCTTAATAGCAAAACATGTCAGTTACATAAAAGGCACAGGCAAGGCTACCGAAAGAGAGGGAGGGATGGAGGGAGAGGTGGAAGGAAGGAAGGATATTTGAAGAAAGATTCAGGGAATGCTGATGGTTTGTTTATTAGAGAAATAAAGTAGTCAGCCTTTGAGGAACAAAACCAGTGAAAGTCAGACATGAAGGAACTGGATGAGGAGTTCCCTTTAGTCCTGGAAGAATGATGCTGACTAGTACCAGAACAGGTTCTATGGTTCTCCCAGAGAGAGAGAGATTCCTCTGACAATTACATAAAATAAATAGTTTTGGTTCCCTCCATTCCACCAAGCGAATATTCTTCAGTCTATCTTCAACCAATTGTGTTAAGGAGAGTCTACAGAGTTCTTCTGTTACTTCAGGGGAGCGTTTGAATGTGGTTCTGAAGAAGAAGTAATTAAAGTGACTAATGTTTCATGCAAAATGTGCATTCACAACAACATTTTCATGTATAAGAAATTAAAGACATGTAGTCAAGTTTTTTATTTGATCCTTCTTTCCTCCATCCCTCTGATCAATCCATCACCAGCCTCAAGAGGAAGAGACTGAAAAAGAACAACTGTATTCGTATCACGTTCTGGAATGTATTTGTCGTCTTTGACTTCCTTAAATCGGTGAGTCTGGGAATGTAAAATTGTAGAATGTTAATTAGATCATTTTTGGAATTCAGTCCCATCGCAATGGCTGCTCCTCTAGTAGTCAGGGGCTCTCCCTCAGACACACATGCACACACAGTGGCTGTTTGAGGAGGCTAATTACGATATTATATACCATATTAGCAGAGTGACATGCCTCACCCTGACCTGAGAACAGATTGAAAGGCAAGAGCAACCTTCTGTATCTTAGAGTGGGGTGTGTGTTGCACTGTGAGCGTGCAACACACAGGAAGGGAAAACACTTAGCAGGTACACAGGCCTGAATGAATAATTCACTTTAATTAACTGAAGTGGGGAGCAGGCTTGACGGAGGTGGGGAGGAGGTGGAGAGGAGAGGGAGAGGGGATGGGGGGGGGGGGCACAGGCCACTCGCTGTCTCTCTGAGGTCACACACAGCCATGCATGTTTGATAGGCTCTGTGTGGTGTGTTGTAGTCTCTGGCTATTGTGCCACGGTGTCTTTTTTTCTGGATAGAGGCTGGACACTGGAAGCCTATTTTAGGAGCACATTACGCAGTGACATTTAGACCAAGGTTTTTAGATAGGATGGCACACTGGTGGAGGTCTGACTGGGTTGTGTTGCGAGTGAGTTAGTGTGTGTGTTCATCTCCTGAAAGTTGAGGAAGAACAGTGCACGTTAGCATGCTTTGATTTGTATAAATTACAATTCTTGATACTTACTTTACCCCACCTCTCCCTTCAAGATTCAATACATCATCGGGCGGCTGTTGCCTTGACGACATCCTCAGCAGGAGAGGGGGGGTTTAGGGGAAGGAACTTTGCAGTGTAAATCAGATTGAGGGATTGATGTTCTTCAGACCTACCAGATTAACAGTGAGTGGGGGTGACGCAGTCAGGTGTGAAGCAGGGCAGAGGTGAGGGCTTCAGCTTGGCTTGCTGGCTCTCTCTTTCATCCTTTTTACTCTCCTTTTACAACATACTGCTATATACATAATCAATAATCTCTCACTTTCTCTATGCATGGCATTAAATCTATTTGCTAAACATTCTGCAGTTCACCCTTATTGGTGAGTATGATGGTGACAATAATACAGAGATATGTTTGTGAGAGCAGTTATGTAAATCATGTAGTTTACATAAGAAATTACGATAGCGTTTCTAAACATAATTTTGATTACATTATTGCTATCACGATTATCTGCATCAATGGGTTTGTCTAATACATTTCTTTTAATTAATTTTTGTCAGCAAAACAAACAAATCAAACACACCCCTTCTGCTTCTACTCAGCCCCCAAATACATTAAAACGCTTTATAGTCTTCAAAAATAGAATAATAATAATTGATGGAATTGGTTGTCTCATTATTAAATGTTGATATAATCAAACACTAATTAGAAATCAGTCCTGACAGGTGTGGTACCACATAAAATAGATTTAGAGATGGAGAGAGAGAGAGAGAGAGAGAGAGAGAGAGAGAGAGAGAGAGTGAGAGAGAGAGAGAAAGAGAGAGAGAGAGAGAGAGAGAGAGAGAGAGAGAGACTAAGAGGGAAGCAGGGATTCCTTCAGCATCCTGCTCGTCACCAGTTAACAGGAAGACACATCATTTGTCAGCTTTCTGAAAAGGCCTCATCTGACTTTAAAATGTAATTTCAGAACCATTGAGTTGTGGAGTCTGGATGTTCTCTCATTACAAACCATTTACCTAGGGTCTCAATACCACCGTGTGTGTGTGTGTGTGTGTGTGTGTGTGTGTGCGTGCCAGCCTGCATGGTTGTGTGCTTGTTGACATGTGGGGGTGTGTACAGTTCACCTCTGATTAATTGAATATTCAACTCAGGTTGGTACTCTAAGGATCTGTTATCAAACACATCGTTCTTTGTGTGGCTACAAGGATTCCTCATTACGCTCTACCCACCTCTTTACAGCCCAGACGCCAAGAGAGGGTCTTTATAGATGGTGGAAAGGAGGGAAAGGGAGGAGAGGAGGGAGAAGAGAGAAAGATGGAGAGAAACTAAGAGAAAGAAGAAGGATCCTAGAAATATATAACACCCTTCAACATTTGTTTGGAAGTTTTTTGTCGTCTAGGTATAGCATGTGTTCCGAAATCAAAATCCTTGGTCCGCTGTGTTTCAAGAATGGTTTCCATGGCAACCCCATGCATCTTCAGTCAGCTCATCAAACTTCAGCGATGAAGTGTCTTAATTCTTCTGCTGTATCCAGACACTCACTCACAGGTCCCTCTGCTCCTCCACCTTGGTGTGTGAGCGTTGTCCCTATGGCAGCCTGTCTCCGTGGGACCTGCTACTTCCCTGCTCCCGGTCTCTCTCTTCCTGAGAAGGAAGACACTCGACAGCCCCTTCACAGCTGTGACCTTAACCTGTAGACAGAGAGGTGGTGGTGGGGGGGCAGAATGTTTAGACTTTCGTCTCATCCTAGGAAGGGAGGCCATTTCCAATGTTACTGTTTTCTTAGGCCTTGTCCACACTAATATGTTTTCATTTGAAAACAAAAAAAATTCTCTCCGTTTTGGCCTTCTGTCCCCACTGAGAAGACAGAAGGTCATTTTTGTTAGTGACAATTGAGCTTTTTGAAAACGCATTCCAAAGTGGATGAATTTGAAGAGGCAGTTTTCGAGTTGTAGTGTGGATTTGCCATTTGCCAGTCATCGGACGCTGTCATGTGACCCACTCAGTCCAAAAGAAGATGGTGGACAATGTTGTATTGCGTTATAGTAAACGCCTGACGAAAATTGTTTTCAGATGTTTCAGTGCGGATTAGCAACTTTTGGAAAACACTTGAAAATGCTAGTGTGGACAGAGAGCGCTTTGAAATGAAAACGCAGTTTTTAAACGTATCCGGAATAATGTACACGTAGCCTTAGAAAGGCATGAGCACTATGAAGTGTTTCAGCTTATTGTTCTTGTAGGATGGAAGATTTACACGGTTTGGATTGGAGAAATTGTTTTTTTTCAGATCCAAGCAAAATGTCTGACCTCGAAAATGGTCTACACGCTTTCAGAAACCTTTTTTTCACAGTAACAAATAGTTCTCTTTTTCTGAGATTGTAGAGTGTACAGTGGCACTCAGGGATGCACAATCACACACCCACACACTCATGTGCATTCGATGGCACTTAGCTGAGGCACCCTTGACACTGTTGTGGTGCGTTTGGATGACCTCTGACCTAATACTGGCTGTACCTTTCAAAGGTGTTCTCAGTGCTGTTGGGGAGAGTTGTGCGTTGATATGTGGGATCAAATGAAATGGATTTATCATGACATGCTGAATCTGAAAGAAAGTACATTTTGGAATGTGCCTGAGGTTTCTTTTTATTTATAATATTATATACAGACAGAGAAATGATTTTGAAAAAGGTTAAAGAGCAGAAACATTTAGACAATCGCTCAAAAATGTATCTATGTGAGTTTACATAGATTTTTATCTTTGATAACCTGTATTGATTTATTCTGTATAAAATGAAACTGTGTTAAACATTCTTTGCAAGCTGAAAGGGGAACCTTACCAAGTGAAAACTTAGCTTACTTAGCTTCACCGTTCTCTTCACCGCATTCCATAGACATGTGACCTGTGGATGGACCAATGACTATGGAGAGCTGTGTTGTTTTACTGTAATGGTCTTGCAAGGAGACAGAAAACTTTGTACAGCGATCTGATTTGTCTCCTTGCTTCATATGCGCAAGTACGTAATACACTTCCTTGACTTCACCGACTGCAATAATTGATAAAGATTACGTAATTTCTGACAATGTATTATTCAAGAAACATATTATTTCTGAATTTTATTATTGATTTAACCGTGCCAATTTCACAGTGGTGTTAAGCACATCAAACACACACTTACATACACATTCCTACAAACACCAAACACACACACAGACACACATGTCACACCCGGTATTCACAATCATCAAATATCATACAAATATGTATACACACACACACACATCCCAGCATGGCCTACAGTGTGATTGATGGTTTGCAGATTTACTTGGCTAAGCTTCAAATATTTATCACATACCCCAGTCCTCTCTCATCCTTCTGCCACATGTACATCGACCCCAGGCTCCCGCTGTCACTCACAAGTGTGGCTGTGGATGTGCTTGTGTGTTCATGTTAGTGTGTGTGTGTGTGTTTGTGTGCATGTGTGTGTGTGTGTGTGTGCATGTCTGTGTGTGTGTGTGTGTGTGTGTGTGTCTGTTTGTGTGTGTGTGCATGTCTGTGTGTGTTCATGTTTGTGTGTGTGTGTGTGTGTGTGTGTGCATGTCTGTGTGTGTGTGTGCATGTCTGTGTGTGTGTGTGTGTGTGTGTGTGTGTGTCTGTTTGTGTGTGTGTGCATGTCTGTGTGTGTTCATGTTTGTATGTGTGTGTGTGTGCATGTCTGTGTGTGTGTGTGTGTGTGTTTGTGGTACAGTAGTCGTTGTCAGATCGTGGGCCTCGTGCTGGTTGTCACCTGTGGGTTCAACATCTGCTTTGTGGCTTCCCCCATCCCTCCCTCTCTTTCTGCCTCGCTCTCTTTCTTAATCACTTCCTCTCTTTCCACCTCTGTTCTTTCCTCCCTCCCTCTCTCCCTCCCTCCCTCCTTCTCTTTCTCCTTCACTCCCTTCCTTCCCATCACCTCCTAGCCATCTCACATTTACAAACTCTGGGGGAGGTATGATAAAGCAAGTCCAGCTATTGCTGGTCGTCACCAGCAATAGCCCCCCCCCCCCCCCCCCCCCCCACACACACACACACACACAGCTAGCCAGCAAGTGTGGGCCCACTCCTGCTTCTCCCACCTTGCTGCGTTTCCATAGAGATTATATCACCGACAAGGCTTGTATGTGCTGATGAGGTTATGGAACGCTTCTTAAAAGTGGCCAGCCTTAGATAGTCGTGCAGAGGGTGGGTGAGTGAATGAGTGAGTGAGTGTGAGTGAGTGAAAAAACGAAAACTCAAAGAAACACCCACACCTTACCTCATTAGACTTTTTGTCAAGGACGATAACGAAGAGGAATGCAAAAAGGGAGGGGGAGGAGAAAGAGAGGAGGAGGAAAAAGAAGACTTTTGTTCAAGAAGAGAAAATGGCTGCTTAAGTATGTATATGCCTGGAGGCATTGACAATATTTGACAAGGAAACATTTTTCTCAGATATTGTGTCAAGTTATGCCAAGTCTGTAGAAAGGAGGTACATCGCTATGTTATTATGGCTTCACTGTGGGAGGCCAAACTACACAGATGAAGACGCGGCAGAGATTTATTTTAAGAGTGAACTCATTTAAGTATCAAATCTCATTAGGAAAGCAAATTAAGTTATATTCACCTCATTGGGTTCCTGCAAGTGAATATAAACTGTCAGTTACGTAAATTGCGGTGGCAATTGTGATAGCAGCCTCTGACTGAAGGTGTCGTGTTTAGGTTACTCGAATCTTAATGTCTTTGTTTTTTTTACCTTAACTGTCAAGACAATCAAGATCTTTATTTGCATGATTGGCTGTCTGGCAGACTTTAACAGGATTTGCATAATCCAGCGCTTGTGGCATGATTATGTGAGTGTATGCTGTGATGTTTGTGTGTGGGGTTACAATTTCTGCTGATTTTCTCTGGTTTGCTGTTATGAAAAACAAAAACAGCTTGTTTTTCCACTGAACTCAAGTTGTATTCTGGGCAGTCTTATCAGGGTTTACGTAAATGTTTCACTGTTAAATGTCTTCAGTTTTGTTTCTTCTGGAGACACTTCCTACCATAAGATGAGCAAAGGAACAAACACAGAAAAGGTAAGGCAACTTTATTTACATAATTCATACACAAAGCAGACTCAATGTGCTCAACATGAACAGTTTGTAAGGTAAAATAAGTTTTATAAAACGTACATACTAACATTGAGTGTGTAGGAAGTGGACCCAACAGCAAGACACAAAGGCAGGATAACAAGAATCATGACTTAGCTTCATTCACAACCAGAACCCAGCAGGGATCGTCACATAGACATAGAAACAATGACCGACAAGAACCGACAAAAGGAGAACACGGGGCAGGGTAATCACACATGGAGAGAGAGAAAGAGGGGGAGAGAGAGAGAGAGAGAGAGAGAGAGAGAGAGAGAGAGAGAGAGAGAGAGAGAGAGAGAGAGAGAGAGAGAGAGAGAGAGAGAGAGAGAGAGAGAGAGAGAGAGAGAGAGAGAGAGAGAGAGAGAGAGAATCAGAATCAGAATGGGATTTATTCGCCATGAAAGTTTGCACAGACAAGGAATTTGCTTTGGCAGGAAGGTGCATACAATAAACATATATGGACCTAAAATTTAAGAGAGAGAGAGAGACACACAGACAGACAGACAGACAGACAGACAAGACCGCACACCCATGGAGACAGACAGAGCACTAGGGAAGGGAAAACCCAGAACTAACAACATTTACCTTGAATGTTTTCTTCCTCCTCATTGCACTTCCTACTTCCTGAGTTCTGAATTGTACAGGTATGGAATTGGTATACTGTCTGTCAGAACGGTTATATATTAGTACCATGCACGCACACACACTCACACACACACACACACACACTCACACACACACACACACACACACACACACACACACACAGCATGACGATTGTTGACTCACTCCTCACCCGCGTTCTTCTGTCCCTGATACACCTGCTTCTTCATTTGCCACCTCCCACACATAGACACACACACACAAAGACAATTCATTCAAACCTTACAATTAGAGCTTGATCTCCGCTCCTCTCCTTCTCCTCTCCCTCTCCTCTTTTCTTATCTTCTGTCCTCCTCCTCCTCTTCTCCATCTCCTGTGTTTCTGTCCCAAAGTGCATGTCCTTTCCTTCCTGTTCCCTCCTTCATGGTAATGTTACAGACATGAACATGAACAGTACAGTGACAGCTATATCCCATCCTTTTTCAATAGGTCTTTTTGGCTGCACTACACAGTGTAGTGAAATACAATGTGTGTGTGTGTGTTCTTACTCCAGCGTATGTGCCAGTGAGGGCTGTGTGTTCCACTGGCTGCAAAAAGAGTTTAAGTTGGTCTGTGAACACAAAAGCCCCCCTCCCCCTCCCCCAAAGGATCAAAAGTACAAAAGCATTATTTGGCAGTCCTGAATTTGGAAAATTGGATGCAGAAAACGAAATAATTCTGAGATCTTAGTCTATACATAGTCTTATGACAAATGTTTTAATGCCATAGGTTCATTTGAAACATCGCTCATCTCCCTTCCCTTTCTGTCCCCTCCTCTCCTTTCCTCTCATACTCCAATGGTGTTTGATTGTAACCATGGCGATGAACTTCAGTGACCCCCACTGGCAGGAACTCTCACCTTAGATAATCTAGTCCAGCTGGTCAGTGGGGATAATATTGGCAAAACACAGACACACAGACACACAGACACACACACACACAGACACACACACACACACTGATAAATGACTAAAGGTCCAGTATGCAGAGTAGAGAAGGGTAGAAAAGTGCTTCAGTGTGTTTATTCATTTGCATTCTGCTGTAGCGTGGAGAATTGCCCCCCTTCATTTCCAGCAGCCCGACCTTCACCGTTATTATTAAGACTGTTTTTTATTCTTTACACCCCTCCTTCCTTCCCGCCTTTCCCCCCAAAAAAGCAATTCATCCACTTTTCCAATAACCCCTTCCTGAGGCAATTATATCTGTTTTGCTGCCACCTCGACTCGTCTCAATAAAGCACACATAGCAGGGGGATCGAGAGAGCGGATTGAGAGATTCTGAGAGAGATCTCAACTGAGGAAATGAGCCCCCACACATAGAGAGTGAGATGGGGCGAGGAGGGGAGGGAGATATTTAGAGATTTAGAGATGGAGAGAGACAGAGAGAGAGAGAGAGAGAGAGAGAGAGAGAGAGAGAGAGAGAGAGAGACAGAGAGAGAGAGAGAGAGAGAGAGAGAGAGAGAGAGAGAGCAGAGAGAGATGAAACAGACAAATAAAGATCATGTGTATGACTAGCCCACTGACAATTACTCTCAATTTAAACAGCTACAGAGCCTTCTATTCCACACTTTGTTCGAATGATTGGTGGTGTGGTTATATTGCTGAGCCTGCTACTACCCATCATAAAGAAAACTAGTCACTCAGCACATAGTAAGGTTAATAGAAGCTGTGGAGTCACAGACACACAGAGACACATAGACATGCACAAATACACACACACACTTCAATACACTTGCTGTACACACATACGTACAGACTCACATATCAAAGTTGAACACACATACAGACACACGTACTATGTACACACACAGATATGGGTTTCATGTGAGCAATCAATGTTATTTAATTCATTCATAAGTGACACTTAAGTGCCTAGTGAGCAGTGGGGCAAGGCTGGGTGATATTTCAGACTTCCGTGGGTGTGAGTGTGCACGTGTGTCTGTGTGTCTGAGGGTGTGTGTGCATCTGTGTGTGGGATGGGGTGGGAATATGGGGGTTGTGGATAGTGTACTGTCATGGATTTTATTTCATAGGTCTGTGTGTGTGTGTGTGTGTGTGTGTGTGTGTCTGTGCTTGCAGGGTGACTGGTTTATTGCTCTGCGTTATGAAAAACCTGGCCCAGCACCATCAAAGTGAAGGTAGCCCAACAAGGTCTAATAAAGAGAATTGGATGGAGTTGGAGGGATAGATAGAGAGACAGAGAGAGAGAGAGCGAGAAAGAGAGAGGGGAGGGGATGACATCTACATTCCTTAGTTAAGACCAGAAGAGCTTCATGGTACTGATAGAGCTAGAAATATCATACTTTATTCCTTATATTCTATAAGGAATATATTTGAGATAACTTCCTGAGACCTAGAGTATGTTTCTTAAATATTTTTTCACACAGATATTTGTCAGTTGGTCTTGGAGCATCACATCACCTCTAACTGTTCTGGGAGAGCTTTCTGGGAGGCTGAGAAAAATGTGTATGCCCGTTCATATCAGGGGAATTCCTGAGGGAAGCAACCATACACACACACACACACCAAACACATGCACAAATACACACACACGCAAGTACACACACTCGCACACACACACACACACAAACATCTGTCTGAGAAGAAGTCCGATCCTCCATGGTTCCCACGACATCTGTTGCCACATAGAATCCTATTCGTCAGACGTGGAAGCCACAATGCCACTTTCCAGAATCTACCCAGAATAGAACAACAACACTAAACAATGCTGTGATGGAACGACCGTGAGGTCGGGTTTTGTCTATTTAGTTTCATTGACTGAGGTGCAGACCAGTGTTCCTTTATTTAATGCATTCCCTTAGCTCACTCACTTGTCCGCTCACCTGCACACTCACTGTCTCCCTCTCATCCTCTAACTCACTCTTTATACACTTTCTCCCCTTTCCCACTTTTTACGCCATCTATCCTGGAAGACTTTCCCATCACTCTCTTTCTCCCCTCCAGCGTCTTTGGGAGTTCTGACGTCATCGCCTCCACTCCGGTTTCATCTAATTCTAGACTCTCTGGTGTGCACCGCCGACTTCTTCTACCCACAATGCAGTTCTCCTCTTGAAACATCTTCAGAACTGTGCCAGGAGAATTAGGCTACTTTTGACTGTAAAAAGTAGTCTGTTCCCTTTTTTTCCCCATTTTTATTCACGCCTCATACTTCCCATTCCCTTGCCAGGGTCTTAATCTATGCCTTTGATATTATAATAATGTAGCTCCCAGAAAATCTTACATTCTAGACCCCAGGAAAAGTCACTTTAAAGAAAGTGTTTGTTTAAGTTAAGTTAAGGCTTATTATAAATGTGTGCTTGATTGGAATCAGGTGAATTGTTTAACGGTGGTGAGTCGAGGGTGAGGATGTAGGGTGTTTGTCTCGGGACTTGTCATTGCAAGTAGTGGTGGCCGTCGCTGGACAGGACTGGTTTCCTGTTGATGCAACGTGTCTGAGGAGGTGCGTTGGGGTCGGAAACAGCTCTGGGAGCGTTGGTGTCTGTCACTCAGTAGGTTGTTAAGGATCAGTGGAGAGATTGAGAGTAGGATATCGAGGAGAGAACACTCCGAACAATGAGCACACACACACAGTGTGCCCACTCATCAGGAGTTGTCCCATCTGTGACATTTTGAAAGGGCAAGGGGGAACTAGACACACAACAAACAACTCGCACGCACACCATAATCATAACACGCACGCACACTTTGACCTCCACACCACCAGGTGTCAGCACGACCCCCCATAAAGCAGCTCAATACCCAGATTAGCATGAGAAACCAGGATTAGTGCCCCCCTGCAGAGTTTGGACACCACACACATGCTTCACCTGGCTGTCCCAAGCAGCCCACACACTCACACAAACACACACACAGTTTCTCAAACTTTCCCACACACACACACACACACTCAAAAATGCCCCAGTTTCCCAAATGTACACACACACTCACACACACTCCTGCTGCCTTCTTCTCTTTGAGGATCTTACATAAAAGCAAAATAAGGGGAATCACCCAGCGTGCCACTCTAAACTAACAGCCAATCAACAGAGAGGGAAAGGTTTCGATTATTAGTTCAGAGTGGTACAAGCCAGAATCAATTTCAGGAAACTGCATGATTGTGTGTGTGTTTTGTGTTTCCATCTGTGCGTGTCTGTGTGTGTGTGTGTGTGTGAGGGTGTGTGTGTGTGTGTGTGTGTGTGTGTGTGTGTGTGTGTGTGTGTGTGTGTGTGTGTGTGTGTGTGTGTGTGTGTGCGTGCGTGCGTGCGTATTTTGAGGTACCAGACTGAATACAAACAACTTTGTGAAAAAAGCTATTATGGAGCAGTCAATTAATTAAAGTTAGGCTTGTCTCAACATGTTTCTACTAGTTTACATACCCTGTCAAGTACAGAAAAGTAACCTAGAATTCCAGTGAATGAGAATTCTAGTAACAAAACACACACACACACTCACATACACACATTACACATCACACACTGTCAGTCTACTGACCTGAATTAGACAGACAGAGCAGAATAGGCCGTCTTTTAATTATTTTCTCACCGTGCATTTCTGCATAAGCCTGTTCAGGGAAGACATTTAGATTCTTACCAGTTAAAGGTCATATAGTCCTCATGTACCTTTCATACCGTAATGGTGGCCCTCGTCTAGTCTTTAAGATTAGAGTCATTACTAGAAAATTGGCTCTTTTTAAAGGCCATCCAAACCTCTTATTGTGGATTGACTAGCTACAGTTCAGTGGAGTTTATATTGAACTACTGCCCTCAAGTGGATATACTGAACTAGTCAGGTATTGGGTATTTTAGCAAAACTTGAAATGTAAAACTCTCATCGGTATCACAAAACAAACAAACAAAAAAAGTGAAACAAATGACTTCATGTTGATATAACCTACACGCTGAGAACGATTATGTCCAGTATTGTTTGATTATTTCCTGAATGGCATAGCAGTAGTTCTCATTGACCAACTGTTGTTTAGTCATCTCCATTGTTTGCACACTCAATACAGAATTTAACAACGACAAATGGCCTATTCATACCCATACACAAACAGAAACACATACACACATTTACACATACACACACACATGATCTTTTCCCAGAGCAGCAGGTGTGTCCTTGGTTCTTCATGAACGGTGAGAGCTGCAGCAATATAAAGACAGGAAGCCCACCATGTTGGGAAAACAACTTCCTTCCTTCACATCCTGTTTAGAAGCGTGTAAGTAGAGGTAATATTCTCAGTTAGAATGATGATGTGGTGTGTATATTAATTTGTGTGTGTGTGTGTACGAATGTGTGTAATTGTGTTCATTCGGTTTATTTCAAACACAAAGTCACTCAGCTGTCAGTGATGCCTGTCAGCAATGACAAACAGCCACATCCTCCCCTCAGGCTTTCGCACACACAAAAACACACACACACACACACACACACACACACACACACACACACACACACACACACACACTGCAATTGAAAGCTCATTTGGAGAAACGCACATATACAGTACATCACCAGGGAGCTGCACATCCTGTCTATAACCTCAAGACTTCAATAAGCTTCTCCTCTTTGATACGACCCCACTCCATTCTCTCTCCCCCGCACACACACACCAGCACTCCACATTCAAAAACCTCCAATCAGCTTATGAGTACAAACTGAGACTAACTCTACATCTACAAGTTTTTATTTGGATCACAAGAGAGCAATATTTGTCCGCAATTATTTTTTCGAAACAGATTTTTCAACAGGCTGAATTTTTCACTAGATCTGAGCACGAGGTTGATGGTGTAAATCTGCTGATTGGAAAGGGGCTTTTTAAAGTCGTTTCTTCTGTAAACTGTCTTGTTTGGCATGAGTTAAAAGTGGCTGTTTTCACTAATGGTTCTAGTGAGCCGAGGGCCATCTGAAACGGAATAATTTATTCCTTATGCTTCATACCTCATCAGAACGTCTGATGTCAAAAAACTTGGGGTCTGCAGCGACTTTGCGTAATTCATCCATAATGTATTTTCCCAAATTAGGCTCGCACGTGTTCAATCATTTATGTACTCTCGTTTTCTACTGGCCTGCTGAATTTTTAATTTGGGGATTTGAAAATGCTAATTTGTTCTCTGATCTATGAGGACGTGTAAAAACAAGAACGTTGATTGAATACATACTGTGTATTCGATGTTATGGAAAGTAGACCTAGGCCTACCTGTAAATTGCCCTCCCCCCGTACCCCCCCCCCCCCCCCCACGCACACACACACACACACTGCAAAGAAGTATGAGTAGCCCATTCAAAGCTGCACAGTCTCTTAATATTGTTATGCCGCTGACATTACCTTGGTGATTAAGCCTACTGGCCAAAATCCTCTGGCCCAAGCATGTTTAATTGGCTAACCTTTTACCGTGCCTACTAGAGTGGTCCGTCATTGTCACTACAGAACTGGAGGGTCTAATCCTATGTGACACCGCCATGTTGTTTGTGTTTATTTTTGTGTGCATGTGTATGTATCTGAACTCTCTCTCTCTCATACGCACGCACACACACACACGTACACGAAGCCGAAGGAAGATAAAGTTGATAATCACCTTCCAATTAACTCCTGTCTCAGACACCGAGATGCTTGACAGAGGAGAGCTCCTGTCTGCCACTTACAGTAATCCACCTTCCCCGACGCACACACACACATGCATGCACACGTGCACACACAAACACTTGGTGGTCATTTGTTTATTTAACACATTTTATCCATAAAAATGAAAATCCTTAAATCTCCACAACAATTTTAGAAACCTAAACTGGGAAAAATCTGTAACAAATGTAAAAAAGAGTAAACGCCTATATTTCCAACGCAAATTATGCTGTTTTCTGAATCACCGCTAGGTGGCAGCCAGTACTTCTTTGGCAGATGTGGCTACGATTTGTGATTTTCATTCAGGAGGCAGCGAGAATTCCGAAAAATCGAACAAGTAACGGAAGTCAGAGAAAGCTGTACGGTGAGCTAGCTAGATGTAGACTATCTGGCTAAAGAGCAACCAATGAAAGGAAGAGAAAGGCACTGTGTAGCTAGCAGGTTCTATTTGGATGTGGCCTTTTGTGCTTTTTGTATTGTGAACGTGTCTTTATACTGAAGACCGCATAACAGTTTGGCAGAAAGGACCCACGAGAAGGTATGTAGCTTTGTTAAGTTTAAGTTGCCTGCAATTATGCTTTCTACTCTAGCTAGCTACAGTGCCTTGCTTTGATGCTAACGACGTCGTCGTTACCTATCTTTTGTCGAACTTCGTGGCTACTTGCAAACAAATTAGACTTCTTGCAATCTAATCCTGTCTATAACTTGTAACTAGTTTGCTCATAACAAAGTTGACATATAAAGATGTAGACGTTTAGGAAATTGCAACCTGTCAAATGACCAGCTGTGATTTTAAGTCCGGTTTGAACAGTGTACTCTTCCTTTCTTAACAAACAATGTAGCTACTAGTAGTTCATCCAGATATTGTGTTATTTCTGTGTGTATCGACATAATCCCCTGCTAACCAGATCAACACCACTGTATTGGGCATGTTAATACATTCCAACTGCATTCAGATGACCGTAACACACATTTAGGGCTGGCCGTTGCTCAGTGGTTGGGCATTTGACAGCATGTAGTTCAAATCCCCCCTGTATATCGTTTTAGAAAAAGTGTCTTCTAAAATGGATATAATATGTGTCTTGGTCAGGATGGACCCAGCGTTGCTGAGGGAGAGGGAGCTCTTTAAGAAGAGGGCTCTGTCTACCCCTGCTGTTGAGAAGAGACCAACCGCCTCGGACTCTGGCTCCTCCAAGAAGAAGAAAGCCAAAGTCGACAAGGAGGGCTCCTCAGGTTCCAAACACAGCGCTGGTAAACACTCCTCTTTTCTACCTACCTCAACCCTGTTGACCTTGGCTGGCATACTAGCCTTCTTACAGCCTAGTCTCAGCTTTTGGCTCCTGCTGTGAACACACTGTCAGTTATCTTGGCAGGGTTACTTGGGTCTAGGTTGTGGTTTCTTGGACATTCAACCTGATACAGGACTCTGAAGCTGTATTGGCCTAGGCTGAGATGAGGCTGAAACTGAAAAAGTGATATTCACAGACTATATGGTGACTAAATGAGTGCCAAGAGAACCGTCCTGGTGACACCAGCATCCTTTGGACCTGGCAGATAAACTGATATTGATCACAAACACGTTGTTCTCATGGGTCTTTATTTTGAATGGACCATGTTTTAGGCATGGTTTATTTGACATTGTTGTTCAAGGCAAGTAAAATAATACAGTGCACATAGCTCAATGACAAACATAGCATATTTACATAAGTGTGTTCCCCTGTCCCATTGTCTCCCCCCCAGTTAAGACATGGCAGATTGAGTTGTTGGTGTCACAAGGAGATGTCATCAGTTTGTGTTGGGCCTTGGCCTGGGACCCCATACAACAGTTACGACACACTTTCTTCTCTGACTATATGAACCCCTTTTATTCTGATGATAGGCAAACTTGGGCTACTTCAACTGCCTTTTGTTCAGAGAACTGAATCCTCTGTGACAGACTCCATCTTTGCTGCTGGCTTCTCTCGCATTGTGGGGGTGTTCAGTTGCTGTGGCGACGGATGGAGTGATGTAATTGGCGGCATCGTACGGACAAACAGTATTTCGATGAGATGAGAAACCTACTCTCTCCGTCTCTCTTCCTCTCTCTCTCTTTGTACATCTCCTCCTCGTTCTCTCTCTGTGCTTTCAACACGCCGCCCTAAGTCAATCAACCATGTACGGACAACACAGCTTGCACTCAGGCACATGCCAGTGCTGTCAGTCTCTTGTCAGTCATCGAAAAGTCTTATATTAAAAAGTAGGACAGGGTGCATGAGACAGACTCCTCCCCTCACACCACCTCAGTCTGCGACACCCCCCCACCACTCAGACTGCCCACCATCCTGCGGAAGGTGCCGGGCTCCGCGGCGGCGGCCTCCCTCTCCTCCAGAAGCTGGCGGTGGGTCTTGCCCTTGGAGCAGCAGCCGCAGTCCAGCACCTCGTAGAGCAGGGCCAGGGCGGCCAGGGACAGCACGGCCAGGACGAAGAGCAGCAGGATGACGAAGCAGGCCACGTTCCAGCCGTCGTGGAAGGGGTAGACCTCCTGCACCTGCAGGAAGACGCGCGACAGCGGGGCGGCGGGGTGAACCGGGGTGGCGGTGGTGTTCATGGTCTGAGGGGGGAGGGGAAGAAAAGGGGAGGTACAGAGGGAAGGGAAAGGGACTTAGTCATGTTTCCTAGTAATCTGTTGGAGTGGACTTGGAACAAGAAACGCGCTGACATCCTCAGGATAGACCCGGGGGGGGGGGGGGGGGGGGGGGGGGGGACTTCTGGAGCACAGTGTGGAGGCCTAACTCAGATGGGATCTCCCCCTCTTCAGAGAGACGGTAGATGAAAACGGCTCCCCTGATCACATTGTCATTTTTAGCAGACGCTCTTATCCAGAGCGACAGATCGCCCATCTCTCTCTCCTCTCCACCGTGCGCCCTGTAAAGTGTGCAGCAGGGCCACTGCCCACCCACACACATGCCCACACATGAATTGGCATACACACATTCTAGACGGACGCTCACTTAAGACATGTGTACATGCTCTTACATGCGCGCACACACACACACACATACACACACACACACTCTCTCTCGCAGACCCCCAGAGAGAAGAGTCTACTGACCCAGTTTGGTTGAGTGCACAAGCGAGGTAGAGGGGCAAGAGAGAGAGAGGTTGCGATGGGGAAGTGTGTGTGTGTGTGTGTGTGCGCAATTGTGTCTGTGCACAAGTAAGTGCATCAAAAGCCTTGTGGAAGAGGTTCTTTAGGATATCAGTTAGCAGGTCAGCTCTCTGTGTGTGTGTGTGCGCGCACGTGTGTGTCACTTAATATAGTAATACGATATCGGAGTGAAATCCTGCTCTAGTGTAGCCTACCGTCTCTATGACATTTCACTGAAAACCAGATTAGAAGTAGGTTACATAGACCTTACCATAGGGGATCTCAGTTGAAATATTTTTTGGTCTGGAACTTGTATACTGATGTCTTTATCACCAGCCCTAAAACAGCACTACAATAAGTGATTTTTTTCAGGGGTTCAGGTCATAGTCAGCTAATACATAAAGTAGATTATAGAACACAGCCTGAAATAAAACAATAGACTGCAGAGGTTGATCAGACTCCTCCACTCGCCCTGTTAATGCACTGCTGATAATTAGGTTATGGGAGCAAAGTTCAATTTCCTGCGTGTGTGTGTGTGTGTGTGTGTGTGTGTGTGTGTGTGAGAGAGAGAGGGAGGGAGAGAGAGGAAAAGAAAGATTGCACGGATGTGTGCTCCCCTGATGTAATTTCACCTGGAGACCTGATCTCCTCAACCCATCCAGCCAGAGACGGTCCTAGTATTCACCTCCTCCAGCCCATCCATACACAGACGGTCCTAGTATTCACCTCCTCCAGCCCATCCATACACAGACGGTCCTAGTATTCACCTCCTCCCTGACATGTTGCAGGGCCCCCTGACTGCACCCATAGGCGTCTCCCGCTGTGCCTGTCTGTCTGCTTGCCTGACTGCTCTCAACTGTCTTCTAGCAATTTCTCTGGAGAGCTGCGAGCTGTGCTAGCGAGTTGGCATCGACACACACACCCTCTCTCACTCACACATAAACACGCACACAGAAATAAGCCCAGTCATATAGTCTTTGCCGTCGTTGTCACTTCACCGTGTCCATTCTCTCTACTTCTTCTCTCCTCCTATTGGGTTTGTCTCTGGCTTACTTGCAGTACAGTTGACTGCTATGTGACTGTGTCGTAATGATAAACAATTTCATCTGGATACAGTGAAACAGTCTGGGCTACGCTGGTGTCTAGAATTTATCCTAGCATGCTGTTTCCTTCCCATGTCTCCTCCTCGTCTAAATGGAACGTGGAGGGAATGTTCTCTTGAAAGATGAACTACAGAGTCATGCATGCAGATGGCATATGCTCCCCCCGTGAGGGGAAGGGGCGGGGGATGGGGGTTGGGTGACGGGGGGAGGGTGTGGGGGTTCAAGGATTGTTCCCTTTCTCATTTAAAGCAAACACACACCGTGCAAGTCAAACATGCAGACTCACCTGGCTGCTTGTGAGGCTCCTGAGAGGATGCTTTGGCAAAGGGAAAACAATTATTCCTCTTGCTCTCTCTTGCTCTCTCTGTTTTTCTTCAGTTCTCTCTCTCTCCTCTCCTATATTCTTTTGGTTAGAATCTAAAGCCCTTCCCCTGTTCCCTCTTCTTCTCTAGCCTCTCCTCCTTATTCGTACCTCCTCTATCTTTCTTTCTCTCTCTCACTCTCCATCCCCCCTCCCTGTTACCACTCCTTGCAGTTCAGGCTGGCCCAACCCCATGAGACTGTGCTGCTCAATCATTGGCCACACTCCCACTGTACCCTGTTTCTATTCGCCGGTCGCCCAGACAGCAACAACAGCTCCCGCCCACGTGATGAATCATACATGAGTCAGGCCCGCAGGTGTCTCTGATTGGCTGGAGCAGAGCCCAGGCTTGAGGCTACAGCAGTTGTTAGAGATGCAGGCAGCATCTTGACACTGACAGAAACCAGGCCCTCCCCATAAAACACAATCTTTTCATAGACTAAACATATGAAATAACCTATGGGATTTATTTAATGACATCACTTGAAGTATACTTTTATTTTTTTATTTTTTTCCCCTTCACAATTCATCTAGACTTCCTGTCTGTGTTGAACTGGCCTTGGTAAGCCCCATTGTTCCCATGCTGTCACCTCTAACCCCTTATGTGTGTTTGTTTTGTCTCCCAGGTGTACACCTCAAGGACTGCTCCGATTATTCCGCTATGCCTGTTGAGACAAATCGAGGTCCCCCCATGTGTTTGTGTAAATAGCATTTAACCCATACGGTACCATCACCTCCTCTCCTCAGATTCCAGCAATGGCAACTTTAACCTAAAGGCTCTTACTGGTAGCTCTGGCTACAAGTTTGGCTGCCTGGCCAAGATCGTCAATTATATGAAGGTGAGAAGACTTGGCCAATACTGCCATCCTGCTAGATCACCCAAGCAGTTCTACAAGAAAATCTTAGCTTTGTTGTGATTGTGTAAATGTCCCCCTTCCTGTCTTCAGAAAGTAAACATCTTGTAAACAAAAAAACAAAACAACATACTCTGCATAGGGATGACAGATCAGCTGCTATGGCACACCAGCGTTGTGACTCATTGCTGGCTGCATAACAGCAACCATATTGACATGTTCAGTAGAAAGTGTGATTTTCTCACTGTTTTTCTGAGCAGATCTTTTGAGTGTGAACTGATATCAACAATATTATGTCACTGTGTGTTGAGGTTACAGGGAATTGTGGATTTGATTCCACTGTCCAGTTACTTTGATGTAATTGCTTTGTGTGTGTGTGTGTGGTTTCCCTCCCAGACGAGACACCAGCGAGGGGACACACACCACCTGACCCTAGAGGAGATCCTGGATGAGACCAAACTGCTGGACATTGGCTTGAAGCAGAAACAGTGGCTGATGACTGAGGTGTGTTTCATGTGTTTCTAAGGTCGGTTCCTGCACAATACTGTATCCGCCTACACTAGGAAATCACTGCAAAAAACATTGACCTTAGCCCGTCTCCCTCCCTTTGTCTCCCCACCCCCCAGGCCCTGGCTAACAATGCTAAGATCGAGGTCCGGGATGGGAAGTACGCCTTCAAGCCTAAGTACCACCTGAAGGATAAGAAGGCTTTGCTGAGGCTGCTGGACAAACACGACCAGCTGGGTCTGGGGGGCGTGCTGCTGGACGACGTGGAGGAGGGCCTGCCCAACTCCGCCAAGGCCATCAAGGTCTGACACACGCACACACACACACACAGAGAGATGGGCCCTGTCCTTATGCTAGTCTTATTAACATGTACAATAACGTACAGGCATCTGTGTGTGTGTGTACATGCATGCTGTGTGACATACAGACGCCTTCCTCTGTCCTCACATGCATTTAGGTTGACTACACTACTCAAGGGTCACTGCATTTCCTCATTAGATCATTTCACAATGATAAGAACAGCTAGTGTCTGAAATGACCCTTTCTTCGCTCTCTCTCTCTCAGGCTTTGGGAGATCAGATCATCTTTGTGACCCGGCCTGACAAGAAAAAGATCCTATTTTACAACGATAAACACTGTCAGTTTGACGTAGATGAAGGTGAGTAAGTCCACTGTGCATCACTGGCAGTGTGTGAAGCCACAGCTTTGTTGTTACCAGCATCATTGAGGCTATACTTCCTGTCCCTCCTTCTCCCCTGTTCAATCCCAGAATTCCAGAAGCTGTGGCGCAGTATTCCGGTGGATTCCATGGACGAGGAAAAGATTGAGGACTATCTCAAGAGACAGGGCATCTCTTCAATGCAGGAAACTGGACCAAAGAAAGTGGTAAATATCTCTCTCTTTAGAGAACATCAAAAAGTTCCAAATAAATAACTATTCAATGCAAACATTCCATGCACAAAATAACCTTGTTTGTGATTGGTTGCTCGGTTTTCTTCAGCTACCAATCCAGAAGAGAAAGAAGCCAGGCGGACAGAAGAAGAGACGCTTCAAAACTCACAATGACCATCTGGCCGGCGTGCTGGAGGACTACTCCGAGGGGGTGCCTGCCAAGAAGTGACCTCACTTTCTCTCTCCATGTCATGTTTCCTGTTGCTGGGCTTAGAAAATGGGGAGACCTGGAAGTTGAAGTCCATTTATTGTGGCCAGGAGTTTGACTGTGTCCCTTGTCACCAAACGACTGATGCATATTCAGTCCGCCTGTTACTGGGAAATCAAGGAAAGGAGCTACAGGCATGTTAACTCTGTATTGTATTAAGATGTGGCTTGAATGATGTCCAAAACAACCCGCTGACTGTAAAATGGGGCCATCTGCGCTTCCTTATGCTACAACATTGAGTTCTCAACAACATACAAACACAAAATTGACACAATTTGTTTGTTTTTTTGCTGTGGCTTACATACCACAAATATTGTGTCTGCTATGGAAAAGAGGGTGTGTGTTTGTGGGTGGCAGCATTTACATTTTAATTAGTTTGAAGTCATTACTAATCTCTAGTAGTGCCTGTATTGAGTTACAGTTTACATTTCTTGCTCAGTTTTTACAGTGACTCAAGTCATATATTACATATAGATATTGTGCTACCGAGGCTGAATATGGTCACCCTCAAGCATATGCTCACGTTTTCCAACATGGCGTAAAGGACAAGGTAGTTTAATGTTGCTTTAATACAACCCCAGTTTCTGAAATGTAGTGAGGCTGGCCGTTTAATGTAATTAAATGGGGATTCTGGGCTTGATTGGTGAAGTCTGATATATTCGCAATGGGCTGGACCAGAAGTTACTCCGCAGTCATCAAGGACCAGAGCTACTGCTACACATTGTTCGTTTTATATAGCTCTGATTGATGTATGGCAATGTGCATACATTTGCATACAAATACTGTAAAAAATGCATTATGTACAGAGCTTAAGCCATTTTTATTGCACCTAGCTTACTGTACATAATTCCATCCAAGTGAATATCCATATATCTATAACCAACTGTACCACCAACTTTTTTTTTTCTTAGATCATCTTTTATTACAAGTGTATAAAAACACGTATTGAATGTAATTCAGACAGACATACGGCATAAATATTGGCTACAGAAGTGCTAAGCACTGTAGAAAGTAGAAACGTATACATTCTAAGAAGTTAAGTTTAGATTGAAGATTTTGATTCAGTCATAGTTTATCAGTTTGTGTGGGAGGTCAGTTTTTCACTGGTGTGGAGGCCATTTTGACCGTTTTCTTCAGGTGGTGGTAGTTGGGCAGGATCTTCATCAGGAAATCCAGCTGAAGAGTCTGGGGCTGGAGAAAACAAACAGGTGACTCAGTGGAAACCGACTAATAGTTTACCGTGTTTATTTAGAAGTGGATCTTGGAGATTGACCGTGCTTGTGTGTTTGTATACCTGGGGCCTCTCAGTCTGAACCCGTCTCATGCATCCTGAGCCATAGATGACGGTGTTTTCAGGTATGACCTCACAGGTGTTTACAGGACAGAAGGCGCCAATAATACAGCCGCTGGTCAGGATCACGTTTCTGCCAACCTCCGCTGTGTGACAAGGTGCATAAGGTTATCCGCCAGACAAACTTCCCAGCCCTTGGCTCTCTCAATAAGTGTGAATGAGTACTCACCTTTAGATTCTATTACATTGTTATCTCCAATCTTCAAGGCTTGAGATGCTGAGTTGGCAGTTAAAAAAATACAGTATCATATTATTAAATGGAAACGGTATGAAATAGTGGTACAGTTTTATTTTCAAGGATACTGCATCCAACTTCAAACACGTTGTTGATGCCAATGGTCATAGTTTTCGGTTCCACTCCCTCTGTGTCCGGAGTGATGTTTTCTGGGTAACTATAAGAAGAAAGACATTTGCTTAGTAAACTGGGAAATTAAGACAAGATGGGGAAGTTGAGTGAGCAATTGCATTAAAATAGATTCGTTTATTAGTCAATTGTGCAGCATTAATAGTAGTATATTCACCTGTTAATTATAACAGCTTGCTCCTCTATCAGATTGCCCTCTCCTATGATGATGGGTCCTGCCTCGGCGATGATGCGAGCTTTCGGGTGAACCACAGTTCTGGGGCCTGACAGGATGCATGTGGTCAATTGATAAGATACTGGCATAACATTGCTAACCACAGTACAACTTTAATAAAAAAGAGCATATGAATGACTGGCTGAATACTGAAATGCTCAAATGTATTGTCTTTCTTGAAAAAATATAGGCTACCCATGATTCCAAGTTAGACACAATGGTTGTTAGCTAGTTTGATTGATTCACAATGTCTTACCTATAGTAACATCTCCTTTTATTTCGCTTTCAACGCATACCACCGCTCCAGCAGCTATTTTCACACTGTAAAACAGAAACGTAATTTAAAAAAAGGTATGGCTACAAAGCTAGCCTAACGAGCTAGCCTAGCTTTGCCGACCTAATAAGAGCTGGTGCTTACTGTAGTGGCAAGCAAAGTGGCTAAAAGTACTAGCCTCTGAAAATTGACTTAGTACAAGCTTATTGCACAATATTTTGTCAAGATTTAAGACAAATGTTAATCAAGTGAAATCCATATACTTAAATGACCTTTTCTGGGCATTTGGTTTATCAGCCATGATGAATATCGACTGTTTACATCTCGATAATCGATTTAGATTCTTAGCTAGGCTTGTGCTACGCATGCGTCAGCTGGATTTACATGTTCAGCCCACACAGTCTATGGTTCAGCCACCAGTTGGCGATAAAGTATCGCATTTCGTCTGCTGGAGTTCGATTAGACTGCCTCGGCCAACTGTTCAGCATGAGTGGGTTTTAATTGTTTTATGGCCTGTAAAGTTCATGTTAGTGCGATGTTTTTTGTTGTTGTTTTTTTTTTGTTTTTTTACAAATATTGATATATAATTGACATATTGAACGTAGGTTACAGTAAGGAGAAACATACTCAGTATAGGCCTATCATTATCACGTCAGGTGATTTATAAATCGTCTTTTGCAATGGTCACTAACCAGTTCGATGGAGAAATTGCGTGTAATCACAACCATTTCTAAATTCTCTTTTAGTAATGTTGGCCATTAGCCCATGGTGATAATTTTTCGTTACGTATCATGCCCGTTATTTTGACAAAATAAATGGAGAAGACAATTCTTCAGTCCCAAACAAGTTCTTCATATAGAATGGGCAAACATGTTGGACTAATAAACTGTCCAACTTCAGCCGTTCTGCAAAAGTATGATGATTATAAAGTTAATGATATCCGAGCTGATAACATTTTCCTTGCTGCATTTTCAGTGCTTTCGATTTTTTTTTGTGCTAATGTCTGGACCCATATATTAGAGTACAACTCTCTGAAGTATGTTGACATAATTATGTTGTAGACGACAGTTAGATCATTGAATAGTTGTTCAAATATATGCTGTATTAGAGCGAGTAGGATTTTCTGGTTGTATTCCCAGTAGTAGGTAGCAGACAGCATTGTTGTCCCTTGCTTGATGACGCAAAACACAAGAGCAGAGAATTGCTTCCGGTGACGGAAAGCTAGCTACCAACAGTAACTACGTTTGGAGCACCTGAATACTTTTAATGAATCTTTTGCGTAGGTTTTAGGTTTATGTTGCTAGTGTGACGTTCAGTATGTCTAAAAGACACCGTTTAGATTTGGGAGACGATTACTCCACTAAAAAGAGATCTGATGGGTGAGTTTTCCGTTGCTTTTCATCATACCGGCGGAACGGGCTAGCTGCACAGCAGCACCAGCAAGTGAGCGACCGAACAAAGCTAGCTAGCAAGCAAACATTACACGAGTCGTAGATTGCTAGCTGCAGATATTATCTGGAAACGCTGCTTAAATGGTTGTATGTTACTACCGAGTGGCAGATCTACCAGTGATACCAAATATTATTCTTGTTAAGTAAAACGGTAGCGAGTAGTACATTTCCCCCATAAAACCCCTGACGTTGTTTTCCAATGACCAGTTAGCTTGCTAACTTCGTATATGCTAGCTATTGCCCGCGCAGTCGGCTTTCTTGCACGTGTGTTGTACTAGTACTCCGCGGCCTAGCCAGAACCGCTAGCGCTACCTAGCTAACACTAGCACGGGTTGAAAATATATGCCATCAGCGTAGCAACAAAACAACCATTAACATTTGAGTTGTGCTAGCTTGGTAGACATTTCTAGTGAATTGCTAAGGGACAGTTTAGGCCCAAGTTGTCAACGGTAGCTAGCTAGCTAACGTAAAACTATTTTAAATTGCCTAGCCACATAACAGCGTCCCAGTGAATACAATGCATCAAGTAACACTGACAAACGTATTCAATGTAACATCAAACAACCAAACCAGATCAGTCCAATCCACAAATCCAATTAATAATGAAACGACACATATACAACAAAATATACAACGTATATATTATTAAACTGAAAATATTTTTTATGATAATGATGTTGAGGATGCTGTTCTATGAAGCTGCCTTGTGGCTGTTGCTTAAGTTCACATGAAACTATGCATCATGTGCTGTCAAATCAAGAAGTCCTCCACACCAGTTACTTCTTGCACAGTCCTTTTCAATATAAACTGTCTCGATGATGGGGGTCAGATGTCTGAGCGGTTAGGGAGTCGAGCTATTAATCAGAAGGTTGTTTGTTCGGCCGTGCAAATGACGTTTCCTTGGGCAAGGCACTTCACCCTACTTGGGGGAGAATGTCCCAGCAGTTACTGTAATTCTCTCTGGATAAGAGCGTCTGCTAAATGTAAATGTAATGTAAATGATGATGAGGTTTAATACAGTAAAATATGTGCAGGTCTGTTCCTTGGATTAGTACAAATGCAAAAACTTTATGGTCTGGATTTTTCTTCTTTACAGAAAAGACCGGGACCGAGACAGGGATCGTGACGATCGTTCCAAGGACCGAGACAGAGATCGCGACAGGGACCGCGACAGAGACCGAGATCGGGACCGCGACAGAGACCAAAAGCCACCTGGAGTGGCCCCCATCATGGCTGGGGGTGGGATGCCCCAAGTCAAGCAGATGGTCATGAACCAGCAAATCAACCCCTTCACCAACCTCCCACACACACCGCGCTACTACGAGATCCTGAAAAAGAGGCTGCAGCTGCCCGTTTGGGAGTACAAGGAACGCTTCAACGAGATCATCACGCGCCATCAAAGCTTCGTGCTCGTGGGGGAAACCGGCTCTGGAAAGACCACGCAGGTATGGTTCAGTATTCCTCTTAGATGATGCAGCACTACACAAGTAAGTTTGCTTTCACACTCAATAACAAAAACAAAATATGTTAATGACATAAATTAAATGACGGTGGTGGAGGAGTTACTCATCCCAGAATGTACCGCAAGAAAATAAATATATCCACTTGGGAAATGGTATCAGGATGTCATCAGTGCATCCGTCCCTTAAAGCTGGCCCACACCTCACCAGTCCTGTATATAACCCCTTCTCCAGATCCCCCAGTGGTGCGTAGACCTGGTGAAGGGAATACCTGGGCCAAAGAGAGCAGTGGCCTGCACCCAGCCCAGGAGAGTGGCAGCTATGAGCGTGGCCCAGAGAGTGGCAGACGAGATGGACATAATGCTAGGACAGGAAGTGGGCTACTCCATTCGATTTGAAGACTGCAGCTCCGCAAAAACGATACTGAAGTAAGTTCCATGTTTCTAACGGAAATGGGATCGATTGTCTCAAGTTCCAAACAGAAAAATCTGTAATGCTCAATTTCAATCATATTTTTGATGAGTGTATACTTTGTTAAAATATTACGATATACCAAATGATAAAGTTCCTCTCTTGGTTCTTGGTTAACTTATGTGACTGTCCCCACTCCAGGTATATGACAGATGGTATGTTGCTTCGCGAGGCCATGAACGACCCGCTGCTGGAGCGATATGGGGTGATCATCCTGGATGAGGCTCACGAGAGGACGTTGGCCACCGACATCCTGATGGGTGTTTTGAAGGAGGTGGTCCGCCAGAGGTCGGACCTAAAGGTAGGGCTGAACAACCCTCAAGCTTCATTTGGATTGCTGTTGATTCAAGAAGTGTGTCGTGTCTGAATCTGTTCAAATTTCACATGGATAGTTTTATCAACTGGTTCCCTCAAGATATTTTATCCCTCAGTTATGTTATGCCAGGTTGCTTTGCGGTGTCCTGTCTTAAGAATTTCAGTACCCAGTCTGACCCTGTGTTGTTCTGTGCATCTGACAATAAAATACTTGAACTTGATATTTTGATCGTAGTGAATTGTGGGCAGTTGTCTATTTTGATGCCACAAAGTATCAGGGGTTTTCAAACAGGTTTGAAAATCAATAGCTTTGTTCAACCACACACTGTCAAAGAAGACTTCCAACATCACGTGGTCACAGTTGTAACTGTCGCCCTTTCAAACCCAGGTCATCGTCATGAGCGCCACGCTGGATGCCGGAAAGTTCCAGGTGTACTTCGACAGCTGTCCCCTGCTGACCATCCCGGGGCGCACGCACCCTGTGGAGATCTTCTACACCCCGGAGCCGGAGAGGGACTACCTGGAGGCCGCCATCCGCACCGTCATCCAGATCCACATGTGTGAGGAGGAGGAGGGAGATGCCCTGCTCTTCCTCACGGGTCAAGAGGTGAGACACAGCTTCCTTCCTGTGCAGACAACATCCGTCCAGTTCATTTGGACGGGGTTTTATTTAGTGAAAGAAATGATGAATGCGGAATATAGGTGTTCTTGAGTACCTTTTGGAAATTAGCTCTTGGGGTAAACATTTCCTTTGCATAGGAACCCTTGTCAACTCTTTTGCACCCTAAAACCCTCTGCCTATTTCATGCATCATTAGACATATCCAAAGCGAAACTTTTATGTTTCATCCAACCTGTCCTTAAGGAAATCGACGAGGCCTGTAAAAGGATCAAACGCGAGGTGGACGACCTCGGCCCCGAAGTGGGAGACATCAAAATCATTCCGCTGTATTCCACGCTGCCCCCCCAGCAGCAGCAGAGGATCTTTGAGCCCCCGCCCCCCAGAAAACCCAACGGTGCCATCGGCAGGAAGGTACGTTCTCACCCCTCGCTTCATTTACCCAACCGGACGCAAGAACCCAAATCGGTGAACGAGTTAGCTCAATACTGGTGTACAGCTGCCATCCGTTTATTTCCTTTACACCATTTCGACGTCAATGTGGACTTTAGCCGACTGAAAGCCTGCCCGTCTCTTCCCAGGTTGTGGTGTCAACAAACATTGCTGAGACGTCCCTCACTATTGACGGTGTGGTGTTTGTAATCGACCCTGGTTTTGCCAAGCAGAAGGTGGGTACCTTTTTTTAAATTTATTAAATAGTTAATGTAGCCGTCTCCAGATACTAGATCACTTCTCGTCTTCTAATGAGTCCTGTTGATTTCCAGACACATGACACCCTGTGATCTTTCCAGGTGTACAACCCTCGAATCAGGGTTGAGTCTCTGCTCGTCACGGCGATCAGCAAAGCCTCGGCCCAGCAGAGGGCGGGCCGTGCTGGCAGGACACGCCCAGGGAAGTGTTTCCGTCTTTACACTGAGAAGGCTTACAAGACAGAGATGCAGGTATGCAATCTATCTTGGGTAGGAGGAGGAGAGGCCGACTGATGGTGTCATAGCAAAGCACATGCACATTTTAGTCGTGTTTGAATCTTTCTTATTGTCTTTCACTCACTAAACCTCTGTCACACCTTTTTCCGTTTATAACAGGACAACACATATCCTGAGATTCTCAGGTCCAACTTGGGATCTGTCGTACTGCAGTTAAAGAAGCTGGGTATCGATGACCTGGTGCACTTTGACTTCATGGACCCGCCAGGTGAGAAATGGATCTTGGATGCGTACTTGCCCCTTACTTGTGGTCATCCCTTTCTACATGTAACTACCACCCATGTAAACATTATACCGGGAACCACCTAACATGGGCTCGGAACTCCCCCAGCCCCTGAGACTCTGATGCGTGCCCTGGAGCTCCTAAACTACCTGGCAGCACTGAACGACGACGGTGATCTGACCGAGCTGGGCTCCATGATGGCCGAGTTCCCCCTGGACCCTCAGCTGGCCAAGATGGTCATCGCCAGCTGCGAGTTCAACTGCTCCAACGAGATCCTGTCCATCACTGCCATGCTGTCAGGTAATGCCCAGGGCTGGCCGGGCACCCCCCCCCCTCCCCCCCCCCCCCCCCCTTGCCCAGTGCCCGGCTTAGTAGGCAAGGGATTGCTATTGGGTCGTTTTGATTTCTTCCCCCTTTTTTCGGACTTCAGAACAAGCTGCAAACTAGTAGCTCTGTTTCACTTTAGGGGATAATGATTTCATCAGGAGGCATTAGTGGCCATACACTTTTGTAGCAAAAAGGATGTAGAGCGTAATGTTGGTCTCATCTGGTGGTAGACCGGATGCCTATAGATTATTCTTTGACTGTTTTCTGACCGAATGGGCAGGGCAGGGACCACTTCCACGGATTTCTCTTAGATACGCTTAGACAATCCTTCTAATTGTTTACTAAATGTTACACTTGTATTAAATCAAACAGATGGGCAAACAAATAGATGTTACGCTGGTAACTCTTGTCACCTGGCAGTGGGAATGTTACTTTTAAGTGTTACATTGTTCTTACGTTTGAATGCACTGCCTAACAATTTGCAGGTGTGTGAAAACTCTTTGTCTTACAGATGTGGTTGGTTAGGTGTTGAGCGCTCCTCCCCCCCCCTCACAAGCTAGTAGCCAATCATCAAGCAGTTGGGAGTGACCATGAGAATGACATCAGAGCCCCCCCTCTCAAATGCGTCCCTTCGTCCTGCTCTGCCCTACCCCTAAGATCTGTCCAGTCCAGTCCAGTGCTCTAGGATCATAGGCCTTTCTCCTGTCTGTGAATTGCTTGACTCATCCCTGTGGGCGGCTGTGTTGGGGCCCATACCAACCTTGTTTAGTCCCACAGTGCTTCGTCCGCCCCACTGAGGCTAAGAAGGCGGCGGACGAGTCCAAGATGAGGTTTGCCCACATCGACGGGGACCACCTGACCCTACTCAACGTCTACCACGCATTCAAACAAAGTAAGTGCTGACATCTACAGTGCATCCTGAATAGGACACCAATGGGTACTTTGTATCTGAACTGGTCATGTTTTCTTAAATGCCGTATCAGTTCATTGTAATATTAATGATGGAAATTTCGAATGACACATTAGCATTTTTTTCCTAATGGAAAAGTTTTCAAATGTCCTGTCCTTTCCCTCCAGACCATGAGTCTAACCAGTGGTGCTACGACAACTTTGTCAACTACCGGTCGCTGATGTCGGCCGACAACGTGCGCCAGCAGCTGTCCCGGATCATGGACCGTTTCAACCTGCCGCGCCGCAGCACAGAGTTCACTAGCAGAGACTACTATATCAACATCCGCAGAGCGCTCGTCACTGGCTTCTTCATGCAGGTCAGTGGGCGTGGTTTATCAGCAACACATTGAGACCAAGGTTTCTTACCTTGGTTTAAATCTTTAGGATTAAGAGCTTGTGGGCTGCCTTAAAGCTAGGATAGGTAATGATTTAAGAAGCACTTTTTGTCATATTTGCTGAAATGAACTTCACATCCTGGTAACAATCAATTAATCAAATACTTTGACAGTAAAATAAAATGAATCTGATATCTGTGGCCATCGCAAGACTAATAAACACTGTCAGTCATAGCGTTCAGACCGAATCCAATGATTGGATGGGCTACTTGCCTGTCTACCTACCTACCTATCTGCACGCAGTAGTCACGCAGCGCATTCATGTGTTTTGTGGGAGTGTCTTTAAAGGGACGGGGTGGGATATTTTGGGGTGGGATATTTTCAAACCGAAGCCAAAATGTCTAGGTTCGCCAAAACGTAGCTACCCTGCCTTTTTAATAAAACAGTTCACATAAAAATGCTAATGCTTCTCTTCTGGAATGTTCCAGGTAGCTCACCTGGAGCGGACGGGTCATTACCTGACAGTGAAGGACAACCAGGTGGTTCAGCTGCACCCGTCCACAGTCCTGGACCACAAACCAGAGTGGGTGCTCTACAACGAGTTTGTCCTCACCACCAAGAACTACATACGCACCTGCACAGATATCAAACCCGAATGGTATGTATATGCAGCCACCGTGCACATTACAGACTCATAGTCTTTCATTAGTTTTGTCCCTGTACAAAGTAAAACACGTGGTACCTTATGTAGTATGGTGTGGAATTAATTGTTATTCGTCATTTCATGTCGGGTTGTTTCTTTTAAGTAGATAATAGTAGATCATAATCTTTCTTAACACTATGGTCTGCAGGTTGGTGAAGGTGGCCCCTCAGTACTATGAAATGGGAAACTTCCCACAGTGCGAGGCTAAGAGACAGTTGGAGCGGATTGTTGCCAAACTCCAGACCAAGGAGTATTCTCAGTACTGAGCACCAGCAAATGAGGAGAGGAATACTCTAATTCTAGAAAGAGCTTGGCGCAGTTAAACTTTTAAGTTGTACTATTCTATCTTAATGTTTCCGCCATTGAAAATTTGATTTTTATAACTTTTCTCAGTTTGCTGTTTTTCCTTTCGTCCTTTTTGATAGCAAAGTGTACAACTGTTAGCATCTATGATATTGATTTCAATGGCAAATATTAGGCTACAACTATCAAGATTTTCAAAAGGAATACAATTTACAGGATAAGCATGGAAGCTCATGTGGATATTGTTGATGTTCCTCTAGAAAATTGTGAACCCTGAAAATTTCACTTGCTTAGATTGTCCTTGTTTCTTCAATAAAGAAGCTTTGACTTGTATGGATTAATTAAGAGTTTACTGTCTTTTGTAATAAAAATCTTCTTTTTCCTTTTTTGAAAAAAATAAATCTACTTTCAAATCTAATGTTAACTACAATGATTTCTGGACCAATATGTGTAATAGAAATTGATGAATAACAAGATTTATTTCATTTTCATAAAGTGAAAGCATTCAGATTAGTGATAAAATGGTAGTTTCTTAAATTGCATTTTTTTTTTTTTTTACATCCAGTGCACGTTGGTTCATGAAAGTAGTCTTCAGTAGTCAAAATACACTTTTCTGTGACTTGTCAGAAAATGTTTTCTGTCTTGTTGCTGCTCTTGGATCTGAAGAGGGTTTGTGCCATATCCACATCTGAAGATTTAGCCAACCTAAAAAGAAACAAATGCATTTAGAAGTATATTTGATGTAAGTATATTTAAAACGTAATTGCCTTAATATCTAGCGTATGAACATGTTATCGATAGCTTTAAAAAATAATTTAGCTGCTTTCTGATGGTGACTTATGTACCCTGATTCCTCAATATCTTCAATGGTCTCTGGCAGATATCTGTCCCTGGTTTCGGGGAGCATGCTTGCTACTGCTCCTCCCAGGATGGCCAGCAAACACAGGACGACCTGGGGTAGATCCCTCCACACCTCCTCCAACATTAAGATCAGCGGAGCCACCGACACCCCCAGCCGGGCCAAGAACGAGTTGTAGCCCATGCCGCTCTGTCTAAAAGAAATGGTGAGTTTTGTTGAATGTTTTTGTCAAAGAATTTTGTTGACACAGCTGGGTTTGACAGATGTTTTGTATGTGTGTCACAGGGGGGTTGTTTACCTCACCACAGTAGGGTATAACTCAGAGCTGTACAACACAACGGTTACGAACGAACCTGCTGAGAACCCTTTCCCAATAACCGCCACAGTTGTCCTGACAATCGGCATATCTGAGAGGCAGTGAAGGAAAGGGAATGACCAAGGTGAATTGTAGGCAATGAACACAATGTAGCTCTTATAAACAAACCTCTGGGAATGAAAATGTTGGTGGCGAGACAGAGCCCAACCAGCAGCAGCGTGCCGACTTCAGTGTTTCGTCTGCCTATCCTATCCAGTAGGTAGTACACTGCGAGTTTGGCAGGTAGCTCAATTAGACCATACAGAAACTGGGTCAGGTAGATGTTGACCCCAAACCCTGTAATGTTGAAGCTGATGCCGTAGTATGCAGACGCCACACCGAACCTTAAAGGAGGAGAAACTTAATATTCTGCCACAGACCCCAAAATATTACTTATGACTAAGCATCCAAGGCCTTTTGTACGTTGAAAGTGTAACTTTGATAACATTTCTACCTTTCAGGGGTAAAAAGCTACCAAACCGATATGAAGCACTCACCACACTATGCCGGTACACAGAGCCAGTCTCCTCATTTTGGGGGTCCTCACCAGATCAATGTAGGAATATGTTCTGTCTTTTCTCTGAGTCACGACAATATTGGAAAGGGCCTAGGGAAAAATGTAGTCCATACTCAAACAGTGATGCAATACTTTTATTTTGCCTTCAATGCTTGGTATTACATACTGTATGGGTGAAATTTGGTGAGGTTAAAAATCTACTATACATGCTCATCTTCGACACTCTGACTTAGCATACCTCTGGTTTCAGGGTAGACTCAAAGCCCCCCCTGCAATTAATCTTGGCACACTGGCACAAATAAAACTGAGCTTCTGCTAATTTTCCATGGGCTATGAGCCACCTGGCAGACTCAGGAACCCACCTATTGGAGGAAGCAATATGATGAGCCTGATTAAGTTAGAAAAACATTCTGTTGATAACACCTTCAACTGTACAGTAAACGGCAAAAACAATTCAAACATTCACTACAAACTATTGTATAAGAAAGACCTAGGTCTGACCTCCAGGTGAGGATGGCCAGGGCAAGAGGTAAGGTGACCCAGATGGTCAGCCATCTCCAGTCAGTCACACAGTAGGCAATAAGCGGCAGCATAGTGTTCCCAAATGACCATGACAAGCTGTCAATAACGCCCACTAGCCTTCTGTGCTTAATATCCACCCACTCCACACCTGCGGACATAACAGATGTCCTTAGTGGCACACCAGTGTATGAGTAAATATTAAAACACTTGTTTGGTTGAACTGGGAATGTGTATCTTAATTTTCTTTAGAAATGGCTTGAATATTGCTCATATATCCACCAATGTATAGATATAATGCTATCTGATTCTATAATGTTAGAAACCTATTCTCTTTGGTGATGTCAGGTTTGTCACATGCTGAAAATGCTGTTGGCAATACCAACTTCATGTAGATTAAATGCATCACCTATTTAGTGTAAAATGACAAACGGATATAAGGAATACAAAAACTACATTGTAATAGGTAAGCAAACACACTCACTGAGGACTGTGGAAACTATGACGATGCCTGTGATGCCGAACCCCGTGAGGAACCTGAGCATCGCAAACATTCCGTAGGAGGTGGAAAAAGCGCTGGCCACACCAAACACCATCGCAGACACATAGGACACCAAAAGCATAATCCTCCGGCCAAACCTACAGAATAAAGACCAAATCTGTAGCGCTGAAAGTTTAAGCACGTCATACAGTATATTATTTGAGAATAGTCATTTAATTTATTACTTGACTTCAAGTAAATGTGTTGCATGGTTTCTTTACATGTTGGTGACCTGAAGTTGATGTTACAGTTATTACCTGTCACTTAGACTTCCAAATGTCATTGCCCCAAACATCACGCCCAGAAAGAATATTGTGACTGTTGCCTTATTTCTCCCTTTTTTATCACACACCAAGTCCCACTTGCAAAATAGAAATGTACATTTAAGATGGTACAGACAATGTTTTGTAGAAGCAAAACATGAAGACACACAAAATAATTTCTCAAAGATCTATCACTATTTTACACATAACTTATATTTTACAATCATATGGAATGATACATACACACACAATGGAGGTTGGTCATAAATAAAAGTGTCAGTACACACTCATCAACAATACCACATACATTATAAATATATAATCAGTTCAAATCTTTACCTCTGTGGCCAGCGTGGAGGTGAAGGTGCTGTGGTCATATACCCATCCATTCTGACACGGAATTCTGTCTGTATTAGTCATGTTGGAGGTGTTGAATAACAGTTGATACTGGGGTTCTGGAAACATCTCACAGGAGCTTGGACCCCCATCCTCCTGCTGTGGGATACTGACTACCAGTCTCTGTTCCTGGGTTAGATTTCCAAAGACATCATCCAGGCCACTGAGGGCACAGTGGTGAGAAGGCACTGCCGTAATAAAATTGTTTAACATAAAGTGACAGGGTAGTGTGAAGCGACCAATGAAACTGATTATAATAAGGATTATCTGGAACTTTCCAAACCCATTAATATCTAAAAGTAAGTCTTCAAACTTCATTTTCGTTTGTCAGCCTAAAATGCTCTGCTATCTCTACTCTGTCTCCGTCTCTTCTCTTGTTCTTTGAATCAACAAAATACAGATGATCTTGATTCCCTTGCGCGTAGATTAAGACAAGTTTGTTGACGTAGCTCAATCGTTGACTTCACTTAACCAAAATAACAACACAGGTGTGTGAAGCAATGCTTAGATTCATTTAAATTGGTGATGTATTCAATAGGAATATATATATATATATATATCAGGATTTTCTGAATTCCTCAAATGTATGCACCATTTTGCAAAAATACAGACAAATTCTGACAAATCTTATTCACATGGATTTGACATTATATAAATAGAAATTATACATTTAGCTCAACCCCCCACACCATTGTTGGGGAAAGGGGAGTGGGAGAAGGTAGATTTAGATCATGTGGAGAGACAAATAACAGTTACTGTAATAGTAAGGGCGAGGTCCCCACTGGACTAAAAAGAATAAAAAAAATACAATATATATTTATATACAGTATAATTTTACATAAGAAAAGTCTGTCCCGCCCCACTGTTTTCATCTTGCAACACACAGTAACTCACCTCAACACCCATGTGACACACAATTACACACTTCAACAAATGTAACACACAAGTTTACATTTGTCAAAGAATAGCCCTTAAAAATAAAATAGGAAATTTTAGGTTAGGTTAAACCTAAAAATTAGGTTAACCTTTCTTTGCTTTATTATAGTCAAATCAGAAATAAATGCAATGGCAACTCATACAGCAGAAAAATGCGAGTAAAAACATGGTTATAATCATTAATTTACTAAATTAAAGGAAGGGTAGGTACATTTTGCAAACCTAGCAATTTTGGCTTGAGTTTGAAAGGATTCAAACCAAAATATCCCACCTACTTCCTTCAAAACCAATCCCCCAACACACATGAATGTGCGCTGCCTTACTGCTGCTGGGGAGGTAGGCAGGTAGACAGACAAGCCGTCCAATCATTAAGTTTGGTCCAAATTAATGATAGGTCATGTTTATTACAGTCCTGCTATATGCCCACAGATATCGGATTTATTTAATTTAACTTTATTTTAATGTGACACAGCAACAACATCATACATGAACTTTGTAGTTCATATATGAACTACAAAGTTGGTTGTTCTTGCAATCTGCAAAAATTATGTAAGTGCCAAAAAAATATTATGAGCTTGCTTATGCTTAACACAAGCATATTTTGCTGCCAGTGCAGATGTAAGTGCAAAAAAAATATTATGAGCTTGCTTATGCTTAACACAAGCATATTTTGCTGCCAGTGCAGATGTAAGTGCAAAAAAAATTATTATGAGCTTGCTTATGCTTAACAATGTTTTGTTAACTTAGAGGGTCATCACTAGCGTCAAATGGTCAGCACTAGTGAAGCCATTTATACTAGAAACAAGTCCAATTCAATTTCAAATCTAAAAACAAGAGGTATATAAACAGTTTTTGCATTGCATAAACATAAATTTAATTGTGTTTACTCTGCTTGCTTTATTGCAGTCAAATCAGAAATGAAAAACAATGGCTGCTCAGACACTCATACAGAAGACAACAATCCAAATGAATATATTGTTATAACCAGTCATTTGGAAATTAAGTTCCATATAAACTTCACAGTGTTCATGCACATTGTTAATTCATCGTTCTTAAGAGACAGCTGTTTGACATTGATTTCATATAGGCCTACAATGTTTCGTGTCATGTAGCACAGTCCTGTTACATTGCCTCACGTAGATTCATCTTCTCTTCATCATTTTCATCGCTGAAGTTTTCTTTATTTAAATGTTGTCCCTCAGTTTGTTTTCGACCTAGTTTGGATTCGGCCCTGTAATGTGAATCATTTGATTTCGTTCAGTAGTTCAAAGATGAGCTAAGTATCCTACACGGTTAATTTTATCTGGTTGGGACTCTAGCTTGTTAATGACTTCTTGGCCTTTCTGAACATGGCTGTCAATTATTCTTGACAATGTCATACTCTTCACACAAGAACTAACACTGATTCAATCACATTTTTACTGTACCTAGGTTTCTCAATATCCTCTATGAACTCTGGAAGACAAATGTTAAGAGTCTCAGGCAGGAGGGAAGCCACCAAACCAGAACCAATGGCCACCATACAAAAGATCACCGCCGGCAGACGCTGCCACACATCCTCCAATAGAAAGATGAGGGGTGCGATGGACACTCCCAGACGTGCAACAAACGCAGTGTAACCCAAACCGTTCTGCCTGAGCAACCAAATGAGAAAGTGTAGAGACTGAATCACTCTCAGTGAACAAATGACATACAAAGATAATCATTACATTGAGGGGAGGAATGTAATGATTGTACTGGTTTGTTGGTGACTCACCGTACAACAGTTGGGAAGAGTTCAGTGGTGTAAAGATAAATGATTGTAAAAGATCCTTCTGATAGGCCTTTTCCAATTATGGACACAATGGCACTAAACTCCCTCATGTCTAAAGAAGTAAAAACATGATGGCAACAACCGTGAGGCATCATTAAGTAATTTGGTCCTAAGGATACTTGTGAACAAAACCTTTGATACCTTTTGGGATCCACATGTTGATAAGTAGACAGAGTCCTGTCAGAAGAAGGGTCCACACTTGTCCAGGTTTTCTGCCAATTTTGTTCAAAAAGTAAAACACCCCAATCTTGCCTGGCATCTCTATGAATGCGTAAAGGAACTGTGTGAGGTAGATGTTCAGCCCAAACCCAGTGATGTTGAGACTTATTCCATAATATGTAAAAGCAACTCCAAACCTAGGGCGGACAATAAGTGAAAAACTTACAAGAGGCGCATCATCTTTCCTTGCCCTGAGGCTTTTAAAATATCACTTCACGGCCGACTTACCACACAATGCCTGTACAAATAGTAAGTTTCCTGATGTTTGGAGTTCTCACCAGGTCGATCAAAGTGTACTTCTTATGACTCCTTTCGGCTGTCACTGACTTTACAAGCATCTGTGTGGCACCCAGGTTAAAGAAAAGTTTTAACAATAGTTGTGTTCAAATATTGCTTCTAGATATCTAACTGTACTTTTGATTTACACTTGTGTAAAATTCACTTTACCTCTGGTGTGATGTCAGCCATTGGCATGGATCTTTTGTTAATATGGGCACATTGTCTAAGGAATCCATGAGCTTTTTCTGCTTGTCCACTGGCTACCAACCATCTGGCAGACTCTGGAAGCCACCTGTAATGACAGGAATACTTGATCTAAAAACGATTTCTAAATACAGTATGTAATGTACCCCAAAAATATAAAATGTGTTGTTGAACACATTTGCAATTGTGTACCTCCAGGCAAAAACAGACAATAGGAGAGGAGAGGTCGCTGCTAATATCAGCCTCCGCCAGTCTCTCACAAAGTATGCAATTCCCACTAGCAGCCAGTTTCCAAGCGTCCAATCTAAGCTCACAATGACACCAGCAAATGTCCTGTGATGGATGTCAAACCATTCGACATCTGTAGGTAAAAGCGCATTTGTGGACAAGATTAATGTGATAATGCAATAACTTGTTAATGTGTACATATACTAACTAAATAAAATAGTATTCTTCTGCAAAGGAGAATATCAAAATCTTTGTATGCTATGTGTGCATAGTTTTTAGCCAAAGTTCATGACACAGGCACAATTTAATCATTAATTTACTTGATTAAACTACTAGTATTATAGTAATATGTTCTCAATTAAATGCAAAATTGAATAAAATGTTATCATACTTAGTACAAAGGAGATTATGCTAATTCCAGCAAGAGCGAATCCAGTGAAGAATCTCATGATAACAAACATTAAGTAGGAGGTAGAGAATGCACTCATAGTGGCAAATGCCATAGATGACAGGTAAGACACCATAAGCATGGTTCGCCGTCCAAATCTTACAGGGAAAGAATATTTGATACCAATTAGTACAAAGCAGTGGCAATCCTGATTATGTGTGCACAGTTGTAAGTAATAAGTGTCTTGTGGAATTTTAGACACAGCACACTATTTTAATTGATATGCGAGTTAAGTGCTTTAGCAAAAACGATTTGGTCAAATCCAGGAAAAGCCTGCTATCAGGTTCTAGGTGTGTCACTCAAAGTAACAATGATTTCAACAAGCTTTTTTATACCTTCTTGTAATGATCAACAAAGGACTTTGGTATTCTTACACATTTTCATCTAAAACTGTTAAATGCCCAAAAGTCACCGCTTCCTTGGTGTTATCAGATAATCTCAGCTGGTCAGTCATTTGTAGACAGTATCAAAGTACAAAATGGGGATGATATCAATCTGTCCTCAGAACAACATTTCAGACATATAGAAATTATACAAATGAGATATACACCAATATATAAAACAGGCTTCACTTTCTCAAAGTATTATTTAAAATTACAGCAGAACCTAGTTATCATCAGTAATACAAATCTAAATACTATTTTCTCTGTCCACTTCCTCTCTGTCCACAATCAATGGTCAACAAAAAAAAAGTTCTGTCAACATGTTTGACTGGATAGCTGACCTGTTTTGTGTATATACAGTTTCAGTCCATACCTGTCACTGAGGAACCCAAACAGAGGGGCTCCGCACATGACTCCAATGAAGAAAAGAGTGGCTGTTGCTTTGTTCATCCCTTTACCGTTGCACACTAGGTCCCACTTCAAAAATAACATTTAATGACAGATCAAGGATCCTTGCATCTACAGTGCCACTAAAACAATGTTTAACTGGGTTGTCAAGTTTTCTATCCAAATCATTGAATCACATTTTATAATGCATAAAGCTTATGCAAAGAAACATGCTTACCTCTGTTGCCACAGTGGATGTGAAAGTGCTATGATCATATACCCATCCATTCTGACACGGAATTCTGTCTGTATTAGTCATGTTGGAGGTGTTGAATAACAGTTGATACTGGGGTTCTGGAAACATCTCACAGGAGCTTGGACCCCCATCCTCCTGCTGTGGGATACTGACTACCAGTCTCTGTTCCTGGGTTAGATTTCCAAAGATGCTCCCATTATCCAGACCGCTGAGGTTACAGTGATGGGAAGGCATAGCTGCAATAAAGTTGTTTAGCAAGAAGTGACATGGCAGAGATAGTCGCGATATGCTTTGAATCAGGATTATCATGATTTGAAACTTCCCACATCCATTGATTTCCGAAAGAACATTGTCAAATTTCATTTTTAAATGGTGGTTGGCACCGCAAGACCAACACAGATACAGTCAGTTTATCCAAGTAGCTTTTGACGTTGACAAATAGAAGATGAGTGCATAAGATAAGAACCTTTTCTCAAGAAAGCTCTGCTTTTGGCTCACCTCTCCCATGTGGCCTCCTACCCCTCCCCTTGGGTCACTCACCCCTCCCCTTGGGTCACTCCCCCTCACCCCTCCCCTTGGGTCACTCCCCCTCACCCCTCTCCTTGGGTCACTCCCCCTCACCCCTCCCCTTGGGTCACTCCCCCTCACCCCTCCCCTTGGGTCACTCCCCCTCACCCCTCCCCTTGGGTCACTCCCCCTCACCCCTCTCCTTGGGTCACTTCCCCTCACCCCTCTCCTTGGGTCTCTCCCCCTCACCCCTCTACTTGGGTCTCTCCCCCTCACCCCTCCTCTTGGGTCTCTCCCCCTCACCCCTCTCCTCTCTCTAGTTTCTTTATATAACTATTTTCTACACGGTAGTCTGGAAAGTATCTAGAACTTGCGACAAAATCACTAAACTGGCAACATTGGGTACAGACGCATAACTATGAGTACAGTTGTTCTTCTGTGATATAGATTGAACTTTGAAGTCAGACTAACAACCATTTACCAACAGTCCAAATATCCTACTGTATGATGAACAATTTGGAGGGACATTCATGCCTCTGTTATCAATCCATGCAGAAGTACCTTTTCACAAAATCATTGAATCTCACAGAAAAGGTGTAATGAATACAAATGGTTATACATTTGTCTTAGTCTCATTATAACCACTAGTGCACAGTGCCTGTGATGGAGTCAGTGATTAAGAGGTCAGTGAAACACACAAATACATATTACTTGAACTATAGATAGGGCCTGTGTCAAAGTTGGTGGCACACACACAAATTTCTCAAATTATAGATATGGTTTAGCATTATTCTGTCGTCATATGCCCGTTTGTGGATCGCTATATCCATGCCTCAAAAAAACAACCAAGGAGGCTAAAGTGGTAGGAAATAGTCCCCATGTCTGTGATGCAGCTGGTGATTATAATGTTGTAGCACATTTGCAATGTGCAGGCAGTTAAGTAAATATTTATCTAATATACTTTCATTATTTTATTGTCGAAATGCTTATCCAAACAACGTCAATCGTGGCACGGCACTTCGTTGGATAATAAAAAAGACACCTGCAAAAGAAGAACTTTGCAGAGCGCCCGGGGATCGTGGGAAACTAAACCCATTCTAATGTGTACACACACACACACAGCTTCCTGGCATTATTAGAGAGATGCAGTTTCTTGCTGAGTCTTAATCCTTAGATCATGGATTCTAACCTTTCTAAAAAGTAATCCTTTTAAGGGCAATGCTGTCAAAGCCTTGTGTGGGGGACTTGCTTCATATAACAAGAGCAGCTTAGGTTAATTAAAGGTGTTCTGATTTGTTGGAGCAGACTGTGCCATTTTCATTCAGGCATTCGAATTTTGTCAAAGCAGATGGACAAAGACTATTGGGAGAAGACAAACTATGTCCTGGCCTGGAATAGAAGTGTTTCATTTCAAACCAAGTTTTAACTAGGATTATATCAAATTGAATATTTTAATAGTCATATTAATTGTCTCTTGATAAATGAATGACATCTTAATAAAGGTAAGTTAAAACATGTTTTATACTACCATATACTATTCAGAAGAGGATTGATGAACGCTTCTCTTGTTCCTTAATACAACCAATCTGAATCTTACCAAGTTTTTAGTGCCCAATTTGAAGAAGAGGGCTTGTTTTTATCTCTTGTAGACTGTCTTTTTTGTAAATTGATAGACATTGTTATAATAACTCCCCTGTATAAAGCATGTTTATCATATTGTTTTACAGTTCATTCATAATTAATAAAACATTGTTCAAACATTATCAAAACGTTCTACACCTATATGTTTGCATTGCAACAAAATGTGTTGGTAGTAATGTTTCTTTTTCCTCTTTCTCTTATTAAAGTATGTAACAATTTGATAAAATATCATATGCTTCTGTCATATGCAAGTCAAATGTGTAAGTCTATACTTGCTCAGCTTTCTACCTGTGTTTGAAGTTGGCTTTAATATGTGATTTTGACATAAATATTGCCTGGTTCTTTTTATTGTATGACATGGTCTAATTAGCTTGGAAAACTATGGAAATACCTAATCCCTCACAGACTAGCACAGAGAAGGGTCATGCCTGTCTAACAGTCATGGATGCTGGGCCCTCATTGAGGCTACAATTGGATGCAAGTCAAAATACAGACTTAAATTGCCTTACTAGGTAACAAAAAAGTTCATTGAGGTTAGGCTTGATTGCCTATGATGGAAAATGTATTAAAAACATGGGGAACTAGTCATCACGTTTTTTTATATATATAAGGACAAGCCAATGGCTTGAAGCCATGTTAAGAACTGTAAATCTGTCCCATAATTCTGTGAATGAAATAAATGTTGGGCGAGTGTTACATGGACCAGCAGAGGGGGCTGTACTTGATTAAATAAAACATTTTGTATTCAGCCAGTCCTTTTGCTCCCATAACCATACCAGTAGCTAAAGCATTTTGGCTCTTGATAGAAATAAAAGAAAAGGCATTTTATAGCATGCAAAATAATCAAACTTCTACACTGTTACCCAGCCATACATGTTTTGTGTATGAGATGGGTGCTAATTAAGGCCATTGACTCTAATTTCAAGCTACATATGTGTACTTTCAGATCTAACAATTGTTTTACCCTGAATGAACTTTGCTTGTCAGGGGGGAAAGTTCACTAATATATATTGTATATATTATATATGTACTTAATTTGCAATGTTATTCGACTGCCTGTAACATTACAAACATGTACTAGCTCTACACTCACACTTTGAAACCTTTCATTGCTGACATTGAATTAAACTCCTCGAATCAAGTTCTTAAATGGAAATGTCATCACTATGGATGTATTCATCTCTGTGATGAACTGTACAGGACAGGAAAATTGTATATATAATAGTGCGGAAAAATACGCCCTGTTGTTTTGCTTGTCCTCTTGGATCAGAGTGTTGTATCCAGGGTGATATTGCATACCATTCCATTTACAGTGGTGGCACTGCTGATGAAACTGGCCAGGCAATTCACTGTGCTTCCTATTGGGGATAAGGAATGTATTATATCAATTCCACAGTAACTCTTTAGAAAACTAAACAAGCTAAAACTGTAGCTGCTTGGGTCCTGATCATGTTCACGTTCACATCAGCCTAAATTGGGGGCCTCTTGTTTTGAACAATGTTTGTTCAAAGCCTATTGAAAACAGTCATGGATGTGTAATTCCCAAAAGTGACATCATTATTCCTTCCAACATGCTTTAAATGTGTTCCTCTTGGTTTAAAGGTAGCCTCTGTGACACCAAGGATCCTGTGACAATAACATACTATCAGAGATGGAACCTGAGATTGAGGTTCAGGATAACAATGGCTTAGACACTTTGTCAGGGTCTACCGGCTCCCTGGAACTCTACTTCTCCAAGTCCCAAGATGGCTCCTACTGTGATGAAACAAGAAGTGATGAAGACAGTTCTTTTAACCCGGAACGCCTACATGAAGAAATAGACAACTCAGAATCCCCTCAACCACTTGACTGGGAGGATATGCAGATAGAGAAATGTTCAACTAAATACAACAAGAGTCCAAGTGAAAATCATGAGAATTACACTTTTCCCCAGGATACATGTTGCATCAAACCTGGGGACTACCATCCCACAACCAGCACATTTTTACCATCTCTACCGTCCTCAAAATCCCCCACCTTGGACCCGGACTTAGGCCGACTTTCTCTGAGGCAGTCACCCGATTCCTTCACCTCCTCCTTGGGATTCCAGGTTGAGACGAACCAGACCCTGACCCGCACAACGACCACGGTGCTGACCCCGACCCCGTCTCCACCTCTAGGCCCCAAAGGGAAGCCGAGCTCTGGGACTGGGGCCAGGGGGAATGGGAGTGTTGAATCTCCAGATGAAGGAGGGAGCAGAGAAGAAACACCTCCTGCTCCTGTCTCCTCTGGAATGCCAGGCCAGGCTGCTGAGCAGGCAGAGGAGTGGGAGTCTGACAGGGATCTGTGCAGAGCCAGCAAGCACAGGGCGAGGCGCACACGTAAGTAGCTGATCCTCTCCACCCTCATTCATTTAACTGGGGTCCCACTGCTGTACAGAACAGTTGTAAATGTGGATGTCATCTTGTATTATTGTGTATTTAGATTTTTAGTATTTTTTATTTTACTGAAGTAAGTTACATAGCAACTATTAAATAATGTTAATTTACTCAATTTCATATTTAAATACTAAATAATGGTTATCTGTTCTTACATATTACTTCTTACTAAAGTAGTTCTGTAATTATGTCAATAATGTAAATCCATGTATTTGTGTCTTGGGTTATGGGTTGATGGTTATTTTTGAGCAACGCATTTTTTTGGAAGTGGACATACAGGGTGACTCCCCCTGCAGGGTTTGGTAGTCGGTGTGGATAAGAATAAAACATGACCATGCACATGATGAGGCTGGCAGAAATGCATTTGACAGACAGCACCATGTGTTCCCTTGGCCTGTCACCTGATCCCTTTTTCAACCCTAAGCCTTGACTGCAATGGAAAGTTAGCTCCTCACTTTTCTTGCCTCATGGACCCCCCTATGTTAGCTGTAAGTAAGACTACCGGTACTTTTATTGCTTCTTGCAATGTTGTGCTCCTAAAAATAAAAGACATCCAGTTGCAGAGAGAGTGGAGGGCAGTGTGCTGGTCTGGACTGTGCTGAAAAGCTCAAGCTTAGATGGAGGTCCTGTGGTGTGCCTGCCACAAATGGATGCGTGACAGTTCAGTTTGAAGTAATAGCCAGAGATCTAGTGACAACTCTTCAGATGCTACTGTATGTACTGGGTACAGAAAGGGCTTCTCAATTAAGATTCTCATTAACACTTGTCATAACTTGTTACAGCACACCATGACAATGCAACCAGTGGTATTAGGAAAATGTTTAAATGTTTGCAACTAAACTAATTTAGTCTTGCCATTGCAAAAACAGTAATGTAACATATTATGTTATTTATTTGTATAGTAACAGAAAATGCAGTGTGAGTTTGATATGTGTCCGTAGCTTAACTATTCACTTTAGGTTGTTCTCTTTCTCCATTTCCTTTGCTCAACATATTCCTCTCGCTCACTCATTCTCCTTTCTCTCTTCCAGGACTCAGCCACAACGAGAGTCAAACAGAGAAGTGGGTGAAGGAAGCCAAGTCTAAATGTAAACGCATCTCTCTTCTTCTTACTAATGCACCAAACCCCCGAAATAAAGGTGCACTACTGTTTAAGAAACGGCGACAGAGGGTGAAAAAGTACACGTTTGTAAGCTACGGTACTGGACAGGAGGAAGAGATTGAAAGTGAAGACGGCAAATCTGTTGGGTTGAACTTTTTGTCCCCTTGTGATTCTGAGCTAGAGGACGACTACTCGCTTTATTCCCAAGATCTGGGGGTTCCGGTTTTGAATTTGAATCTAAACAGAGACAACTTTTTTCGGTTAGACAGAGCGCCTGACAAGATGGAGCACCTGCCAGAAACTAAAGGCAAGGGCGTGATGATGTTCGCTCAACGCCGTCAAAGGATTGAGGACCTTACGTTGGAGCACGAGGAGATGAGACGCAGGGGAATACCTGTGGAAGGGGTCGTGGAGCCCGAACCAGCAGAGGTGCAGAATACTCATGATATGAATGAATTACCTGTTCAGTCGGCAGAGCAGCATGCTAACCATGCCTTCATGGAGGCTCACACCATGAGGCACATGCTCTATGAAGAAAGCAATCAACTGGATATGCATGCAAGACAAGTTATGAACAGTATGGAAGAAGTACTGCCTAAGCCCCTTGTGCCAAATAGAACAGCCAAGCCCTTCTCATGTTTTAACATCAGAGCACCTGCACCCTTTCCACCTCCTAGCTCTGTCCCCATCCCAGTTGCAAGGAGGCCTGAGCTTAAGTTTAAGGTCCCAGTTCCTGTTAATACAAATCCACAGGTCTGGTCCCCGACTGGGGATATCATAGCCTCCAGGGATGAGCGCATATCTGTGCCTGCATTCAAGACAGGCATCCTTCCAGAATCTAAAAGAAGAGGCTCAAATAAGCAGCATTCAATGTCAAATAAAGCCTCCTCCAACACTTATCTCCAAAACAAAGGGGAGCGAAGATCTTACATTGAGTCAGGCCAAGAGGAAGACTATCTTAGTCTCGGAGCAGAGGCCTGCAACTTCATGCAACCAAGAGCTATGAAGCTTAAGAATCCCCCACCCGTTGCCCCAAAGCCCACCATCAACCCATCTTGTCCTCCATGGTCAAAAGATGGTCCTCCACGTGATGCCTTTCACCCTCCCAGAAGTCCAATTCCTATATCCTCCCATGTTCCTGCTGCCTCTCCAAAACAACCGTCCTACCAACAGCAAAACAACCCTACAGTTTTGCGTCAACCATTACTAGACCCACAGCAACTGGCCAACCCCTGGGCACGATCTAACACTCAGGGACAGCTACAGCCGCCAATGAACGCTTGGGCACCTGCCAACTCTCCTCTTCAGCCTCAGCCAAGTTTGAATAGCTGGAGTCATCAGCCACCTCGATCCCCAGTGAGTATTAATGCTCCAACTTCTGCTGTGCCACACGCACCTCCAACCTCATGGAACAAGCCGGCTGTTAATTCAGTAGCTTCTTGCCCAGCCAAACCGGTCAACTCCAACATCCACTCTTCCAAGGCACCACTCACTTCATCTAGGAGACCTTCAGATAGAGGGTCTAGCACGGCTGTGGATGCCCCACCAATGATGGGAAGAGGTGCCGAGCTTTTTGCTAAGAGGCAGTCTCGGATGGAGAAGTTTGTGGTGGATGCTGATACAGTTCAAGCCAACCTGGCCAGGTCCCCTTCCCCCATCTCTTCCCTCCCCAACACATGGAGATATTCTCCCAACGTCAGAGCCCCACCTCCTGTCTCGTTCAACCCCCTCCTTGCTCCTTTTTACCCCCCGGCTGCTGCCAAGCAACCCCCTTCTACCAGCCCTAAAATCAAGTCTAAGGCAAAAGCAAAATCCAAACCACCACCCCCAAAGCACCTGGACACCTTAGATGTTATGAAACATCAGCCCTACCAGCTGGACTCCTCACTCTTTAGATATGAAGCTAACACTGAGGCCAGAAGCCCTAGCCAGGCATCCCCCATCCCGCCCTCTGATGCTAGCCCCGCACCTACCCCAAGTCCTGTCCCTGCCCCTTCTCCTCGTCATGCCCACAACTCACACTCAGCCAATCAACAAAGGAAGCCTGTAGCTTCTTCTAAGCCCATTGCATCGGTAAGTGTCTCATATCCTTTCGACCGTCAACCTGCAAGTTCATCTGAGCCACCCCTAGCAAATAAGCAACTGAATAAAAAACCCACTGCCTCACCTGCTACGCATGACCTTTCAAAAAAACTGGTTTCAGGCACCCATTGCCCTCTACCCACAAGCATCTCAGATTTTTCTTATTTTAGTGTAAGCAAACCTATAGCGCCCTTGTCCTCTGGACCCCTTTTCACTAAAAGTGCCCTTCCAATGGCTCCTCGGCCAAGGTTCTCTGCTAAGAAGCCGGCAGGATCAAGTAAACAATGGAAGCCTGTTGTACTCCAATATTAGTTTCAATCCATGGCTGCGCTTCGATAGCAGGTTTTCATGGTGGCATGTCTCTCTACATGACCTTTAAGTTTAAGTGTAAAAAAGAGAGAATATCAACCTGAGATCATCATGATCCAAGTTAGTATCAAAGTTAGTATCAAGTTAGCTCATGAAGAATCGGAGTGTCCTGTCCTTCTACATACTTTACACTTTGTAAATGTTTAAATGATAACATTGCAAGGTTGGATGGAAAAACACGGCTTATACGAATATCTGATTTTGTTAAAATACTCAAGCAACTGCCAACCTGGGTTCCTGAGCAGAATCCTAGACCCCAGTTGAGACAAATTAACAACCCTAGGTGTCCCAGAAATGCTTCACATATGGCTTCCAGCCACTGGCTGCCACACCTACCAACACTCCCTCCCCCCTATCCCATCAACCTCCCATGCTGGCCCAGCAACCCAAGATAAAGTTTCATGATTTAATGGCTTGCGTCAATTACTATAATGAATAATGAATAAGTTGCACATTGTTTTCCCGCAAATCTAATAGCCAATGTCTTATGGCAACAGCATGTTGCTCATCTATTATTAATATTCATATGATGTAGGAAGTTTAGGACTTAGCAAGGTTGTCAAAAGTAATTATGCACACTACAAGTAAGGTAATTTATGATTAACTAGACTCTAAGTGTAGTACTTAATTTGCTAAATATGTATTGTTATATCCGATGTTAATAGCCTTCATGTTCATGTTATATGTTTGTCTAACAACCAAGCACTGCAGAGTTATATTTTTGGAGGCAACAAGTGCTGAAAAAATAGAAACTGGCAGATATAATTATGAGTATTCTCAGGAAAAGATAAGATGAAAATGTGCTATTTGTTCACAGTTCATCTTAAGTTTCTACGTTAATCCAAAATGTGATGTTATGTCTGTCTGTGGTAAAATTGCATACAGTGTATTCATCTGAAATGTAATTGAATCACACACCCCAGTACTGATACAATTATTTTGATGCATCAGAAAATTGAAGGTGTCACTCTAAATATAGAGGGCCTCCTATTGAAATACAGCTTTGAATATAAATATAAAACAAACTATTTATTGTTCAGGCAGGTAAGATAAGGTCTTAAATACCTGTTTAAGGCTTTTCTGTGCTTTTTTCCTCACTTTGTCAGCTTCTTGTTTTCTTCCTGTCTGTATAACTGTCACAAATGTGCTTAAATATTTGGGATTTACTCTTTAAAAAGTTGCAGACCGATCGAGCTACATACACAGTATATACAAAGGAAAAGGAGCTTTATGTTCGAAATGAGTATGCCTGAAGAAGAACATATCGTCCTTTTCACAAAGCCCTCCTAATTTCACCTCCAGTCTCATTCCAAACTATATTTGATGGTGCAATAGAGCTCAAGCACATGCTAATTGTTCTTTTTTTTGTTAAACCCACACTACTTCAATTGTCAGTTTTTTGTCTGTTTTCTTGTCTTTGACATGTCCCATTACCAGTCATGGCTATTCACAAAGCTGACCCAATATGTAGCATTTATTTTAATTAAATGTTAATGAAACTGTTATGAATAGCAATACATAAAAATAATAATAATAATAACTGATGCATTTGACAAGAATCTAATATTGAACCTTTTTCAAAGCAATGTCGGCCTTTTCTCCTTTTCTTTGTTCTTTCCTTTCTTTTTCCTTTCTGTTATGTACCCTTCTGAATATTGCACTTCTTGTAATATGCACCACTATGCTATTAAATCTTCTGTACCTTTTTTGTTAATGTCCTCTGTTCTTCTACACCTGCATCCAAGCTCTTGCACCCTGTTCCACAACTAGTTGAAAGCTCAACATAATTAAACTCATATTACTGTCTTTATATTACACTCCTTAAATGGTAAATATTTCACAATATAGTGGCTGTATAAGGGAAACTGTATTGGGGTTTGGATGGCCTTCAAACCGTTTGGATGGCCTTCAAACCGTTTGAAGGCCAAAGCTTTTGATCTTGAAATTGGACCTAGCGCTCCACAGTTTCTGAAATGGTGCTGATTGCTGATCTATTGGACTGGATCTGGGCTAAACATATCATCGGGAGTGGAACGGAGTGCAAAGTGTTTTGGCATCTTTCTGAAAGTAGCCTCTCCGTTATTACCTACAGTCGACCTAATAGTCCAGGAGTTTTAGTGTACTCCACTGTAATATCATCATCTTCCATTGCTGAAAGGCCTTGAAAGTGAGGTAAGTGCTGAAAAAACTCCCCCAGTTGCTCCTAGAAATGGTGAGTGGTTATTTACAGGCGAACGAGCTCATGAAGTGGCCTGGTATGTCTGGAACATGAGTCCGAACCAAAATGTGCATGGCTGTTGCATCATCAGATTTGCAGGCGATTCAGCACCAGCAACTATCTCTATGCTTTCATCTCTGGGCTTCAAAGTAGCGTGGAGTGTAGCTATAACAGGCATTATTTTTAGAAGTCTTCAATCATGCAAAAAAGGTTACTTGTCTGTGGGTTAACCTCAACAAGTAGACTGGACATATATTTGTTTAAGAAATGAATTTGAATCCCACTAAAATATATTTTTTAAAGCTTTAGTCAATGATCACAATGTACAATGAACTAATAACTACTGATTTGTTCCTGATGTGTAAAGGAGTCTAGGGCTTGTTTGAGACTCCAAGCAATGCTGACAAGATGCCAGACGGTGGCAGCAAAGTCCAGTTATATTGTTAGATGTTAAACAGGATACCACATCCTTGTGAACACAAAACATATTCTGATCTACTGAAATGAACCTCAACACAACGGTATATATTTAAAAATCCATCATCTGTATGCCATTACGTTTATGTAATACCAATCATTCTTTACTTTCAGCAACTGGGGAGAAGCTACTCCCTGAGTCTGCCCAGGCGTCTGCCCTCCATGCCCTCTTATAAGCCCATGTTTCCTTCCATCACCCCTGGATACCAGCCATCTCTGAGTCGGATGGAGAGGCAGACATCCATGCCGGATAAGAGCTACAAGCCCCCTACTCCCTGGCAGGCCGCGGCCAGGAGCCCCCTGGGCCTGGTGGACGAGGCCTTCAACTACCAGAACCTCCCACAGTCTATCGCCTCCAACGTTGCGTTTGCCGCCCACCGTAGATCTCTCCCCGAGCCCCCGGCTGAGTGGAAGCGCAAGGTGTCGCTGGACACCCATGGAGCAGGTCCTCATGAGGGGTATTATCCTACAAGTCCACATTTTCACCCCCTGTCCATGAGCCAGACCAGGTCTTCACTGGAGAAACCTGTCATCTACGGGCCTCCCTTTAGGCCCGCCCAGCCTCTGAAGCCACGGAGTAGGGCTAGCTTCGAATACACTGGTGTCAGCATGGGCCACCGCAGTCCAACTAGCCACGTTCCTTTGGTTACTACTGCAATGAGAAGGTAACTGCACAGCGATAAAACCATGCAAACCCCAAAACTCAGGTATTAAACCTGCATATTACAGTTCATCATACCATCCTTTACACTCACAAAAACATTTTACACATACACTTTATACATGTGTTCATGTTTTCATTTGAATGAAGCAGATTTATATTTTTGGGATTGAGTAACATTTTAAATAGATTTGAACACAAGAAAGCCTTTTTTTCTTGTAATTGCGATAAGGTTGATCTTATTTAGAGTACAAAGCATGTAGCAGGACAGGTAAGCAGATGGTCTATGTAAGTGATTCTAGCAAAGGTTAGAAGAGGAGATAATGATTTTCATGGGTTTATGCTTCATGAGGAGACAAAAACAAACAGTCCATTGGCAAACGTCTAATCAAACTACAGCACAGGCTTCCAAAAGGTTGGTTCAGTAAGCCAGCTGCAAAACAAATGAGGGTTTTTACATTTGACTGAATTTGATTAAAATGAAATACTGTTTCAAATGTTAAATGTACTGTAAAAGATGTGTAATATATAAAAAAGGTATATGGTAGTTTTTCACTGACACTAACAGTTTGCTGTGAAATTGAAGATCTGTCAAAACTGAATGATGTTTTATTCACATGATCCGCATAGTTTGCAAATATGTGCATTAATTTCAAGAGCAAATGTGTGAACACTGTAGTATGTGTGAATTATTCCACTTCATGTTGACCTGAACAAGATACATTGAACAGTTTTATTCTGTATTTACATTTATAAAATGTTAGCAGTATAATTTTCCTTGACAAAAATACGGCACTACTATTTTCTATTATTTCATTAAGACAGTGTGGGATTGAAAAACTGAATGAAATACCATACGATGACCTTGATCTATTGTTAGACAATATCAAGAGCTTGCTGTGCTATTTGGTAGTAGACTATAGAGCCATTGTGTGACCTGCCATCCCAACACATGCAGGGATGTGCAACATAACCACATCAGTTGTTATAAATGTCATAGCTGTACATTGAAACTGAGGGGTAAAGTGTGGTGTTCCTGCTGTTGTGGAGGCTCTTTGTGGCAAGGACTTTGTTTCAATCCACACACCAGCAGGGGCAAGCAAGTCATACCTAATTTTGACTTTTTAAAAGTTGACCGAACACGTGTCTGGAAGGGAGGACTCCCTTGATGAGGTTTGGTTGGCACCATGCACAATTAAATAACATTGATTGCTCACATGAAACCCATATCTGTGTGTGTACATAGTACGTGTGTCTGTATGTGTGTTCAACTTTGATATGTGAGTCTGTACGTATGTGTGTACAGCAAGTGTATTGAAGTGTGTGTGTGTATTTGTGCATGTCTATGTGTCTCTGTGTGTCTGTGACTCCACAGCTTCTATTAACCTTACTATGTGCTGAGTGACTAGTTTTCTTTATGATGGGTAGTAGCAGGCTCAGCAATATAACCACACCACCAATCATTCGAACAAAGTGTGGAATAGAAGGCTCTGTAGCTGTTTAAATTGAGAGTAATTGTCAGTGGGCTAGTCATACACATGATCTTTATTTGTCTGTTTCATCTCTCTCTGTCTCTCTCTCTCTCTCTCTCTCTCTCTCTCTCTCTCTCTCTCTCTCTCTCTCTCTCTCTCTCTCTCTCTCTCTCTCTCTCTCTCTCTCTCTCTCTCTCTCTCTCTCTCTCTCTCTCTCCCTCCCTCCCTCCCTCCCTCCCTCCCTCCCTCCCTCCCTCCCTCCCTCCCTCCCTCCCTCCCTCCCTCCCTCCCTCCCTCCCTCCCTCCCTCCCTCCCTCCCTCCCTCTCTCTCTCTCTCTATGTCTCTCTCTCTCTCTCTCTCTATGTCTCTCTCTCTCTATGTCTTTCTTTCTTTCTCTCTCTCTGATAGCCACCACATGTCCTGTGGCGTTTGTGAGTGCTTTTGAGTGTTTGACAGGCTAAATTTAGCCAATTGATGTAAGCTGCATACCACTGACAACAGACAGAGGCCAGCCTAGAGTTTGGCTTCAGTGGCCAGGAGTGTGAAGATCAGGGCAGATCCAACTACCTAGGGTGACCCCTGAGCTCCTTGCAGTGCCCTCAAGGATACAGGTTACACACACGACAGGCAGGACACCAACACAGGTATGGACTCGTCCAAACAAGGTGTGCGTTTGTGATTGTTAATTAGTTTTGTTGTAACCATTCACCCACTGCACAACACTAGCAGTGCTTGTGTATTATAAACCCTTTGTTAATCACTTGTACAAATTTTCTTTTAACAAGGCTAACTTTTCCAAAACCTTTAAAAACACTGAAAACTTACCATGGTTGCCAAAAACTGACGTTAGAATAACATCTTGCTTCATATTCTTTTAAAAGACACAGGACAATATATTTGCAGTTTTTATCTCCTATTTAGAGATGTGATCATGGATATGAATGAATTGACTATCTGGTGTACTAAATGGTAAATAAAGTTAAATGATACACACTGGCTGTTCACTATGGCTGAGTATTTTGAATGCGAATGAAGGACACTAACAGTTACATTACCATTTATTGCCTGAGGCATGAACAAGTTCCAATGTAAGGAACATATCAACAGTCATCTGTAGTCATAAAGATTTTGTACTAAGAGAACAGTCAAAATAATGTGACCAATCTCTACAAAATGATGTATTTTAGTGCATACCTAACAGCTATTTAAAACTGTACATTTTGATATTTCTTATATGTAGATTTAAAGGTTTTTAATCCAAATGTATGCATAGTACATCTGACTAGGCTGCTATATTTGAAAGCACAAGATCTGTCTGGAATGCCATTGTGCAGAAGGGAACATGTGCATTATTAGAACAAACATTTCTTTTGGCAAGATCACAGTAGGGTCTCCAATTGCACAAACTACCCTGGGACACAATGTTCACCCCTGACCCTGCCACGGGTGATTCATAACGCATGTGAAACCTTATTGTTCACAACTTACATGCATTACAAGGTTATTTTAAGGTAAGTTTGGACTCTAATCATTTAGATATGTGAAATATTGGACATTGGGTTGAGGTGGTTTGGATACGAAAATATCCAATTCCCGCTATTCCAATTCCAACTTCCACTCATAAATTGTCATTAATATTCGATTGTGAAACAGCCTAACAAACTGACAGTATTAGTGACAAGATAATAGTATTAAGCATTACATTTATGAGTAATTATAATACCTGGATTGTTCTGTATGTTCTAGATGGCCATTAGTTTAATTGCTATAAAAATAAGATATAAAATACTTGTTATAATCTGCAATATACAGTTAAAACGGAATTGACTTTATAGTCGTTTTAGTATTCATAACCATCTTATTCATAACCATCTCATAGTATGGTCACCCATACTATGAGAACATTCTCAGGAGTACCTCCTATGTCCTTTATGTGTTTCCAGTACCCCGGGGTAAACACCTTTCCTCAAATCAGCAATGTCTCAATACTGTACTATGCCGACCCGTGAGAGGAAGATGCACGCGGCCGCTATTTGTCGAGAGGTCCAGGGGGGCGATGCCAATGGTACGACCTGGGCTCAGACTCCACAGAACTGAGACTTCTGGAGAGAGGGCATGTTGATATGAGTAAAAAAAAAAAAAAATGTCAGGGCCATTTTTCGTCACTTGCCATAAATACACTAATGGGATGTTGGACTACCTATGGCAGCCTAATCCTTTTGTCGTTGGCCTTTTTGAACTGGCTATTTCTGGGTGGGTGTGGAGTGGAGGAAAGGGGTGAGGAGATGGGTGAGAGACAACTGGGGTTGCTGTTTGTGGACTGTGAAGGCAGGAGACAGCTGGGGTACATTCCGTCTGTACTTATTGGTGAAGCATCAGGTTCAGAATACAATGATTCATAAATACAATGACTAGATTATGGATTGAAACTCCAACTCTGGACTGGATTTAGAATGTGAACAAAACATCCAAAGCCACCAAACCCATCATACAACATGTGTTGAGTGCTTTTTATACTTTTCCACAGTTAAATTTTTATACCTGTGGTCTTTTTTCAGGTGACACCATGGACCTTGGAAAAAAGCTGAGTACTCCCAAAGACATCATGCTTGAGGAGCTTTCTCTCCTCTCCAACAGAGGCTCAAGACTTTTCAAAATGCGCCAGCGGCGGTCGGAGAAATACACATTTGAAAGTATCCAGAATGAGACAAACATGCAGCTGAATGTGAGTGAGACCTTCAGTGTTAAACATGAGTTTAAGTTTCGGGCAGTTCTAGACTGTATTATGTTAATATTATTAGATGCCCCAGACCGTCAAAACGACATGGACTTGCTTTCTTCCAAAAGTGTCCACATACATGGGAGATAGGGACAGGCATGTGCCTGATGGCCTTTTCCTCTTCAACTCTTGCCAGAGTGCCAGAAAGACAGCCCAAGTACTTTGTTTGAGAGTTGCTCCCCAACTTATCAGTGCCTGTGGAGGTGTGTGTGCGTGTGTGTGTGTGTTGTTGAGAGACAGAAATGAGGGAGAGGGAGAGAGACAGAGAAAGAGAGTCCATTAAGGTCTAGATCGTTTTCAATCATACATTTTACCGTTTGATGTATTATTTCTAGGCATCTGCCATACAGACTGTCAACTTTTGACTTATCAAGTCAATCAAGTTTTTTTTCTAGAATGATTTGGAAAATACTGAAATCACAGAGGATGGAGGCAAAACTCCTCCTAACACTCCAGCTCTGGGAAACCCTCCAAATCCAGAAAACATTGCACCAGGTAAAGTACCACAACCACCCAACAGCAACCACAAATGACTGCACTATCTTTATGTCGCTTTGGATAAAAGCATAAGCTAAACAAACTAATGTAAATGTAGGTCAGCACATAAACAGTAGACTACCCAACAGCATAGACATGTTTAGTTAATTTAGAAGCATACTGTACAAAACATTTCCTCCAATGTTTTCTTTATGGGCCCTCCTTTTACAGCACCAATCGGTAGAAAGCAGTCAGACGTTTCTTTCAGGACATTGCACTTATAACTCAAGACTTTATTTAACCAACTCACAACACAACTCTGTCATTCATCTTTGAAAACCTTCCTTAGTTACAAACACACTGCGTCAAAGTCACCCTCACTGCAAGTCAGTATATATAAACAAGTTATTACGTAATGGGATCCTGATCATGATACTGTATAACAGGTGTCATGCAGTCTTCTTGACAGCTGATGACAGCAGCTTAATTGTGTATAATGTATGCAAACTGAAAGGGAATTTAGATAATTATTTCGTATTATTATGTTGCGATGGAAATACATAGTTAAAACAGTGTGTGAATGAACATAGTCCAACTGTGCATGGCCACAGTGCTTGATATGGTGTGCCCTGAGGAGGTCTTGCCCTTTAGTGGGGTACACGATAAGCATTTCCTTTCCCTGTGGTACTGGTACATCCGTTAAACTTGTGGTGGGGGTTCCCAACACAGCTCTTTCTCATAACGTGATATGTCCCAAGTGGATGGGCAGGGCTTTTCACACGTCGATGGATGAACGGACACTTAGAATAGGTGCTATTTTAAGATTTTGAGACAGCCTAGCGCGGTATTGATGGGAAAATATCTCAATCTGTCAGCGGTTTATCTTCTTCATGTTTTTTTACAACTATCTTATTTATTATTAGTTTATTAATGGGTATGTGGAGAAATGGCTGATTAATAATAGTAAGCATACCTACTCTTTTCAATAAAATACTTTTCTATTTTAACTTATTTGATTTCAGCTCTCCGATTATGTATCCCCGTAAATCCTTTCATGACAATCAAATCCACACAGTGATCGTGGTTTCACACTACCAACCTCTTGTGCATTTGTTTTAAGGCTACGGGGGCCCTTTGCAGGATGTTCCTGCTGAGAAGTTTAACAGTACTGCCGTGCCCAAGTCCTACCACTCCCCGTGGGAGCAGGCTATCATCGACGACCCAGCCCTCGCTGAAACTCTTAACCTTAAGATGCCCGCCCCTGAGCCCAGGCCGGAGGGGCCTGACTACAAGAGCTTCAATAGGTTTGTTTACTATCTTTTTTTCCCCGCTCATCATTCAATGGCCACAAGTTAAAAGGGGCAAGCCACACAGGATGGCACTGTGGATCCACCCCGCCTAGTAGAAACACTCCTCTTAGTTGAGACCTACTTATCCTGTGTTTTAGGAGCTTGAAGTTATCCTATATCATTAGGCCCAGATGTGGGTATGGTGACTAGATAAAGGCACGAGAGCCTACACACCTTTGGCATATGCCTCCCTTTAGGCCACAGGAAGTGGGGTAGTCATTTCTTATATACAACAATTGTACCCTTGACTTGTAAGCACTCTTGTATTTTTGTAACCAAAAAATAAATGCTACTTCCATCGGGGGTTCCAGGGTGGCCACACCTTTCGGCGGTTTCGACAAAGCCCCCAGGGGAATCACCTTCAAGCTCCCTGAGTTGGACCTCAATGCCCCCAAGTACCCTGAGCTCCAGGACCCCGGGATAAAGCGGCCTACCTTCAACAGGACTGCCCTTGGGTGGATCTCTGATGGCAGCCCCATCATCCTTCCCACTGTCCCGCTGGAGCCTATGATAATCCCAGAGTCTGATGACCTGTAGATACATTACAAAATGCAAAGTGATCTCAAGGACTATTTTACACTATATATTTATGCTTTGGTCCTTTTGTAGTGGGAATTTCTTTTTTGGCGTCACATATTTATGTTAGGAGAATTGGATTTTTCATTTTATTGTTGTTGTTTGAAGTCTTATGAATAGTTTAGGTGTTATGTGAATGCTAGAATATCCTATATTTATTTATTTTTCAATGGTGTATATCATATATTTGACATCAAAATATATTCATAGTCTGCACATTGACCAGAGCATGAAGTATTATGTTTCAAAAGCTTGTGAGATCCAACCAGTGTGTGACAATAAGTAGCATTAAGGCTAAATCCTGATTCATTATTGACATGTTCAATGTGCCATGTGTACAGACACTTACTGGTGTGTAGGAATTGTTCATCAAAGCAAATTAATGTACATAAAAATCACACCTGAAGTTGTATTTGAAAGTGAAAATACATTTAAAAAATACGAAGCAAACTGTGTTCATGCTTTATGGCATAGATTTCAATATGGTGTAGTATTCATTAGTCCTATGTAGCCTAAGCATGAGGCTTGTACAAAAACCAAGATCACCAATGTGTAAATAAAAAAACATCGGTGGATTGTGACGCTAAAAACAACAAAAATCAACTCCATGCAGTAATAAAATCTGCAAACAATTAACTTATTGGTCGTTAGGCTTAATGTGACCGTGATAATTGTCCACATTATGCGTTTAAACCGCGCAGTGCTACAATAAATGTATAATACAAACTGGCTCTTTCTTACACGATTGTTTACTACATACTGTCGTGCCATATTTCTCTAGTAAATGTAGATTTTAAGTGACAGTAGGCAGGGAAGCGTTACTGCACCAGTCATATCAGACACCAGAAATTCTCAACAGACAATGAATTCATTGCAGCATGTGCTGCAGGATTATGCAACACCGTGTGCATGTGACCGCTATTCCCATCCCAAAGGAACAATTACAATAGCTCTCTGCTGTGTCAAATGTTGTCGGTCCTGCTGAAGTATACACAAGCATGTTGTGCCATGCTGCCAGTTTCCTCGGGGATTGCGTTGCAGCAGTGCACACTAGGGGCGGAGTTTGACCTCCCAACTCTCGAAACATCACTAATCCGCTGCTGACATTCAGGTGGCAAAGACTAGCACACTGGTCCCGTTTATGTAATGATTTGCTGGATTTAACTGCAATCTTCTGCAGAACAAACCGACATCGTGGTCTACACTACTATAACGCAATACCTATTTGTAAGGACGCCTTCTGTACGGGCGCTGACGCTAATATTTTACTGTCATTTATAGTCATGCGGGCCCTATTTGACCACGGGGATGACCAACCATACACGCGCTCTGGTTGACACAGTGCACCGTCTGCATCATATCTGATTCCAAAAGATTTCGGGGACAGGACTCCGCGACAGGTTGTATCTCATGTTAACAACTGGACTGCGAAAAATTTGAATTTTCTCCAGAGCAGTGACCATACATCCGTACACGGTGAGTAGGTTGTGATTTTTGTTATGCTTATTCGTAGCGAAAATAAATTGTTTTCAAAACATGAGCAATGATGCGGTAAACCGGTGGTCTAATAACAAGACTAGCTCTCGCATGTGTCGGAACAGGTGGAGCCGCTATCGGTGTGTAGCTTTAGCCATCTGCTAGGCTACTCAGTCCATGTAAAGGAATCCTAAATAGCTAGCATACTGTATAGCTTTATGAGTGTGTCAGAATACTATAGGTTGGTTACATTGTATCATTACTAGTCACTCTTACGACCTACCTAGTTCGGGATACTGACGAGAAATTAAAAGTTGTCAAGGACGTCAGACTTGCCAACTAGTTTACATTCAGAAACATCAACTAAAGTCAAATCAAGTCACCCATCAGGCCTTACTTCATGCAGCCCTACCACTTGTGGGAAGAGTGATGAGTAGTGAGTGTTTACACTTCCATCCTATGGACTCAGATGACAACTAATTATTTTTTATTTAAGACGTTAAATATGATAAAGTAATCGAAAATGAATCGGCATCAATCAAAAACGGATGTAAAACCCTACCAAGCTGTCACAAAACTTTGTATTATCTGAAACGATAGACATGCGGCTAATTCAAAAGAGGCAGCTTCACCTTTTCTTCCTAGTGTTATTATTCAGGCCACTTATTTTAACACTGGTGCAAGGGTGGCATGTTACTTCTCTCTTCCCCTCTCTCACTTTAGATTTAGACAGATTATCATTCGATGTTCAGTGGTGCGATTCCCAAGCTTCCCTATGGATGAGCCCTGAAACCTCAGGTGATCTTTTTGGGGATGTGTGGAGATGATATGGATGGCTCTCATGGCCAGACCACAGTACCAACTCTCTCCTCCGCGTATGTCCAGCTGCAGCAAGTCTCCCGCAATGGCTGCAGAAGGTAAGACTTAAAGCAGTATCTCCCTATTCTTTCTTCTTCTTACTTTGTCTTAATGTCATGATAGTTTGAAGCAATTCTGGATCATTTACGAGACATGTAGAAAGGAAGTGAACAAACTGGTAGTGGTGCTAAACTGTTTTACAGACAGTTTATGTATAGGTGTAGAATTAGAACAGCATATTATTCAGTTGAGCTTACATTGTCTTTTCCTGCAAACAGATACATTAATCAATGATGAGAAAATATAAGCAATAATTGCTTATTGAGCTCCTTACATTTTTGTGTACAATGTCATCTTCTAGATAAGGTTCAGGTGTACAGCTTTTACACAGAGCCAGAAAAAAATGAATGGTTAGGGTTAGCCACTAAGAACTCTGTCTCCTCGGGTCTTTTTTAGTTCACTATATAAGTGCTGCAAAGTGCCATATAAGCTAATGATGAAATACACGTGTATTATTAAATTCCTCAAATTGAATATAATTCATGTTTATGACCAGTATTAAAAACATTCCATGACCTCATTCTGTCTGCTAATCTTTGGCTGAAGTTATATTTGAAAGTATGCAATGTTTATTCTGTGTTACATCAGGAGAATAGCTTTATTCTCAAATTGTTGAAAAAGTTTTGTATCCTTTTAGAACAGCTCTGACTATGCAGGCTCAATGACATACTGTCACTCACAAGGGCAATGTAGCCACCATCATCTTTTTAATAAAAATAAAAAATTCTCCCCCCCCCCCCCCCCCATCTCTCTCTCCAGGGACAGGCTTTAACTCGATGGCATGGGCAAAGCTCTTCAAGAAGTCTGGTGGTCTTGGGAAGTCCTACCAGCCTGGGAGCATGCTGTCTCTTGCCCTCACCAAGGGCTTGCTCAATGAACCAGGCCAGAACAGCTGCTTCCTCAACAGCGCTGTTCAGGTGGATGTTACAGGAGTTATTTTTATTCTTGATTGATATTGATTAGGCAATCTGAACAAAAGTTGCTGTCCCAGGGTAAAATAGGCTCTTAGATTTTAGGCTGTACATCACTCCAGCTCTTAATTTGGAGTGAATGAACTGTAATTTCCAATGCATCATTTGGTACTTCCCAGACATGTCGCTAACAGACTGGTTGATGGCAGAGCCGCGTTGAGAGTTTTTTTCTCCTCTCACTTGGTCTGGGGATGTTTCAGATAATCAGCCGCATCCCCCCTTCCCCCCCACCCCCCACAGCTTCGAGTGGGGAAATAAAAACTGGCAGACAAAATTAATTGTATGCTGCTGTTGTGCCTCTGTAGGTCCTCTGGCAGTTGGACATTTTCCGGAGGAGTTTGAGGCAGCTTCCTGGTCACTTTTGTCTGGGCGATGCCTGCATTTTCTGTGCTTTAAAGGTACCTTCAGTATACAAATCCAAACTTTATCTAAACCACTGGTTAACTCACTTCACAACGCACTGTGAGTTTACCTAACAAGAAACATTGAATCTCTCAATGTGTCATTTTCAATCTCTACCAGACTGTTCAGCCTACACACACCATAATATACACGATTGACAACGTAAACATTTTGACGTGTCTCCTTTCCCTTCTCAGAGTATATTTAGCCAGTTTCAGCAGAGCCGGGAGCGAGCGCTGCCCTCTGACACACTCCGACACGCTCTGGCAGAGACCTTTAAGGACGAGCAGCGCTTCCAACTGGGCCTCATGGACGACGCTGCTGAATGTTTTGTATGTTTCCTTCCAGTCCTTTCCTTTGTGTAACTCATCTGATTGCAGTTGCACATACCATTGTTATTTCTGTCAGAAAGCATCCCCCCTGTATAGAGTGAAATGATATGTAAAACTATCATCAAAGGACTAAAAGTACATTCCCCCTTTTACAATTATTATAATTTGTTGATGGAAAATAAAAAAGTTTTCCCGGTTTTGAAGTTTCCCGTTTTCAAGCGGTCCTTGAATGGGAATTGGATTGCCATTGTAGCTGCAGTGCTAGTGCCGTCCGTTTGACATACTTGTTTGTTGGGCTGTGGACATGGAAGCAGGGGTCAAAGGGTATTTCAGTTAAGGTTATTTTCAGCTGAAAGGTATCTGTGACCAGAGTCAACAAAAGCAACACACCACCACAACCCTGTATGTGGTTTTGGTAGCACTTATGGCAACGAAGAATGGTATAACCATATGGGAATATCTATGTAATAATGTTAAATCATTTCAGCTCTCCATTGCATTGGCACAAATATCTACACTGTATGATATGTCTGACCGTTGTTTTTTTCACAAACAAGGAGAACATTCTAGAGCGGATTCACCAGCACATCGTGTCAGACACGGCCACGGAGGCCTGCACATCCAGGTCTTGTATCACTCATCAAAAGTTTGCCATGACGCTGTATGAACAGGTGAAGGAGTTTACCATACCCACAGTTCCTTTGTATTATTACATTGTAAATATGACGCCAGCAGATACACAAACTTTATATCAAAATAGAAATTTTTGTATCTGGATACACACTTACTGAATGTATGGGCCAATCACCATTTTAAAAAGTGTTTATTCTGTTTAAGTCCTTTATCTTATCTCTAAATGATTGCATTTATTGCATCCTAATCAACCATTCAATAATTAGTTTTCATGGCCTCTGTGTCTGCAGTTTGTGTGCCGGAGCTGTGGGGCATCTTCAGACCCCCTGCCCTTCACAGAGTTGGTACACTACGTTTCTACTACTGCTCTATGGTGAGGACCACAAACCCACTCACCCTGAGCCTCAACTCTCCACCTTGGCTCCACAGTTCTCTCTCTCACACACACACACACACACACACACACACACACACACACACACACACAGACAACACACACCCACACACTCTCTCTCTCAGACATTCATGTCTCAACATCTCTCAAAATGTCAAGCTTTGTTACTGCGCAGGGTTAGTGTAGTTACATTATATACGGTGGGTTTTGGATCAGTATAAGCAGACAGCTTACAGACAAAATATATATTTGTTTGGTTTTGAATATATATCTTCCTGAAATCTACACATAGTGATTGACCTTATTGTGATGAGACACATCTTCACGTCTCTAACCCCCATTCCTCCCCTCCCTGTCCCAGCCAACAGGTGGAGCGAGTGTTGGGAAAGAACGACCGGCTCAGGACAGACATGTTTGGGGAGTTGCTGCAGGCAGCAAACACCATCGGGGACCTCCGCAGCTGCCCGGTAGGTCCTTCCTGTCGACCTACGTTCTACCCAGCACAGAGAGAGACGTCCTGTCTGTGTGGTTTCAACAGCCCATTAGAACCGGGCTGTCATACAAACAAGGTATGGCCGTGGTGAAGAAGAGGCTGTTACAGGCTATAATGAAACTGCAGTTGCGGGGTGGATTTGCCAAACCTTGGTTCCGAAGTTAGGCAGGAAAAAATACACGAGCACAGCAACTGACTGAAGGCTGAATGTTTCATTCAAACCTGCAGAGGATTTTTACTTCACATACTGTCTTGTCTTCCTCTCTCTTGCTGTCTCTCCCTGTTTGTCTCTCTCTCTGCCTCACTTTCTCTCTATCTGTTTCTCTCTCTGTCTCTCTCCCCCCCCCTGCCGCAACTTTGCTGTGACATTGCACTCCAACCACCAGGGAGGAGGAGGTGGGGGGGCTGCCAGACTAGTGTTGGGTTATAAATAGCACGTGGGGCTTATCCACCGTTGGTCTCTCATCTGTATTGGCTGCTGTCTACCACTTTGGTGTGCGTCAGCCTGTTGTAAGTGCTTTGTTCGCTTAACCCTTTATATGTACTGATGTCGGATAAAGCAAATCATGCAGGCAAGCTCACCAGAGCAATGCACTCTTTCCTCCCCAGTTATCTGAGAGGCAGTCGCACACATGAATCAGAATGCACTGTAGAAGCTAACGGGTGCAGGATTGAGTTTGTGTTATCAGTCTCATACAGACAGTTGTAGGTCAAACGTGATTATGTGATTAAAACGTCTGGTGTGGGTTTTTCTTTCTATGTCAAATACTAATTAGAACGAAACAGTGGATTTATCGACAACACATAGATTGCTCCGATCAATCCTCCCCGGGGTATACTGACTTTCTGTGTCCTTGCCATGCAGAGCAACTGTGGGCAGAGCATCAAGATTCGCCGCGTGCTCATGAACTGCCCGGAGATAGTCACCATTGGCTTTGTGTGGGACGCGGAACAGTCCGACCTGACGGAGGACGTGGTCAGGTCGCTGGGTCCTTGCCTCAAGCTCTCTGGGGTAAGACCACAGAAATACAGACTCCCTTCAGAAGTGCTTGAAAAGCATTCCAGATTAGTTTTTTTTTTATCATATAATTTTCTTATATATATTTGCATTTACATATATACCTTGTGATGTTCTTCTGTGCACCAGCTTTTTAACCGGGTGACTGATGAGAATGCCAAAAAGAGTGAGCTACACCTGGTGGGAATGATATGTTACTCCAGCAAACATTACTCTGCGTTTGCTTACCACACCAAGTCCTCCAAATGGATCTTCTTTGACGATGCCACGGTGAAGGAGGTGAGGGACTACGCATTACGCTGTGGTCTGCGTTGACGAGGACTCCACTGTACTGCCGGTCGTTTTCGGCTCTTGTACTGTGGGGTTTTGTGTAGGCCGCTTGATGTCTGGTGTTCTCAAATGGTTCACTGATGGTTCCTCTGACATTCTGCGCTTTCAGATTGGTTCCAAGTGGAAGGACGTGGCCTCGAAGTGTATCCGGGGACATTTCCAGCCCCTCCTCCTGTTCTATGCCAACCCAGAGGGGAGTCCAGTCTCAAGCGAGGACGCACCCCGTCAGACCACCATCTGCTCCCGTTACAAAGCCCGGGTCAATGGGGAGGTCAAAGGTGCGTAGGTCTGGGAAGAGTCATGGCTTGGGCTTGGGATGGTGTGAGTGCTTTTTAAAGCCACTCCCCATGGCCAAAGCACGGGATTGTCCATCCTGGTGTGCAGAGTTGAACTTGAACATGAGGTCGATGTTTCTGCTGCGGACAGATTACCACCCACCCACGCCTGCCTGCCTGCCCCCGTCCTTCCCTAATCCCTCGTGGTGGGGCCGAGCGAGCCTGCCCGTGCTACGCAGCTTTCACTCGCTCTCTCTCTCGCTCCCGGACACGGTCCCATGTTTGTCTCTCCGTCCACTGTTGATGGCACCTCGCTCGTTCCAATGAGTCGCTTTGTTGTAGTGTTGCGTTCCGGTACCTTCGTTGGCATGGGATCTGACTGTTATCCTCATGCCGGCAAGCGTAAGTAATTGTACAGGAGGACAGAATGTAATTGGACCGGCATCTGGCATTGTTTCAGAGTGTAGTGTTGTTCAGAGGTGGTACTTGTGGCAGTTTTATAAGTGTTTGGAATGAAATGTGTGTGTGAATCCTATAGTTTGATTGGTTAGGCTGATCTGAATGGTCTCACATTCAGTTTACCAGACCGTACAAACATGTCTTTTATTGTTTTTGTTTGACGAGAGATTTCTCGCTGAAGAGATTTCTATTTTAGAAATTGTGTGTTAGAAGTGGGCTCTGTTGAAGAGTGCTTCACCACAACATTTGACTCATTAGACTCATGCAGGCCTAGTTGCAGCTATGATCCTTAATCTGTTTTTACATGTCACTGTTGGTGGAAATGGAGAGATTAATCAATGTCACTTGAAGGACTTTTCAAAGTAGTTTCCATGGTAATGTTGTAACAGTACAGTCAGTACTGCTCAAAGGCTTGTAATTTGATAGAATTAGCAGCAATGCTGTTCACATAATCTTGCATCACAGGTCGGTTGAGGATATACTCCTCGTTGGTCAGGTGTGATATGAAGTAAGGTTTAAGGTTAGATAACCTTAGTGTAAACTGCATTTAAACCCACACCTATGCAACTCTGTTTCAGAGATATGTTCTCTGGAGGCCTGATTGCTTACGTTTTGCAAACTTGTGTGTCCTGAAACCCATATTATTGACACTACTTTGACAGCCGGCATTGTGTTGTAATGTTCAGTAGGGTCAAAGAAGATGGATGCAGCCAGAGAGAATGCAGGGCCGCTTCGCTCCAACCAAGGGACCCACAACCACCAGCTACTACCTTCCACCTCAGGACTCAACAGAGGTGCGTTCAAGACTGCTTAGCGTTCAACCTCTTGTCTCTGAGGGCATTTGGTTGTGCAACGAGGTATAAAAGTAATCCTGAGTAAACGAAGCCAATGTCAGTTCATATGACTGAACACAAAAGATTTCAGGGCATTTGTGACTTTAAGTCTAATTTGTCTGAACACTTGGGTGAACTTGGCCTCCCCATCCCATACTACATTTAGATGTTTTCTTCTTCTTCAGTAAAAGGCCCTCTGGGCAGTCCGAACAGCTACCGGGAGCCTTTCAGAGAGAATTCCCAGAGAGTGGTCGGTGGGTCTAAAAAGGAGAGTGAACGAGGGCATAGAAGAGAAGAGCCGCCCCCACCCAAAGGTACAGTATTGGGGCCGATACTCATGATCCACTTACATGCAAACCAACATTGTTGCCTGCACAAATCCTTTCTGATATGCATTTTTTAAGCGGAAGAGTCTTTGAATTTGTACATAGTTCATTTAGAGGTGCCTCTGTTGAGTGTATTAAACTTTTATATGATGCCACGTGCTGTTTAGACATGGCGTATGCTAGGTCCTCGTCGCCTCCGGAGAGCGGGCCAAGGCAGCACGCCGACCAGCGGCACAAGGGAAGCTCCCGCTTGGAGAAGTCTCCGTGTCACGCCAGCAGGGAAGCTAAGGAGCCACGCTCGCAGTCCGGCGCCCCCAGCCGCCACGACCAGGACGGCGGGCAGGAATCCTGGGAAAAAGGCGGGAGCTTGGGCCGCAGCAAACCCAAACCGTCCTGGAGACCGGTCCGGGAGGTGCTGAACGTCGACAGTGTGCTGAGTGAACTCGAACGGCGACAACAACAGCAGCAACAACAACAACAACAGCAGCAGCAACAACAACAACAACAACAACAACAACAGCTACAACAACATAGCAGCCCCCGGCGCAGCAAGTCCTCTGGCCAGGAAAGGGGGCACGCGGAACAAGACCGGGAGCGAGAGAGGGAGCGGGCGAGGAACAGGGAGGAGCGGAAGCAGAAATGCCTGATGACCATCTACGAGGACGAGCAGCGTCTGGAGACGGAGAGCCACAGCTCGCTGGAGTCTGAGAGCCGGGGCCGGGACAGCCAGGGGCCCGGGAGAGCCAGGCCCAAGGGGCTGCTGCGCAGTGACACCTGGACCATCCAGAGGACCGAGTCAGGCTATGAGAGCAGCGACCGGCTGAGCAGCGGCTCCACCAACCCAGACTCCCCCGGCATGGACGGCTTCACGGGGAAGGAGCAGAGGTTAACTCCGGAAGTGCCGGCGCAGAGGTGAGCCGTGACCAGGCGGGTTTTTTTTGTTCGTGAGTGGCAAAGTGATGGCTGAGTGGGCAAAGGGGGATACCAAATGGGTTTGGTTGTCGTATTGTGCACTGATGTGTGTGTGTGTGTGTCTGTGGCTTATTGAGTTATAGCACTGAGCTGTGCAGGGGGGGGGGGGTTGGTGAAATCAATAGCCTACCAATTGTGGATATCTGGTTAATGATCAACTGGTGCAGTTTTGACTGAGCTTCTCTAACTCCTGGCTTTGTCATCAGACAAGGGCTACATGCCACCAACATTTTCATTATCACCATAACGGTTTTGTTGACCTTTGCACCACTTGATGTGATTGGCCAAGTGTGATTTCTGTGAGTTTTTGAACTGTCCTGTAACAAAAATTTTCTTTTTTCAGCAAGGGTCAACTCCACCCAAATAGAGCGGAGTCAAAACCAGGTACATTTACACCTATATGATTAATACAGAAGGCAATGTAATTTGCCAAATCAGCATTTGAACTGTCTGAAAGTGATAGGCCATGCTGGATATCAAATTCTAATCAATTACTTGCCTCCTCTTCTCAGTTTCATCTGAAACAGAAAAATATATATTTTTCTGTACCCTGACTAAACAGGCCACGATTACAGTCAAACAAACAGAGCCAAAGGCCCTTAAATGCCAGGGACCTCCGTCATGATTACACAGCTTGTCAAGTCATGCAAAACCAAACCCTCAAATCTCTCATCTCTAATCTGTGCTGTATTTCAGTCGTTAAGGAAGGATTTGTTTTACAATTTTGTGACGCAAACAAAAACAAAACTCTGGAAAGGTTTTAAAGAAATCAATAGAAATCACCAATTTATAATTTTTTTGTTTTTGAACGCTGGTTTTTGTGTCAAGGCTACACCTATTATGGCAGCACTAGCTATGTGTTGCATATACCCCCCCTCCCAATCTCACACAAAACAAAATGCAATAATGATTTACTACTTGTAACATGAGAAGTCAAGATCTTTTCCAAAGTGTGACCAGAGAAACTCTTTCGTAGATTGAGCTTCACTACCTTCTGAAAGGGTTCAGTGCTCAACTCCGGGTCACACTCACTTTCAGTTAAACCATGGATTCAAACAATCCATCTGTCCCAACTATCCCAACTGCCATATTCCATTTGAAAAGCTTTTCTTGTGGAATTTCTATGACATTTCTGTGGTGATTGAAAAATATCACCTGCTCAGCGGAGAGATAGATAGGTAGGATACGGTTTAAGGGACGGGGGGACTATAGGTATTATTGGATGGATCTGAGTAATCAGTCTGTAGTTGAAGAGATGTAGATGGTGTATTATGAGGGCTGATTTACAGCTGGTCTGTGGGGTTGTCTATTCGACCTGTTCTGATTTAACCTGGTCACCCATTAAGCTGTGTACATTCCTTAATCTGGTGTTAATCCTGAGAGATGGACGAAAAAAATGCTTGTTCAGATATCACAGCTGGACTTCAATGCTGTTTGTCATTGTTGTGAGTGCGCCATGTTATATAATCCCCCCCCCCCCTCTCTTTCTCCACTCCCCTTCACAGTGTATTAGTCAGGACTTTGTGAATATAGAGCCAGAAGATCCAAGTCTCTCTCACTTGCAGCTTTTATCCTTGCATGGACCTCTAGGTCAGCAGGAAAGGAAAAAAATAAACGCATCTATTTTTAAAGGGCAGGAATTCGGCATGCATGCAAGCCCTCTTGCTGCATTTGCGGGTGCGCCACTGTCACCCATTGGTCCATCCGGCGGTGACGTCTCAGATCTGCTGAGATCAACACTGTGCCACCATCTTGTGGCCCTGGAAGGGAACTGCCCTCGCAGAGAGAGAGCGTGAGAGAGCGAGAGAGAGCGAGAGAGAGCGAGAGAGAGCGAGAGAGAGAGATTATAGGCCATCTCCCTGAACATAGGCCATGCTCACTCCACTTAAGTGTATTATTTTTTTCATTCTTTTTAAACAAAAGATTAATATAGTAGTCAAATAGGTTTCTCGGAAACAAGATTCTGGTTATTCCCACCCAACCTTTATCAGACAGATTCAGTGAAAGCCCTTTGTTGACAGTTCATTCATCATGTGTTTCATATCCATGTCTAAAAAAGAGGCTGTGTAAAAATGACACAAAAATACCCACTTTTGACTCAATGCTGTGAATTGGACTAAATGTACTGATTTGTTGCATTGTGATATGTGATGTGTGACTCTCCCGTTCAGGCAAACATCCTGTCAAATCTCAGGGAAAGAACTGTGATCACCAGGCTTCCCATTCACATCTCCTGAAATGCAGTCCAAGTTCACGGTAATACTGTCAGATTTAAGTCTCGCATGCATACTCAGATTCATATCATAGATGTATGAGCTCCAGCCATCCATCCTTACCTCATATATCATTTGAAAATGAAAGTGAATGCTCTCTCCATGAAATTGTATTTCCTATGTGCCTCTGGGGTGCTGATAGAATATGACAACCTGCTCTCAAAACGAGTCATTGTCTGTGTCCCTTAGGCCTTAAGTGTCCACAACTGTGTTACTAGTACATTCCAGACTTCTCTTACCCCACAGACGGAAACTGAGATCCAGTCAGAGCAGCTCCAGGAAGGGATGTGCTACAGAGAGAGACTCCGCCCCAATGGACACCCGTTGCATCCAGCCTGACCAGTCAGAGGCGATTGTCCGAGGCCACCATGCCGACAGTCCCGCCCTCCGACGCCTGGGGAAAACCAGTAGCTCAGAGTGGAACAGCTCCGACGACCTCGCCGGGAATCTATCGGAGCCGGAGGACAGGGATAGCGCCTACCGCTCCAGCAACAGCGAAACCGTCTCCTCCGAGGCCCCCTGTGGCCGCTTGGCCCTCCCCCTGCCCTCACACCCTGGTGCCGACCCGGGAGAACCCTCTCAACCGACCAGTCATCGCCCGCTGATCACTGCCGCAGCGCCGCCACCGTCCCACTTCAAACCCAGCCAACGAGGCCCTCTGCACGCGGGAGAGACCAACCGCCACTGCTTTAGACCCCGTCTGCTCCAGGAGCCGTCCCAGACCAGCCCGCGACCCAGCGTCCGACCCTCCGCCGCCCACGCCAGCCCCCACCGCCGGCCCGACCCTGGAGGTCAGAGGCCGTCCTCAGACGCCAGCGGCTCCAAGTCATGCTCTGACCCGGAAAGGAGTAACCAGTCATCGGGTGAGAGCGAGGAAAGGGCCCCAGGCAGTGGTAGGCCCAGAGCTGGGGGCGTTGACCAGGTGACTCAGGCCCAGGAGGTTTCCCTGACCACGTACTTCAGTGTGGATAACTGTATGACAGACACCTATAGACTCAAGTACCACCACCAGCGGCCCCTGCTCCTCTCCGCCACCATGCCCCGGCAGGGGGTCCCGGCCATGGAGCACAGAGACCCTGGCCACACCCTTTCCATGGACACACACTCCTCACTAGACACGCCTAAAAGCAGGCCTGATACAAGTAAGCTTAAACAAGAGCATCATTGAAAAAATACTGACAAGCTTTGTCTGAATATGTGTCACTGTCTTTCATGTTGTTTTGTTTTTAAGGTCAATTCTGGCGACGTGTTACATTTTTGATGTATTATTTTTCTGTTTTGTCGTATTTCTTATTTCCAGGCCATAGTAGCAATAAGCCCACAGCAAAGTGGAATCCAGTGTCTGCCAAAGGACTGGATGAGCGAGGTTATTTGTGATGGTATTAACTGGTGAGTACCATATAGACTAGATGTATACTCTACAACACTGTCTCTGTTCTCACAGGAACCTTTATGATCGTTTGGCTTACGTACCACATCCTTCTATGCATACTAGAGCTCAACTTGCTGGATACTTGTCAATGCATGCGATGGAACTCCATCATTAAAACGCATCATCGGTACTCTCGTAAATTGTAGTATGTATTCAGTGAACAGCATAATCTGTTGTCCTGTCCATACATGGAAGGTTTGTGATCTGGGGGAAACTTGAACAGGATGTAGTCTACAGCACTTTTAAAAACACTTTTTGAATATGCTCAAGTTGGTTGGTTAGCCCGGATGCTGTTTCCCAATGCTTTTAGATACATTTTTGGCATGTTCATGCCTTTTTGGACAGTGAAAGGATGACATAAATAGTAAAGGCAGGGTGAGAGAGGGGATGGCATGCAGAGAATGGCCCGGGCCGGATTTGAACCGGGATGGCATTTAACTGGTGAGCCACCAGTTTCTTAATATTTATCCCAAAATGTAAATTTTTTTGCAGAATTCGTAGTTGTCTTCTGCAAGTTGTCTAAAGAAAGCACTGCGTCAGTGTACCAAATTTGTCCAACAAGTAGACAACTATGATGGTTTTTGCAAATTTGCATGAGTACTTCCAAAAGGTAATACTAGTTACTTTTGTTGTGTGTAGTATTAGCATGAGCATGGGATATCTGACATTGTTTCCTAGCAACCACCACGTTCAAATGTTTTCCCAATCAGAGTTAGTACAAAGACATGCACAACTTCTTGGGCCAGTCAATAAATACTCCTATTTCTGAACTTTGATAAGAATGGGTTGGTCTTTTAAGTCTCAAAGTATCTGTGCAACATTTACCATTCCAGGCAACTCACCCAAAACCAGTTACACGATATTCTAGATGTTTTTTCATGGTATTTTACTGATGTAACCTTGTGACTAGACAAGACAGAACACACATACTGCTGACCTTCATTCTGCATGTACCTCCATAGACCATGTTTGGCTTTACAATATTTAGCATCGCTCCTGTCGTGTCCCTCCTGTAGAACGAGGGCTGTGCTGCTGCTTCACCTGTAGATGGCCCTGTGTCCATATCTTTAGCCCTCTGTCATTAGGAAATGACTGGGAAATATCTACGTCTCAGATTAGTCAAGCATAGTAAAATGGCAGTTTAGGCAGGTGCGACAGACGAAAGAATATTAGAAAATAAATTACAATAACTAGTCTGGTTAAGTGTAAACAAGCTAAAAATGGTATACTCTAACCTTAAAACTAGTCTGGCTCACTGGTGTTGAATGCCGAGGTGGTAAAACGAAAGACTTGGAAGTTGAAGAAACACTCCAAAACCATATTTATTCTAGTTACGGAACATAGTTTGTAACACTAGCTGTAGTGGAAGATGACTCGTGTACAAACGTGTACAGGATCCAATCTAAGGCTGGTTCCACGTGCCCCTCTCTAAACGGACGCAACGTTTCAAAAACTTGCAATCCATGTAGGCACCTCTACAGCATTGATACATTTCCTCCAAAACATCAAACTAATCTAACCCATAACAAGGTCATCTTTCTGTTAGTAGTGCGCAACATGTATAATAAAGTGCAAAGACATTCTTTTTCTTTTCTTTTTTTTTGATCGAAAACAGTCTGAGCTTCCGACTTCAGTTCATGGGGTGGCTGGTGTGGTTCAGCTGTTGTGATGCCGATCATCACTGGTCACATGCTGCCTGGGCTTCACTCTAGAACACTTCGCTTTTTTTTTTATTAGCTTCATTTTCCATGTATTATACTGTCAAGTACATGTTTCTGTAAATGTTTGAAAAAGAATGCAAATGTTTCCACTGGCTTTATAATTTAGAATGTAATTTGTACATACAGTATATACTGTATATATCTATAAATTGTTTTAACAGGAGTGCCTTTGCATCTTTACCATGACAGAATTGAACTGGATTGACTGCACTCTAATAGAACAACAACTGGGGGTCTTGCGCTTTAATAAGGTTGACCTGACTTCATTGTCGTTTACGATATTCCCTGTGAGTGTGTGTGAGTGTGTGTGTGTGGGTGCGCGCAGCAGTGTTGCCACTGAGTTTGAGAACACTTGGCAGTCGGCTGTCAATGACATCGTCCGTCTTGTGTCCACTTTAGAATGAGATCAGTGTGTCCTGAAAGTCATCGCTTTTATATTACAGCTTTAATTAGATATGTCAGAGGATTGTAAAGCATCTGGCCAAACCTTACGCCCCACACTAAAATACAATTAAATAATTTTATACATTAGCTAGCATCTATGTACAATTAGTAAAGGTAATGCCCCATAAAGCCTCAATGTTGTTGATCATTTACAGTGGGGATCTATAGGAGAGAAACATGTACAGTGACTAACTGTGTAACACTTTATATTTTTGGAGATGCCTATATATTTATTTCTATTTATTGTTTTAATAAACTGTACATGCTATCACCAAATAATCCTGTTTTGTGTATCTCTTGACTTTTACATTTGGATAGTTTTTCTTGCAGAGTACTTGGTAAACTGCATACAGAGGGGGTTACAGTTATTGATTTTGTAATGATTATGGCATTTGGGAATAGATTTTGTGACTCAAAATGTTAGACAGCAAAGAAATTGACTCAACACCTGACAATGGGTTTACTGTTTTAAAAATTTAATATAAAAAAGGTGCGTTTTTCCTTCAAAACGTGTACAGATGTTCAAGTTGGTTAATGAAAGGAAATCTGGTCTGATGTTGTCTGCGACTGTGGATAGCGATGTGAAACATGCTTAAAATCCTTGTTCAGCCATCTGTATTGAAACATTTGACAAATTGTACAGTATCTTGACACATCCGTCCATGCTGACTCTTGACCTCTAGCCCCTCTTGAAAAACCTCTTGGCATCCACACCCTCGTAGTTGAAGCTCTGATTGAAGAAGAGAGATTTTATTCATGCTATCTCATAATGCTTCTGATGCTGGCATCATGGATGTACAGTAAGAGGCTTGTGTTTGAATAGACTGTAACCCACCTGTACAAGTTCATCGTTAGTGATGACCCTGGTTGTTGTCAGTGTCTTGCCGTTGTCCTTCCTGGTAAAAACCCCTTTCAGCATGTCTCCCTCCATGACCCATGAACCCTGAAAGGTCAAAGTGGTCATGAAACATGACAAATAAACTTGAGCCAAATTGGTTTAACTACTGTATTTCTTTATTGCCTGTACTAAAGACTTGTGAGGTAGTGTAATTTTGTTGCAAATAATTGATTTGGTAATGGGGTGATGGTGGACTAAATACAGAGGAAATTGACCACTCACCGATAATAATGCTTTCCTTGTGCACATTGCACATATTTACAAATAATATGTGGATATCAAACTAACCTGTGAATATACATACAGTCCATAGACTTTACTCTACTAAACATTTCCAAGGGCACACTCTACTGCTAGTATTGAACTTCTGAAAATGTGGCATCGTCATACTCAACGTGTGTTGAAATACTGTATGTCCTAAGCAGTGAGGTCCCTCTATTGAGCATAATGTCATACGTCACTTACCAACAGCTCTGTTCCATCTGCAAGGCTGTATTCAAAGGTCACCCCCAGGGTAAAGTCTATCTCCACCGTACGAAAGGCACTGCTCTCCTTCACGTGAAACTTGTCTCCTGTCTGCTGGATGATGATCTTGAGGTTGTCGTGAGCGGCTAGCTTTCTCTTCACCATGTTGATACCTGCGAGCAGGAATACAGTCAAAATTTCCAATGCCTCCCGTTAAAATCATTCAGTAGGTCAGTTTAGCAGGTTTGGCCTAGTCTAGCATGAGCAGCGCACTCAGTTGGGAAAGTGTTTGAAAATGTTGTCCACACAGGGTGTTGACACTGAATAAACTTGTAGGCCTGTTTGAAAAAGCAATACCAAGTAGATTCATGAAAAGACATAAATCACACTAAAGATTGCCATAAATCACACACTGCATGCTGACCTTCTTAGTTACAAAAATAAATCATTTTCTTACCCATTTGTTCCATGAACTTTTCATAGTTGTCATTGCGGTCTACTTTCCAAGTTGCGTTGAAGGCCATGATTGCTGGGTGAGGTGAACGACTGCACGCTTGAAGGAGTGACTTGTCTCAGTCTGGACCTGGCCTTTTAAAGTGTGGCGCAGGTTAGCTCACCCCCTTATCTCTCCTGATATCTGTACAGTATGCTGATGTGGCTGTTTAAAGCTCACAGGATACATGTTCCTCAAGGCTACATCCCATACAATAGTCTGCTGCACTCACAAACACATCCCCACGCAACCATTTGGCTGCAGATAAATGAAGTAATTAGAGTAATTGAAATACCTTACTTCATAACTGTCGTTTTGCAAAGAGACAAGTAAAAGAGCAGATGTCAAGTTTCCTGAGAAATGTGTGGTTAAAGAGCAATGCCAGTTTACACAGGGTGGGTCTCTGATTCCTTTGTGCATGTTCTCTTAGGAAAGTGGGTGATAGGCTCCACTTCCCTTGTCTAAACCTAGCCTGTATTCCATGCAGTATTTACTGGGGTACAAACTGTTGTCCTCTGAGAGAACCCAGAAGCCCTTTGTTGAGGAAATCCAGGGGATGCACATCCTTTTATTCAAATTCTTTAGTATTTCACACATACTTGTTTTTGATTACATATGAATGCAATAATAACCAGGATCACAGGGCACGTTGTGTTTGTGTGGGGGGGGTGCAGAAACGCCACACCGATGTATGAAGTCAATGCAGATAAGTTGAAGAACTATAACTTATTTTTAATTGCAATGAACAATCCCAAGCACCACATGTATTATACTGTCATCTTCGTCTTGTCTTTAACATACAGTAAAAGGTCCAAAAGTCAGAGACCACTCGTCAAGATACGTCTTTTTTGTTTCAAATGTAATACTAAACTTATCCCCTCAACAATTTGAGTTCACGGTTCAATCAAATTGAAACAAATGTCAAAATATTTTAGTATTTCGTACATCTCTTTTTGGTTAAATGACAGCATGCACTCAAGCTGGCAAGGACTCCGCAGGTTTGTGCAAAGACCGCTCCTTCCAAAGAGCTTTATCTTTCTCAGTCCTCAGCTCCCTAAATGTTCAATTGGGCCTTGTGCATGTAGTGCTATCTTGTCATTGTTATTTTAAGGTTTAACCTAAATGTTTCTTTACAGGACATGCAGGAGCTTTTGCAGCAACTCCAGACATGACCTTCAGCATTCTCTCTATCTTATCTGTGTGTAGGACTGTAAAGATCTCTGGATAAGTGGGGGCACTGAATGGGTGTGGGTCAGATTACACATCTTTGACTTTGACTCTTAATTTTGCATCTGTTTTAGATTGAATATTTATTTGATCATTAATATATTGTTACATCTTTGGAACTTTAACCTCAATGTTTCCACTACTTAACTATAAATGAGGCGTTTTCTTGTCTGACGGTTATTCATCACTGGTTGTCCTTGTTGTGAAAATCTGAACCTTTGAAGTGTATAACTGATAACGAGTACACATAATTCTAATGCTGATCATCTTCCAAAACATATGCCTGAGTTATTGATGCTGAAATACTAAATCAGGTCAGTTTTTTTACTGTCAAATGTCTCCTCCTAAACTGAATCATTTTGTTTACTGTATGCACGGCATAGCATATCAAATGCTATGCTTCTATTTTTGCAATATTCTATTTAGCTCACTGTCCTTAAGTGCCAGACAGTGCTGTGTTATAGTCACCTATAAACAGACATAACGCAACATATTTTTATCCAAGCTATCTCTCTGAGATAATCTCAGAGCACAATTACTGTGCAGCTTGAGTGTTGTAATCAATAGGAGATAGAGAAGAGATCACTGTGAGATATAGTGTAGTAGTATTACTTGTTGCTGTACGGTAAATGTAAATTATTAACCTAACCTGCACTCTGAATAGAAATGCACAAACACAAACAATAGACTGTATTATTGTATCTGTCCTGTGGTTCTTGGTTGGAGTTTCCTATAGATCTAATTTCAACAAGACCCACGTTCATTCGAGGTCATGTTAAAGTGTGCAGCAGTGTTCGTGCACATGACAGGTTCAAGGTGGTAAAGGCTTGCATGCTTAAACTATACATTTCCCTTTTAAACTAAGTTATATTTCTGGTTTTGCACTGACAAGGATTCAGTGGTGCAAACAGTATTTAGTACTTTCTATCTGGTTTATTGATCACCCTCTTAGTTGGTGTACCTGAACCACTGAGGATTTGAATTGTGATTAAAAGTATAAAGTTGAATTGAGGCTTACAGCTGCCCATCTAACATGCACAATTTGAATTGTGCACAAATTGAATCACTTGAAGGAATGGAATTTGTCAAATGGCCTGACGACTTGTTAGGTCACAGGTGAGTTTATTTTTCTTTTCATTTGTATTTTTGTGAATCATTTACCACAGCAAGTTTGTTACAGAAATGTTGTAGTCAATCGAAATCCACAAATCCAAATCAAGTTTAGATTTATTTTAGAGTTTGGGATCCCTAGCAGCTTCAGAGATCAGAACAAAGGTGCACAGGCTGTTTGCAGCACAGTACACAAGTCTAGCTGGCCTGCTATAAGAAACCTTAGGTGGGCTGACACCAACAGTAGCGTGACAACACTAGAGTGCAGCACTCTACAAGCTGTTACTTATTGTAGACGACAGCACTGTACAGGTATTATTTACCAGCAGCATGGCTTGAAGCGTTTGAACATTTCCTCAGATCTAGTCATGTATTTCTCTCTTTTCCTCCCTCAGTTTTCTTTTTTTGGGGGGGGGGGGTTATGTGCTCTTGGTATTTTGTCAGTGCTCAGTGTCAGTCAGTGTTGCCAGCATCAGCAAGTCAAGGGTAAACAAGAGTAAAGCTTCAAAGCATGACCCAAATGATGCCAAAAGGTTGATGTCATACTTGGGCTCCCTACTGTAAAGTAGACATTCTTTTTCCTCAGACATACCTTAGGGTGTTCACTTATGACATGCATACACAAGGCTTATTGGTTTGTTTTTGTGTCCTGGTGAACTACATGAAAACATGACCACTGAACATTGGTCCCTCTGAGAGATGAAGGCTGAACTACCCAGCTCCAGAATGATGGAATTTTACATTGAGTGGAAAAGCTCAAATCTAACTTGTGAACATGGGCTATACATGGAAGATGCTTCCAGCACCTATTTTTCTAGATTTTCTTCTAAATGATAGTGACATTTTGGAACTCTGAAAATCAAATCCCTGGATTGTGATTGGTTCGTTCCATCTTGAAGCCAAAGCTTTGAGCTTGAACTTCTTGACCGTAGCCAGGTATTGATGTTTTCAAACTCCTTTGACCCTTTTCCTCTACAGACTCACTGGATTAGACTGGCAAAACACTAAAACTCAGTTCCTGGAAGCTCTGGGTCTTGTGTTAAACTTCCCTCGGTTGAAGCTAGATGTAAGATATTTGTATTGTAGTACCAGGCAACAGTCATACCAGGGAGCCAATTCATCCACTTCCTCTCACCATGGACTGGCTTTGGCAGCTGCCCCCTGTATCGACGTTTCGTCTTTGTTTGGCCTCAGCATGAAACAGGCGACCAGGAGGTGCCTAATGCCTTATCCTTTCACAAAGTTTACTGTACCTTCTTAAGCCTTTGTATGACTGACGAGAACATCGACATTCCAAAAATCTCATTAGTCACTTTTTGTTATGTGCAATCCTCTTTGTAGTTTATTTACCTTAACATTTCAGGACTCTTCTGGTTTTCCCCCATAACTCCTTGTAAAGCTTGTAACATTTGTTTAAGAATTGGAATGAAGCAGCTCTTCTTCATGACTTAACCCTTGTGTTATCTTCGGGTCGTTCTGACCCATCAGTCATTGTGACCCACCGTCGTATTGCGACAACTTTACCGCATACAAAAACAAAGTGAAGCATTTTCTTTTAACCGTTGGGCTGTCTCAGACCCCCCACATTGCAAAGGTTAAAAGAAAATTATTTTTATTTGTTTTTGTATTGGGTAAAATTGGGTAAACAACGATGGTTCGTTATGAACCTTTGGGTCATGTGACCCGAAGGCAGCATGAGGGTTAAAACAAACAATAACATCATTGGTCAGGTTGCCTCATTTTTATTCAACAGAAAACAGTTTTTGTTGGTGTATTTATACAGAGGGAATACATCTCAACACTCCTTTGTGAGGCACTTGGCACAATGACAGTGGTTTTGAGAGTGAGAATATAAATAGAAAGCTAGTGAGGGTGAACACTTAATATCCAAGACCACACAAATGCCTTGCAAAAAAATTACTATTTACTACTGGTCAGGAAATTGTGAATTAAAATAAACATTTACAAAATGTATATCCTAAGTGGCTGAGAACCATAAAATACTTTTACATACAGTTAGGTCCATAAGTATTTGGACATTGACACAATTTTCATCATTTTGGCTCTGTATACCACCACAATGGATTTGAAATGAAACAATCAAGATGTGCTTTAAGTGCAGACTTTCAGCTTTAATTTCAGGGTATGTACATCCAAATCAGGTGAACGGTGTAGGAATTACAACACATTTTATATGTGGCCCCCCCCCTTTTTAAGGGACCAAAAATAATTGGACAAACTAACATAATCATAAATCTAATTGTCACTTTTAATACTTGGTTGCAAATCCTTTGCAGTCAATGACAGCCTGAAGTCTGGAACCCATAGACATCACCAGACGATGGGTTTCGTCCCTGGTGATGCTCTGCCAGGCCTCTACTGCAACTGTCTTCAGTTCCTGCTTGTTCTAGGGGCATTTTCCCTTCAGTTTTGTCTTTAGCAAGTGAAATGCATGCTCAATTGGATTTAGGTCAGGTGATTGACTTGGCCATTGCAGAACATTCCACTTCTTTGCCTTAAAAAACTCTTTGGTTGCTTTCGCAGTATGCTTCGGGTCATTGTCCATCTGCACTGTGAAGCGCCGTCCTATGAGTTCTGAAGCATTTGGCTGAATATGAGCAGATAATATTGCCTGAAACACTTCAGAATTCATCCTACTGCTTTTGTCAGCAGTCACATCATCGATAAATACAAGGGAACCAGTTCCATTGGCAGCCATACATGCCCACGCCATAACACTACCTCCACCATGCTTCACTGATGAGGTGGTATGCTTTGGATCATGAGCAGTTCCTTCCCTTCTTCTTCTGGAGAGTGTTCTTGATCTGGCCAACTGTTGTGAAGGGGCTTTTCTTTGGACTTCATATTGAGAGTTGACAGCAACAGATTCCAAACACAAATACCGTACTTGAAATGAACTCTAGACCTTTTATCTGCTCCTTGTCAATGAAATAACGAACTCCCTTTATGAGGGAATAACATACACCTGGCCATGGAACAGCTGAGCAGCCAATTGTCCAATTACTTTTGGTCCCTTAAAAAGGGGGGGGCCACATATAAAATGTATTGTAATTCCTACACCGTTCACCTGATTTGGATGTAAATACCCTGAAATTAAAGCTGAAAGTCTGCACTTAAAGCACATCTTGATTGTTTCATTTCAAATCCATTGTGGTGGTATACAGAGCCAAAATGATGAAAATTGTGTCAATGTCCAAATACTTATGGACCTAACTGTACATCTGTGATACTTAAATAATAATTTGTCTTGCATGCAATAAATAAATATACCAGTTCAACAATACTGTAAGCAGAAAAACATACTTCAGAATACCTTGACAGAAGAAAAAAAAAAATACTATTGGTAGAATTAGTTGTAATGAATGTAGACATACAGTGTGCGACTCAGAATATACTACATGTGCATATTGCAATTATGACACAATGGACAGAGAAATCAAGACTACCAAAATACTAGTTGCTATTTGGCAATTTGTGAGCCCTCTATTTAACAGTGTAGCCTATGTTGACATGATTGTTTTTACATCAAAACAGTTTATTCTATATCAAACTAATACGAAACATTAGGCAAATAAAGATGAGCATTTCTGTGTGAATAATTGATTTAAGTATTGTCTACAGCATCGACAGTAGATTCTCAGACGTGAACAGGCGCCGTAGAAGGTCCCACGTCAGCCTCAGAGTTCTTGCGCGACAGGAACCACACTTTCATGGGTTCCTTCTTTCCCTTCATGGTGATGGGTCCTCGGTACTCCAGGTGGAACTGGGGGTCGGCGTTCTCTGCAGACTGCAGACACCTGGAATGAAAGAGTTTTCGTTTCCATGTTCTTGCCTTGTATCACAATTTTGTCACTGAACGGTTGCGACAGCTTCACCTGAACGTCCTGCAGGTCCACTGCTGACTATTCGGGCCTTGTTGTACAGCGCGACAAAAGGGAACATCCTCGCTCTTACCTGTATGTGTATTCAGAAACGTTGATCCTGCCCTTGTCTCCCGTGGTCTCCGTTCTGCTGGTGAGGTTGACGGTGTTTCCGAACAAGCAGTAGCGTGGCATCCTCTGTCCAATCACTCCTGTAACCACCTCCCCTGTGTGGATCCCAATTGTTATCTGGAGAATAGATAGAGGACGGGACCAAAACGGACTGAGTAACCGGGAAAAATGAGTGTTTCGCACTTTGTGTCTTCGCCATGTTGTTGACGTACCTGTCACTATTTAAAGTCAGCTTGCAGTTGTTTTGACACTGGCGAAGTGACACAATACCCAAAACACTGTCACACCGAGGATCTGTGTGTGTGTATCTATTGAAGATACATTTGGCAGGAAAACACATGAATTCCTTCCAACAATCTGTGGAGGCATTTGGTGGTGTTCCAGCAGCCACCTGCCATTTAACAGGCTGAGCACCATGTGACTGTCTGAACATCTCAAAGGTCAGGCATTTTAGAACAAACCGTCTATAGTAAATTGACTGTTTACACATAGGTTTGAAGCTCCAGTTAGGACATTTACATCTTTGTTGTAAAGGAACGTTAAACCACGGTGGTGATTTGTGTCCCACAAAGACTAAGGATAAACACAAGACATGACAACTGGTCTGGTTCGTTGAGTGTTTACCAGTCTTATCTACACACTAACCTAACATCCCATTCCTTTGCGCTGCTTGAAGGGAAATATGAGAAAACACCATGTTTTGGGGGGGGGGGCATTTTGCTATTGTAATTATTGAATAGTCAGGATTAGTTTGTTTCCTAACACCTTTGCTGATTTAAAGATGTCTGCTTTTATTGGTTTGAAAACTGTATGAAACTCTCAATGACAGTGGCAGAGAACAAGCCTCAACCAAAGCCAAAATCCAGACCCTTCCATTCAACGGAATCTATTTGTGTCTCTTGTTGAGTTCTAGACAGCCTGTACTTGAAAACAGAGAATACAAGTTCAACAGTAAAGGCTTTGGAGAAAGGTAACGTGGGACCTATTTTTAGACATAGGATAGTGGATAGTAGAGACATGATTTCAGGTTGTTTCTTCAGCCAAACCGGGTCCCCCACCCCCACCCTCCCCCACCCTCCCCCTCCAATGCCATGGGCGTAATAAACAGGCTTTTGTTAACCACAAGACGAGAGTTTCCAATGCTAAGTCTCCCAACAGTCACTGATACAATAACAAACTCGGCCCATCAGTTAAACAAAGGTCCGCTGTTTCACATCAGTTACAGCCGCTAGGGTATGCAGAGTGGAAATGTGCACAGTGCCATTTTGAATGGCTTTCACACATTTATGAAGAACAAATTGTGGAAGATATTCAGACTCTGAAATCATATCTTTAAAACCTTGTTTGTTAAGAAGCAATGGCAAAATAGAATGAAGCTAATAAGGCTGATGGATAAATCACATTGGATGAGACTAGAGACTAGACTCATATCAGTGATCACTGTTTGGAGAGACGGCAACATGTATTTCATCCGCACCTGTACTGGCTCCTCGTCCACTTTGACCTGTCCTGCTATCTCCATCATGTCCAGGGCCAGGTGACAGATAGACTGGGCGTGATGCGTGCATGGCTCGGGTAGGCCACTGACTGTCATGTACTTATCACCCACTGTCTCTACCTGCAAGAGATAAACACACATATATAGTATATATAAATGTTTTTGTTGTTGTTTTCACTGTTGCTTGAAGCCAAACAATGACTCCAAACACATACCAACATCATTTTGGTCAAAACACACAGTGGGATAAAAGTTCTATTTAAATGTCATAACCGCTCTATTGAAATGCCGCTGTACTGTAAGAAACTCCAACAATGTTCTTGGTGTCAAAGAGGACGTGAGGTGTACACAATACAACAACCTCACTTTTGGGCTCTGGCATGACCGTGACGCCTTCAGAAGCTGACAATAGAAGCTCTCAAAAGCCCACGTCCAGGAATATGCAAGGAGAGACAAACACTTAAACACTTACGTCAGCTTATAGACATTCAGCGGCTCTTAGGAGCCTGTTAAAACCTCGGACCACCTAGTCATTAAGGTTGTAATGTAAATATTACTTATTTTGGTGACCCAGTGGCAGAAACCCATCTCTTGTCTGTAGTAAGGTTTGTTTGACTTCTTAAAGTGCATTCTTGTCTGAAAGCCTAGAATGTAAATCTGGTGCAGGGAGGCTATAAAATGCCGTCCTCACTTAAAATAAGACTGTAGTTGAAGGGTAAAGCCATTCTAATGAGACTTAATGGTGTCTGAGTCATTGATTTCAATAGTTTTTCGTTGAAAGGATATCGGATATTAAAGATCAGCAAGCAGCAAAACAGTAACTGGCGTTAATGTAAGTTAGATGTATCTTCAAAAGAAAAACTCCCAACCTTGTATACGTAAGGGTTCTTCCGAGAATCGGTCAGGATGTCAAAACGAGTGTAAACATCATTGAGCAGGTTGACTATCTTGATGGCCCCCTCGGCCGAGGCATGCTTGCTGCAGAAGGCGTTGAATCCCACGATACCGCTGAAGAGGATAGTCACGTTGTCGTAGCGCTTGGCCGACACCGGTCTCTGGTGTCGCAGTTCGTTTGCAACAGATGGAGGCAGAACCGAGTAAAGCAACCTACAGTCGAAGAAATATGGAAAGACACAAATGGGGGAAGGGCATTCTGTTGTATTCCAGTATTTGCCTCTTGAAAGAGTTCACATTTTCTTTAAGAGCAGAACTTAGAAACAATTGATTTGTCTTTTATAATTTGGCTTGACATTTATGAAAAATTGCAGAAAACCTTTCACTTTTTGGGGTATTTGTGATTTAATTCTGTTTGATTTTGGTGGTCAACAAAGGGCAGTGAGTAACACTGAGTCCTCAGTCAGGGTAAATTCAATAACATTCCCATTCTCTCATCCATTTTAGGACATGTCTTTGCACAAGCTGCTCTTAAATGAGGAAGGTGTTGCTCATTGCTATAGCAACTGCTTTGAATTATGGCTGTCTGTCAACCACCAAATGTCCTAAATGATGCATCAGCATTACAGGGCACATGACGCACACAGATTCCCTCACACAAAATGTCTTCCTATAGCACCTAAGTTCTCTGGTATTCTCTACAACTCAAGAGCAAGGCGAGCCAAGATCTCAAGTCACAGTTTTTTTTATAAAGGAGTCTTTGGCCTTTCAGAGAGAATGCACCAGCTGGACCCAATACAGTGATAAGATGTTTTGGCAAGAGAACGCAGAGCCCCCGAGGCCAATTTGCACTTAATGTCTGTCTATGTATGTTTGTCTTCACACACTTGCATCCAACTCCACGCTGTCTTAAAATGCGGTTGGAAAAAAAGCAATGGAAAAAAAGGCAATCATTGTACCGTGTCCCCGAAGCGTTGAGACAGGAGCCTTAATCAATGTTGAGTCTGACTCATCTCCCCAGACCTGTTCAGCCCCAGAGAAGTGCTCAAGGAATTATAATAAAAGTGAGGATCAAGCCTGTCGCTGGAAGAGGAGAGGAACGCTACGACTAGCAGTTCTAATGGAGAGCTTCCTCTGTGTTCCACGTCACTAGACTTCCGTTGACAGGGCCTGAATTGCTGTGACATTTCACTTCCACCTCAAACGAGATGAAGACGAAATCTCGATTCTACTGAGAAAAAGGATTTTGGGGGGGGATTGGCCAGCCCAAACAGCTGGTGGCGTTTTACTGTGTATTTACACTGATTTGTATTTGCTACTGCGTTCCTGACATTTGACCTCATGCCTTTGACCCCTGAACACTTCAGAGCACTCTGAGTGAGCTGAACCGCTGGAGATAAACTCCTCCTGGAGGCCGGGGGAAGGGTGCTCTCTCTACAGGCCCTTTGCACTATAAACAGAGCTATATTTGGGCGACAGTAAAATGTTGAGGTAATGCTAAGATAAGGCAGATTGTTGATTTAAACGTTTTTAAAAGTAGTCTAGCATCTAGAACTGAATTGGATGTGCACGAGGCTCTATTCTCACTTAATCATCATTTAGGTTTCATCAACTGTCCCTCGTGTAGAAACTTCCTGGAAATCCTTCAAGAGCTGTTTTGGGTATCTTGTTGAAAAAGGGTGCGTTTTGAATGTAATAGTGAGACATCTCTTTAAAAACAATGTAAGACCTAACCCATACTTCCTGCCGTGTCTGTGTTTACATGTCTGTGTCTAAGAGGCCGTCGTGGCCTTAGATGTCTGACGTCTGGTTCTGAGCTGACACGTGTTATCCCCACCTGTCAGTCTTCTTCTTCTCGTCCTCCAGAGCTCTGAGCGTGTGCTGCAGACGATCCGTCAGGATCTCCAGCTCCTGCGTCAGCTTGTACTCCTCACGGAACTGCTCTCCGAGAAGCACCAGGTCCCGCGTGGCGTCGTGGAGCGGGATGTCACTCAGGTAGAGCCCCCGGCGCGTCAGGTCATCCAAGTTCATCACGCTGACGACACACAAAATGGCTGATGTTCAGGAAATGAGCGGCGGAGTTTGTTCTCAGCCACTGAATCATTACCATGTAGTCATACTGTAGGTAGATTTCAGATTATAGAATTGAATAACACATTTTAAGAGGTCTGATTTAAAACTTATGTCAGCTTCAAAGACCTACAGAGGCACATTTCTCGCAGTGATGCAAAACGCATCACTGCACCATTTACTTTAGACCAGCTCCTGATGGAGAGGTGTCATTAGGGTTCAGGGTAAGGAGAGCGAAAAGGTGACAGGGGTCACCCACTACCAGTAGCTCCTTTTTTATGCTTGAATGGCTTTTTGAAAAAAGAGAAAAACAGTACCCTTCAGTGGTTCATTGTGAGGTATCAAAAACATGACAGTTGAGACATTTTCAATTTTTCCAAAATGTTCATCTAACTGATCTCATTGGACATTGTGAAACCACATTCGTCATAGACAGGGAGCCGACAGTAGCCCACCTGGGAGAGCAGAGGAATAGAATGTTCTCCGCTTCAGGCAAGTAAATCATCTGTCCCTTTAACCTCAGGCAGCTGATCTCCACTCCTGTTAGCTCGTCCTCACTCTCCAAGGTTTCCACGTTGAGAAGGCCCTCCTGGCAGGACAGAAAAAAAGAGCGAGAAATTAGGAGAAATATGCCACACAATGAATTAAAGCACTGTTTGTTATTGTACGCAATTGGCAGATGGAATCTTTGATGTACAGTCTGAAGATAACATGCTACTGAGCCTTTTATGTGAATCCTCCTATTCATCCCCGATTCTACAACAAACCCTTAAAAACTGTCCGTCAGTAAATCAAAACATAACTCCCTACCCTTTAGGTCTTTATCTGCCAGCTGCTATTTATTCTCAAGACCGAGACTGAATGGATTTACTTATTTGTATTTATCAATTTTTCTTTCGATTTGACGTACCATGCTGCGGAGGACGAAGACTGTGTTGATGTGTGAGAGGATTCCGTGGAAACTGAAGTCAATGTGAGGGCGCACCAGGGAGAACACAGACGGGAGATTACATGTCCCAGGCTGGAGCTGAGAAGCATAACAAAAACACACACAAATCTCAATCTTCCAAAAACCAAGTTGCCCTTGTCGAATTTTGATAAGTGAACTGATTACAGCATTGAACTCTTAGTGCTAGTTACAGTATCAGGACAGATCACTTTATAGCACATTAATGCAAGGGGGGGTTCTATGACATTCCCAGACAAAACTTTTTAGTTAAACTTGACTAGGATGGTGTAATCCCAGGATTGCTTGAATTCAAACCCACACCTGTGGCAGGACGCGGTATATGGCGTTCCCGCATTGCGTGAGCATCAAGTCCTTGTCAAACATGAGGTGAAAGGGGAAGGCTTTGCAAAAGGTGTAGGGGCTGATCCTAGTCTCCTGTGTCCCGTTCTCTTCAAAGCCGTCCAGGTCCTCGTAGAAAGCCTCCTCCTCCGAGTCCTTCTCCTCAATCAGGAACTTGATGTGGTCGCACTCCTCACTCTTGTGCTGGATAACCTGAAGGGAGGACGTTGGTACACAACACTTTTTTTTTAAAGAAATAATTTCAACATGAATGTCAGCAACAAGAATTACTGGGATGGAAATAGATATCTGTTATTTAAAAAAGGATTGTTTGAAGATGCATTGTGAATACTAACCTATTACAACCAACCTAAACCTTGAGGGTTTAGGTTGGTTGAGGGGCAGTTCTATGGGCATATGTGAAGCCCTCTGTGACATGCTTGCGTGTAAAAAGGGCTATACAAATAAATTTGATTTGATACTAGCTTTTAGACCCACCTAATGTAGTGAATGCTAGATAGGGATGCCTTTACAGTACGTTGATTGAGTATAAAGTTAAGAGTTTATAGTTAAGTGGTTTTTAGCAATCAAAGCTTTTGAGGTTTTAGAATACAGTATTCCCCAAGTCCTATCTGATGTTCTTTCCCATTGTGAGATTGTGAAGGATTTGGTGACTAGTAAAAAAAAAAAAGCAGAGATGTTGTTTAGAGGGTTACTGGGCACAGGACACATTGACGTCAATACTGTGTCTCTGTGCGCATCGTTGCCGTGGCAACCCTGGCTAACATTTCCAGAAACCGGGTGTCACATTTGGTGTGTCTGTCAATTCAGTGCTTTCATTTTCACACAAGGCCTGTGAAGAGGCAACAAAGACATGGTGCCTTTTCTAAGATATGATTAACTATTATAGTGGTAAAGACTTTGTCCGAAAACGAGGGGGCAATCATACTGGAGGAAAGGATTGTTTTTTACCTTGCCGTACATTGTGGTTGGCGGTGCTAATTTGGATGTATAAATGGCAAATATTCTCAATCCTATAATAGAGTCATATCACAGTTGGTCTAACAATGATAGATCATTATGAATGCACAGTTAACAAAAATGTCCATCATGTATTGTGTTGATTTGTGCCGTTGAATCAACTGTGTCCCTCCAAGGGGACCCTCTGTTTGTCTGACGCTTCGTGTAAAGAGAACCTGCATCAAACCTAATTTCAACCTGACTACCATGTTGACCTAGGAGACGACCCCGAACCACAGATATAAGCCTACTCTGAACACAAAGCAGACCTTCATTTCTATCTCAGTTCCGTGGATCTGCTGGGCCACAGTCTTGATGATGCCGATGACAATGTCCTGGAGGCCTTCGCGCTCCGAGTAGTAGTGAAGGATCAGGTTGTTTCCTTTCTCCGCATCCGTGCAGCGGAAGGATGGAGCCCTCATCCCAGGGTAGATGGTCCCCAAGTGGTCATGAAGAGCATCCAGATTCTGGAGACAATTTGTGAACATTCCTGTTATTGAACCTTCATAATCGTTCTCATGAACCTAAATGCCCACTTCTATGCTATGTAGAAAACATTAGTAGAACAGATGAGCAGTTGAATATAGTTTTTTTGCATTAGTAATGCTTCATACTATATAACTTCAATCCCATATAGTACATGCCAACTCAGAGTTGAATCAAATACTTAACATTAGAATTTCGTACTTGTCAGAGCTTGTATTACTACTTACCTGCAGGAACTCACGGACATTAGACCCTAAAACACGAAGGATGGTGTCGTATCCAGACTCTTGGCAAAACTCAAAAAACATCTTTCCGAACATCTGCAGGATGTCACCAGCGTTAATCTCTGTAAGATGAAGAAAAATACGTATTTACTGTGACCTTAAAAACTTGGGTAGGCATTTGATGTTGCAAAAAAACATTCACGTGTACTGTACTTACTGAGAACTTTACTGGCAGCTGCAACAAGGTCGTACGTTTTCGCGTCATCATATATGATTCTGACCAGGAATTGACCCTCCACATCAAGCTGGGCCTCCCTCCTGTTGACATTTCATTAGGGATTTAACCACACCATCTCTCCCAGCTCCTATCCTCTGGGAGGCGCTATAGATCATTGTCCACCAAGACTTCACACTTTATCCCAATTGCTATGAGGTATTCTTCTATCACTGAACACCATCCACTGCTCCTCACTCCAACTGACATACGAACTTCTACTCTTAATTTACAGTAAGGTACAGTACACTTGGTCTTGTAAACCACAGGACCAAGTGTACTGTAAGGTAGGACCAAGTGTACTGTACCTTACATGTTATTCGGCGATTAACTGTACATTTGATAACAAGTTTGCCAAAAATGCTAAGAGGAACACAAATCTCATGCACTTGGTTGCGAGACATAAAACAAATAAAAACAAAAAAGTCAATTTTGCATCAAGTACACAGTACCTCACATAATTCACAGCTGTTACAACTGTGATACTAACAAGGAGATGTATAGCATATTTACACTGCATCCTCAATCAGAATAGAAATGTAAAGTGCATCCAAGCATGAACTCCTCTGAAAGGCTATCTATATTTGGAAAGGAATATGAAAAGAACTTGGCGAAAAATAAACAGGCCTGTTACACATCTAATGAGATCTATGACCTGATTACCAGTTGATCTGAATAAACAAAACTGCTTGGCAAGCAACCCTTTTCTAAGAACTTGTGACAGCTGAGCAAATAAACCGAGTGAGTTAAAAATGACTACAAATGTATTCAGTTAATTTAGAAAGATATATTTTCCAAAAGCTACAAGATTTGAAAGCACATCAGAACTGATTAATGATGCACAAATAATGAGAATTAGGTCAGCACTGTAAACATTGTACATTAATAGTGTGTGGCAGCAAGTTTTTCTGTGTGTGAAAAATTGACAGATTCTTCCCAAATGTCAAAGGCAGATGTGTCTTTGTTTTTTAAAGCTTGGGTCAAGTCTGGGACACTGAGGAACGTAGATGAAAAATAAACTTGGACCTAACCAAACATTTGAGCCCGTAGAGAAAATGGTTTGTTGACATAATGTAAAAAAATATATTAGAACTGTATGTCAGTGCCAAAATGTCTGTTCAGTTATCACCAGAACGTGATACATTATGCTAATTCCTTTTTAAGACCATGTCCTAATTGGGATGTTTTTTGTTTTTTTTGACACGATCGTTACTAGGCTACAAGTATTGATGCTGAAACAGCCTCAATCCTGTCAAGTATTTAATAACTCCCTACGTTTTTGACGTTAATGGAATGGTATGCTGAGCAATGGCATTTCAAATAGGTTAGGTTAGAGTGCACGGGTTTTAGTAGGTCCTATTTTTAAAAACTTTTCTTCAATGCCCTATATCCTACATTACAATATAGTGGTGTTTAGGCGTATTAAATGTAATTGTTCAAACATCTTCCCCACTTACTTGATATCTTCCCACACCTCTGGACCATAATTTCTTAATACAAGAAGTTCCAAAGCGTGATTTACAAATCCGTACTGAAATAAAAACCAAAGACAATTTATAATAATAAAAATACATTAACAATTGGACTGTGAATTATCGGAGTGCTTTCAAACAGTCGAGAGAATACAATGAGAAATGTAGACGTGCATATATGAACTGATAAAAAAAGAATACACAGCAAATAGGTAACATTAATATGATATTTACATCGGAATCAAACGGGCTGGGTCGATGTTGTTTTAGGCAAATTATGCCATTTCTGGTGTAGCATAGGCTACGCGTGAGGATGGCAAGAAAACCGCGTTTACGGGCAGCAAAACAACCTAGCAACGAATCGTGAATGTCAAATTAATATGTGGATGTGACATACCATTACGACCAGTTCTTCTGGGTTCCTTATCAATAAACGCCGTAAAGATAAATATCACAACACATTTGCTTCCAGGCGTTACGTTGGTGCACGGCCATTCCTGTTGTCTGTGAAAATGACGTTTAGAACGTCCAATTGGAGATTGAGGAGAAAGGCAGAGGGCTTGCGACCGTCCATTGAGAATCAAATGAGGGTTGGGCTACAACATTGCGTTGTGGATGAAAACAGTCATATCAATCGTGCGACAGAAGGCTTTTTACAATTACATTTTTTTAAATATATTTTACTTTTTTAGGTTAATCCAAACCCTCACATATATTAGTTGAAGTCTTGTCAAATTATAATGCCTGCATATTGTCTACTGTATTATTAAGGCAATTGTCTACAAAGCTCTTTTCAATTAGAAAGTACATGTGTCGTATTTATAGAATGTTTTAAGTGAACGCCAAAAGGTTAATTTACCAGAACTGCTGTAGAATAACTTTAGCAATGCTAGCATTGTGTTTGAGAGACATCAAAGGTTTTTACTGTTTGTGTAGCAATTATCTAATTTAGTTCATTTCACAAACAAGTACTGTTTTCAAAACGTCTTATGAACTGGAAGCCAATGTATTTGCAAAGGACTTTGTAGTAATTGTACCCATCTTCAAGGACTGGGGATGTTAGACACCTACAACCCACATTTGAGAAACAAATTGGATGGGTTTCCTCATGTAATTTATGTTTCTTTGAAGATGGTTTGTGTCACTTGGGAAAAATATAGTGCCCTTTTTATAATCAACCAATAGATAGTTGGACAGTACAACCACAGATCACTCCAAATAAGGACTTTTCTTCTGCTGCTGTGAGATCGTCACTTTCCTGAAATAAATGAATGTTCCTTATTTTCATGTATAATATTAAACCACTGACACTATGAAAAGCACAATCAAGGCTGTTATTCACAATATTTATTAATAGTTTGATTACAATACAAACAATAACAATGTTAATCAATGTTTATTGGAATGGTTGAACATTCAAGTCAATCTAGCCATGGCATGATAATTTACTATGTGGTTCAAACCTTCATTTTGTGACAAAAGAATTACGTGATTAATGTGATGTAAATACAATTGTGCTCAGTAAATAGCATGTCATAACTAACTGTTATTAAAACCCCACATTTCAAGCGATATATAGTAAGTTACCTAAAGCAGAATACAGCAGCTATGTTCTAATTTCACAATGCAGTTTTATTGTGGCATTTTATGCAAAGTTTCCTTTACTGCTTCTCTGTTTGAGAGTCATTCTTAATTTGGCTGGGCCATTGATCAGAAGCCTCCAGGAAGTAACAAACTCCAGGAATATCTTCAGGAAAGTTGGGCGGAAGGTCCTGTCTGCTCCGGGGAATGAATGTAAACTCTGGACAATCTTTCAGCAAACTGGATTAAAAGGATGGAGGAAAAGAAACATAAATTCAAGCACAATGCTGTTTCTATCAAAAGGAGAGAAGAGGAAATGGACTTGGTCTAATCACCTTCCCTGGCCTTCGTTTACAGAGCAAAAAGCTCGCGAGTGTTTATGACTTAAACAGATCACACACAAAATATGTGGATAGCATTGGAAGAATGTTACATAGGCCTACTGTAGCAATATGGCCACAATTCATATTTCACAGACTTAGTTACCACTGGACAAAGCACTCAAGGTTGTGACCTCATGCAGTATTATTTTTTGGGTGAGTAGATGGAAATGCAGTAATTAGTTATAAAGCAAATTCACCTTACATCACATTGTTTTCACAAGTCTTATGGCAAGGCATATGGCGGATGAAATGTTTTCAACTTTGCACCACTCTAAGCAGGGCTATAATGATTAACTTTGTTATCTATAAGCAAGTAGATCAATTCTGAAATAATTATTCAAGGAAATTGTAGGTTGTAGGGGCTGTGGTTCAGTGGGTAGAGCGCATACCATATAGGCTAAGGCCTTCCCATATTTTCTTTCTTTACTTTCCCCTTTTCTTGTCACTCTTTCACTGTCTCTATCAAATATATAAATGTTAAAAGTCCCTCAAATTATATATATAAATTGTAGGTTGTAAGTGTACCTGTGGGTTGTTGGGCTGACGTTGATCTTTCTGGGAACACTACAGGACTCAAACTTATTTGCCAGGGTGACATTGTTCCCAAATAGACAGTAGCGTGGCATCATTACCCCAACGACACCCGCCAAGACCGAGCCAGAATGCAGGCCGATGCGCATCTGAAAAACAGAATTCCCCAGGATTGTTAAAGAAATTGTTTTGTGTGTAAATAATTCATAAGAAGTATGCTTTTGTGACCTTTCCAAATATCTAAGCTCCCTTTCTCACTCTGAAGAAACTGTGCATTCACACTCAGCATTGTAATGAAAAGAATTCAGTTAGTACAATAAAAACGCTTTGCAAACTACATTAGGGTTGGATAAGAAAACATTGTTTATTTTTGTAAACAATAATTTTGCCACCACTTCCCTCAGCATGGTGCTTCAGGAAGTAAGCTGCGCCCAACACTCACTCTGATTGGATCCCCAGTGGGGGTTGTGACCTCATCAGAAAGCTCCATCATCTTCAGAGCCATTAGTGCAATCTGGACAGCATGAGTCTCGCTCTCCTTGTGCAGGCCACCAGCCACACAGTAGGCATCTCCAATAGTCTCCACCTAGACAATCAGATGACAAATTTCAGAGAGATGACCATGTTACTGCCTTTTGACCTTTACATGTCCACGACACACTCCTGCGAGATACAGAATCAGGTTGTCTTTAATCCTTTTTTCTTTTACAGTTTTTGGGTGCACACCTGATGTTTCTTCTAGTTAATGTAAGAGAAGCTGTTATGCTTGGTACCCTACTTGAAACACTCTTTCACAAACCTACTTTGATTATTTGTTGATAGTTTCATGAAATGCAGTTGGCAGTTGTCTTACATTCTTTACCTTAGTGAGCACTTCTTTAAATTGTTTAGATTTATTTTATTAAGTAGGTGTTAGTGAGATCCTCAGATCCTGAAGAATCATAAATTTTTGCTTTTTGCTATTTTTGGTTAGTAAATTTGTAACAATGAGAAAATTCGCAAACGTTAAGTACTTAATTTGGCTAACTAATATCTTAAAATGGCCGTCAGCCACAATGTTACAGTGTATTTAGCATTTGTATTAACAATGTGACTCTGGAGTTTGTGATGTGTGTAGCAGCACAGAAAAAGCACTCAGAAGCTACAGTGTGTTGTATGGTTGAAGTCAAACTATTTTTAGCCACAAATGCAGAATGGAAACAGGGGTCCTGAAGGAACCTTCTGTCTTCTGCGTATTTTACAATATATTTGTCAAATGTGCCGTTCTCTTTGTTATAGTTCGCTGACACACTGATTATATTAGGAAACCTCCCAGCAGATTAGAGGGACTTGGCTGAGACTGCTGAGTGCGGCGAGTGCGGTTAAGAGAATAAAGTACTGTCTGTTCTAGAACACGTTTAAACCAAGATAAAAATTAAGGGGAGTGTAGTTCTGTCAACACTTTATGAAAACTATCCTTTGAAAATAATTTGTATTTATTTTTGTGACCTTGTGTACTCTGAGCTGGGCCATTCTGTTTAAAGTTCAATCCAAACATTTACTTCTACGCAAGTTTAACACTAATTGTGTACTTGTACTATTGTGGATCTGTATCAAATCAACAAACAACTGTGATTTATCACACAGTAATGGATTTGATAGAAATACATGTATGACTGGAACATGTAGTTTACACTGAAATGTAATTCAAAATATAATTCATTTTCTCTATAACTTTAAATTATGTTGATATTGTTTGCCTTAAACAAATTAAATCATCCTAAATGTGCACATTGTGCCAAACTGTCACACGGGATAATATGAAACTAGCATACTTAGCATTAGAATAATTAAAGTCAGGTGAATAGGAGTGATGGCAGAACTGCTTACGTAATCTCACCTTGTATATGTCAAGCTCGCCACAATGGTGGTCAAACCTGGTGTAGAGCTCGCTGAGCATGGTGATCACCTGCATGGGCGTGCATCGCGAGCACACAGCAGTGAAACCCACAATATCCGAGAACAGCATGGTGACATGGTCGAACTTCTTGGCCTGCACCGTTTGTCCTTGCCACAGCTGCTGGGCCACCGTGCCAGGGAAGATGGTGAAGAGAAGGTCCACGGTCCTCTTCTTCTCCTCTTCCAGGGCTAGGTGAGCATGTTCCAGGGCGGCCATGGCCTTGCCCAGACGCTTTTTCAAGCCGTCCTGCGCTTTTGCCTGCTCCCCAACCAGGACCACATCCCTCAGGGCATTGTGGATGGGGATGTCCGACAGATACAGGCCACGGCCGGTCAGATCGTCCAGTTTGTCTACACATGGAGATCCCAAGAACAAGATGGCGTTGGACTCTGAGACGTAGATCATCTGGCCTTTCAGGTCCATGGGCTAGAAAGAACGTAATTAACGTAAGATGAGAACCAGTTCATTCATTGTTCCAGGTTGCCATTCTGTAAATATGGATATTTAGGAAGACATAGTGCAGGATAAAGTAATCTATTTTTAGTTGGTGTAGCAGGCGGCACAGAGCTTACTATTAGTGACTTTAATGGGTGAAACAGTTTGACATTTGCCTCTGATCTCATCTGGGGAGTCATGTTGATAGTCACCTCAGGCGGTGTGCACCACTAATTACTGCACATTTTAATTAATGGCTACACACTTGGGTCTCTCTCTGAGCTAATTTTAACATAAATTTCAAGTTTGGGCGATCTGTAATACCTCATTAGTCACAGATGTCAGATTTGAGGGTCACACCAGTCAAATGGAAACATCGTCCGATGCCTACCTTTCCCGTCTTGTCCTTGGTGGATGTCCCATGCTTGATCCTGATCATAAACTGGGTATTGAGCATGGTCAGAATGCCCTGGAAGGTGCACTTGATCTGGGGAGCAATAATGCAGAAGTGTTCCTGGAATGTGGCAGGCCTTCTGGGGCTGTCCTTCCTGTTAAGCCTCTTCCGGAGGCCTTCTCCAATTTGCAGCAGGCCCATGTCCTGGTCCAGGAAGAGGTGGAAAGGAAAGATGGTGGAGAACAGTGAGGTGGGGAGGGTCCCGGCAGAAGTGGACCTGAGAGGACTGGGGCTCAGGCTCTTGGTGTCCTTCACTACCACCGAGTACAGGAGTCTGGGCTGCGGGCTGGACTGCAGGGTGCTGTCCTTGGCCCCGGGGGGTTCCATAAGCACCTCCACAGAGGTGTGGTACAGTAGGCTGGCGGCTGCTTTTATCACCCCAGGAAAGTAGAGCTCCGTGGTTGGGTGAGGGTTGAAGTAGTAAACAGTGAGGAGTCCAGGGTCTTTGTCCAAGCAGAGCACTGAGGATTCATTAACACAAGTGTCGCTGGTGGTTGCCGGTGGCGATGTGCCTTGTTTTAGGAGGACGTTGAAGCTGTTCAAGAAGTCATGGAGTGCTCCTCCGACCACCCTCAGAATATGGCCGTCCTCCTTGTAGCATGTTCTAAAGAGTTCCTCACCAAGCAACACTTTCAAAGCGTCTATTTCGATACCTTACGTTTGTGAAGAAGAGGAGAGATTGAAAGAAAGATACAGAGAGGACAGCAAAGCATGTTCTCATTTTTGTCACACACTGTTTTGCCGCAGTTTTCTTCTTTTTTTACGTCTCTTACCTGTTTTACTAGAAACAGTTGTCATGATTTCCAGTAAGTGCTCTGGCTTATCAATGCTCCTGTTTTGACAGATGTCTGCATACCACACTGCTGGGCTAAAGAAAACAACATATTTACTTGCCTTACATCATTAAACATCATATTCAACATATCATTCTCATGATCTCAGTGCTATGAATAATCTTTTTGACCTAACATTTGCAAAACAGCAACAATCCTTCACAGAATTTTCTACCCAGCCGAGTGCTGATACTGGTAGAGATCATAACAGTCTGGATATCAAAAATGTCAAATAATACATCATATAATACATTGTATATGTATATGAAAAGGTTGATCTGTGACAGCAAATCACTGTCTTTTCTGATGATTTTCCCAATTACAGATAAAAAAGGCCAAGATGTTCTTACCATTTCATAGTTAATGTATGCTGTCTCATCATTTGTAGGAAGGCAGAATGTAGTCTTTGAAACTGTAAACAACACAGTGAACAAGTTAATGACTAATACTGGCCAGTACATATTGTGGTAATGTAGATCACCAAAAAAGAATGTCAAACACAAATCCACTTACAGGGATCCTGCATAGTGTAGTCATTAAAACGGCGACAGGTTGGTCAGAATTCAGACAGCGCTCATGAGCGTGCTCAAGCGCCTTTCTGCTGCATCTTTTGAAGATGTCTATAAAGCTTTTAACTTACCTCAGGACATACTAATTTTCGGATGCTGTCTCCTAACGTATGAAGATTAACTTTAGTCCTGCTGGTTCTTCTTTGAGGGAGTCCGGTGCATTTATTTCCATATACATCCTTAGAAATTGGTAGCACATCTGCAGCACTGTTACTTGTACATTCCTCAAAGTCTCCGGGCTCCTCGTTCAGGCTTACACTGGAGAAGGGGCATTCGCCAGATATTTTCATATCTTTCAATTTTGCGCAAAACATTCTTAAATATGTTTATCTCCCGATAAAATGTAAATGTCCATATGGTCGTTTGACTCTGAGATTTGCAACTCCATTTTCAATTACGGCATTCGCACTAAAAAGCACAAAAACAATTTGTGGAAAATGCAGTCTACTGTGCACACCTGCCCACTGTCTTCTCTTCGTCTATTTCAAATGATCGGCGCAAGTCTACATCCACATACAATATTCATAGTAAATTACGAAGCCGAGCGATGACTGGAAAACCAGCACCACAAGCCAATGGGAACTCTCAGAAGATTCACCACCTGGCCAATCAATGCGCATGTAGGTTGGCCGTTTAAATATATATCAGTATGAAATGCCTTTCAGGCGTCTTGCGCGTGCAGTGGACCGTAATGAGTTGGATGCGGCTTTGAGCGCATCGTTACGCACGGGAAATTGCAAGTCGCCAGGGGCTTCTTTTTGTATAACATTGACTTTTGATCATTAAGAAATGACTATCGTCAATGGTCCGAACCTATTAACTACCACACCTATGTTTCATCCCTTCGAATTGTGTTTAGTTTAACGTAGTTATGTGTGCAGCGGTTTAGCCATCATTTGAAAATGTGCCTCTTTCCATGTGTATACCTACATACTGTAGCCTATCGTTTTCCCCAACACAAATGTGTTTAGTATTGCATCCCACTCGGATGGCAAATATCTTACATAACGATGCAAACCAGTCAGTCATGGCAGAAACCGTAATGAAAAAATTTAAATAATTGAAGAAATATTAGTCCTACATGAACTGATTAGTCTAATTCATTAACATGATCATATCCCTATAATAAGGATGATAATAACATACTGCATGGGCTCCACTTGAGTGAACTTTGAATCCTCTTGTCTAATATAAGCTACTGATTAAAACAGCAGTAATTATACATCTACATTTTCAACATTCTCCAAATCAACTAAATACATATAAGGCACAATTGTTTTGGTGAACTATCTTTAAGCCATTTCAAGTCTGGACGCAGGCTGTATTAGTCATCCCGTGGTAATCTAGCCCTGCTTTGACCCTTCTGTAAGAAGACTGATCCCAGGCTTGACCCCAATGTGATGTGACTACAGTGAATTTCCCAAAGGGTATCCCATACCCTATGCTGCAATAGAGCCAAATGTGCAAATGGCCTGGCTTTCAAGTAACATTCAAAGTTATTTAAAGGGCTTCAAACTGTTTAACCTAGAATAATTGGTTTGTTGATGAGAAATCACACAATGAATCACCAAAGGCTAGCTGTGCAAAACAGCTGTGATTGAGATAAGTCACAATATCCAGATTGTAAATGCTCAACCCATCTGTAATTCAAAATGCATGTGTTAGATTGCAGTTTGCCAAATTGTCTACCGCTTGGGTACACTGTACGTTTGTATAATTCAAAGTGAGTTGGAATAGATTTTGGATCCATATTAGTTTTCTCTTCTTTCTCTTCTCCTTTTCTTCCTACCTCTCTTCACTTCCTCCTCTGTAATCTGTGAGGTAAAAAGATGGATCAGCCCTGCAGGGAGAAAGGCCTATCCAGTTAAACCCAAATATTGTATACAGAGTTGATTTGATTTTGTTGACTCATAGAGCTAGACTGGAACCATGGAAGTAGAGGGAGACACTGCAACAATTCACAGCCATGTGCAAGACGGGTGGTTTTAGAAGAGTAAGACTTTTAAAAATTCCTTTCTGCGGTGAACAAAGCTGAATTTGTCATCAATAAACAGTTGTAATGATTATGCTATATGGCATCAACACACTAGTCATCATTTTGGGGAGCTTAATTGACCTTCAAGGTACACACACGTCCACAACCATGGCAATGGTGTATAATAGATTTCCATTCAAACAAAAGCTGTAACCTTTTCCTTTCGACATCACATCCCTGTTACTTTGTCTGCCCCTGGTCACGCTCGGCCGCTTTTGTCACACTAAACTAATTGAACTTCCCCCCCAAATCCGTCAGCAAAAGACCATATTGACCTTTTAATTGTTTATATAGCACTATGTACATTGAAGTGTGTTCAAGTGCATAGGTGTATGGAAGTGCCTTGTGTTGTACTGCTCTTTATCCGTTTGGATAGAAACTTCAGCTTTTTACTCTCACAGCAGATGAATGTGCTCAGACACCATTGTGCATGAGAACATGCAATATTGTCTCTTTGGTTACACAATCTTGCCTGGAAAGTCAGCCAACTCTCTAAGTGGGAGATTGACTGGATTTTTTAAAATGTTGATACCATAGCAACATGTTATCCATAGGGATATCTACTTAGTACTGTCCAGACATCTTCAGTCTTGCACCTAGTGACTAGTGGTGATATGCATGTGTGTGTATGTGCGGACCTCTTTAACTTGAAACTTGGGGTCTGGTGTTCTTCAAGATGGACTGAATATTTGATGGCATTTGGCTTTGTAGATGAGGTTAAATGAAAAACTTCCTAGATTATTTGAGCAGTAGTTTCATAATCTGACATAGCAAACACACTTCAGATCTAAAATATTAAACAAGTAAGGACCAAGAGGGAAAGTTGAAAGCTTTGCAACGTTCCTTGGAGGCCCATCTGGATGACATCCATTGTCACTTATGTATCCAAAGTCAATCTGAAGCCACAAGACTGATTTGTCACTTCAATGGTAATTTAAATATCAACCACAAAGCAAACACAGCTAATCTTTGAAATACATATATTGAAAGTATCTAATTGAAGCTCTGGTTGGTGTTTCTTTTCACTAAGGTGTCTCTACAGAATGTTTATGGCCCCATTTACTCAAATCCCACTTTAACAAAGCATTTTTTTCCCTCTATTCCCTAAATGCACTGTGGCAAGCACAAAACATTGGCACATAACATTTCAGTACACCGAAATCTCAGTGTTTCTGGTGAGGTACTGATTTAGTTTCCTGGGGATTTCAAACATCTAGATTGCCAAGATGGATGTTTAATTGACATTATGAAAATAATTCCAGATTGTCACTGTGGAACTAGCATATAAACCATGGGATTGGAGCCAAGGACCAGAACATACCCTTAGACCTTGGACACAACTTTAGGATCTGAGGGTAGTTTGTAACAATCACGTCTTACTTCAAACAGTAATGCATTGAACAAATGGAAGACAAATCACGCTGTTCTGAATCAATGCTCTTTTGAGTTCTTACCTTTTGTGACTTGGAACAAAGCGGGTGTAGCCTACCATTCAAAAGGCCTTTCGAGACTTTATGTTAATCTAATATTCAGTTGTTGTTTAGATGTAGTGTACAAAGAAAAAGTAAAAACGTTTATTCCCAATTTTTTGATCACAGATCCAAACCATAAAGATGGTCAATGTAGTGAAATTCTGAAATGTTTCCTTCATTTGTTATGATTTGGCATTAAATGACCACCAACTGTATCTAAATATGTATTACTACTATAATATAATTCTGCCTGTGTAATTCACATTTAAATGTAAAACAACACTGTAGCAGAACTCCTATTCTGTGGTGTTGTCTTAAAAAGTAGGATTTCTATGATAAACAATCAGTTTCCCACGGTATATGCCACATATCCAGACTCCAGATACTTCTAAGAATACTCTAGTGTCATTTGTTTACACTGCGAATACGAATGGCCGCTGCACATGCTACATACTAATAGCAAAGAACCAACCTGAGACCCCAACCGCAACATATTGGGGAGGGGGGGGGGGTAAGTCTGTTAATTTATGTGTGGACACAGCTGTCGTCCATCTCACAACTATAAGGAATGTTTGCAGAGAGGCAGCACATGGTTCAGTGACACAAAAAGATCATGCTTCTCCCTTGAGAGGGACGTGTGTCATAGGAGAATTGTACCTCGCCCATGCGCGGAGATGTTAGAATGTTTTCACGGCGGTCTTGTCAATGCTGGCCTTTTAGTGAGCCAAAGATACACCAAAGCTTTTGTGTCAATACTCCTGTGTATATATATCACCATTTAAGTGTATCTTGCTAATCAGTTAATCTTTGTTTGTACTGTAGCCTACATACGGTGAGGTGGAAGATGGCTGACACTGAACATCAAGCAGTGACTTAAACAACCTGTTTGTGATGCTTTGTAGAAAGTCAGAGGAAATACAGCTGTATTGTTTAGGTAAATTAGGATACTAGTGCAAGCATGTCATACATCTAAGGATAATTGAATATTCCTGTCAAGACTCTCCCATCTCTCTCATCCGATGAATAACAAAGGTTACTTTTTTCAGTTTTGTGAATTTTAAAGTACCCGCTGAGATGCCTTCAGACAGTTAATGAGCCAGGCCAGAGTGGGGAGGCAAAGAACTGCAGGTGAATCGTTTTGGCTAATCCATTGTTACGTTCCTTCAGAAATTTTGACAGTTCGGGAATAATTTCCATTCATAGGTTGATACAGTTTTTGTGTGGACAAAGACCATTCATGTTCTGTCTTACTGTCGGTAGCCTTTTAACGTCTCTCCCCGCTCTCGGCTGACGCAAAGCAGAGACGAGGCTAGGAAGCCACACAACTCATAACTCTCCACAACACACTGTGTTTAAAACATTGAGCTTCCTCTCCATGCGAGAGCTTACAACTGTTAGTACATCCTGGGCCAGCAATAGTCTGCAAACAGAGAGATTGGTCACCCAAATATCAGTTGCTTCCAAGTAAATTTTTCAAGAAAATAGAGGTCATTAATTTGGACGGATATACAGTGCTGTGCTATGAAACACATCTGGCTATTGTCATAAGCGCCAGTGAACTATGACCTCACCACATTGAATACTTGACAGTAGACCAGTGGATAGGACAGTATTCTAAAGGTAAATCTTTGGGGTCCTTTTAGAGAAATCCATTTATCATAAAAGTTCAATAAAAATGACATCAAGCGCTATTCCTCACAGCTGTATTATTCATAGTGAACACTTTGAAGTGAATATTGAAATAAATGGTTTGGAAGAAGCAAGAGAGGTGGATGTAACAAAAAAGAGTGGAGGAGGGTGGTGACAGTGGATGCAGCAATGTTACAAACCTTTCTTTTTACAGTGACTTAGATGCTCGCTTTGGAGTGAATACAATAGTTAATGGAAGGTTTAATGAGGAATATTCAATGTCATGCCATTGTCTTTATGGGGATTGTCTGCATACATTGACTTTCAATTGTTCAACTGGACAGCAACAGTTCAAAAGGCCTCTGTCACAAGTAATGAATATTGGAGTAAGAATTCCTGAAAAATGTTCACAATGACATTTTAGAAAGGCAAATGCAATGAAATTGGTGCTACTGCAAATATCACAGAAGATTAAGAATCACCCTCATTTCACAGTGGGCCTATAGCTGCTTTTTAAACTAAATATATGTATGATAATGGGCACACATCTTTCTAGTGACTTACAGATCTGTGTTCTGCTTTGCAAGGAAGACTATATTTTAAACCCAAGGTCAATTTACCCTGCATGGGCTATAGTATGCATGACTGAAATGCCTTTCCCTGAAGCCGTAGCCTTTGTGCACCAAAGAAGAGATGTAATTTTTCTACATTTATATTTTCCAGTCTCTTCTTTCTTTTCTGTATATTCTTCTCCATCCATCCCTCTATTTTGTTCTGTCTTATTAGCTCCAGCAGTAGCTGTAAAAATGCTGAAAATAGTAAACAGAAAATGAGTGGAGACAAATGAAGCATGTTTTCAGGTATTGCATAACGCTTTTTACAGATGGCAGGGAATCGGTGCTGATGCCGGAATAATTAGAATGTGTATGCCTCAGTCCTTCAGTGTAGCTATAGTAGATGAGCTCGCTGAATAAAAGTGGCAGCATTGTAGGGAGGGGATGGTTACTATACACAGTAGTTGTAGTCCCCTAATCCCAACTATTCCCACTTAACAGCTTGTCTGTTATTGCACTCTGTGCATCCTAAAATAGTAAATGACAGGGACACAGAAATAACAGCTGGATTCTGCTATTAACATGACTGGTCTGTGTGCCTCCCCCTCTTTAGGTTCAAGTACATTGTATGTTTCAGATGTTCCGTGGTGTTACTCCCCCTTGTGACGAGGTTGAGAGCAGACAATCAAGATGCATGATCATTCCACCGTTTTTCTTAATTTTTTCAAATGTATTTTCAATTTAAAGTGAGATTATTTCATTTAAGGAATGTTTTCATTTATTTTTAGGTAGTGGACATTATATAAAATATGTATCACCAATCAAGTTAACAAACTATTTTTGATCAACAGATTTGGGGGATTTTTGTATGTGCACACTACAAATATTCTGTAGGTCCAACTGCTAGCTCTGCTCAAAAGAGTAGCATGCAAAATGTCAGAAAGGAACATGCGCATGTGCAACAGACGGAAAAATAATGACCTGGAAGTGTTTAATTTGCCCCCGTTTCCATAGGTTACTGACAACACATTTGGTCAGTGAGTTAGCTAGCTACACAGCTTGATATTTTTGTCGAATAGTATTAGCTGCTGTTGTTCTTGGACCTCTTGGAATGACAGATAATTACTTCAGCACAACTTTGGCACACTCAAAAAGCCCAAAGGTATCAAGGAGAACAACTTTCCAGGTACAGCTACAGCTAGATAGCGACTGAAACTAGCTACGCTAGCGTAAGTTAATGCTACTATAGCTACAAATGTATAGCACACTAGCTAATGTTTCTGTCGAAGCAAGCCAAAAGCCTATTAAATATAAAGTTAACTCAGTAACTGTAGCTACACACGTGAAGCTATGTGAAGCTAATATTATCCATCTACTGAACTAGACTATCCAGCTTATGTAATAAGTGCCTTCGTAGAAAATAGATAGTAAGTCATTCACATTGTAATGGCTTTGTCCATGGCTTATCTGGTCTTTAGCTTGATCTTTAACTGTCGACCTCCACACACATTAAGAACATAATTAAAAACATATTTTTTTATAGGATGAGCTGGAGGCTGCTGTGTCTTGCAGAGCGAGGAAAAAGTCTGACCAATATTCCTATTCAGATGACTTTGATGATGATGGTGATGAGGATGGTAAGAATGATTATAGTTGATCCTGTCTTAATTTTTGTTTACAATACTATGTCAAAACCTGTCTGATAAATTTGTGCGATGTCCACAGATGTTCTGAAAGAACTTCTGAGTTCAAGAAAAAAGCGTGTGGATGCATTTAAGGCTGGGAAAAGCAAAGCCAAAATCAATGACTTTCAGCTGTCAGATGATGAGGGAGAGAATGAGAGACCGAAGAAGGTGTCGTTTATGAAAACTCGGAGGGTGAACAAATCCCCTTTACAGGATGTGGTGCCAACGTCCCCTGACAATGGACAGACCGACTCCACCATTGGAGACAACACCACCTCGCCATCACAGCGTCCTAAAAGCTCTCGACATGACAACAAGGAGTCCAGAGCCTCAGAGAATCATGACTGGGATTCGCCTCTTTCCTCAATCCTAAGGAAGAGTCCATCTGAAGCCAGGTTAGGTAGAACCTCAGAGAACAGCCAGTGGGATTCTCCCTTCCCCTTGCCCTCAGATGGAGTGGAGGTGGAGACTCCGTTGCCCCTGTCTTCTGAGAGTAGCGAGGAGAAGAAGGGGTCAGTGGTTGGAGAACAGAAGCCACCTTCTCCACAGCCATTGGCTGGAGGAGTAACACACACATCTCTGGCAGGTAAGAGTCTGTTTTCCAGCCTATCTGTCTGTTGTTTTTGATTGACCAACTACGCCTTCATTCTCAACTTTTGGTAATAGGCCTTAATGTTCCTTTTAACGGCACTATAGGTAAATAACCGTTTGGGCTTTGAAATGCAAGATAAAGACACATTTTGAATATTAGTACTGTTTCAAAGTATCAAAACAATAGTTTCTTCCTAAATCTTGTCAAACCCAGATAGTTTGCCTGAGAATGATCCTCCCAGACCCAAACCACGTTCCAGGACTGTTAAAATGAGCAGCCCGCGGGCTGAGGAGAGGGCAGCGGATGCTGCCTCCCCGGACAGCAGGGCTCCTACTTCATCTGTGTCCCTCCCCTTGTCAGCCTCCGATATGGCCAGCAACAGCACAACCTCATCTTCTGGCAAGCTGTCTACTACTCGTAGCCACAGTCCACAAGTGAGTGAGGAAAATTCTTAAAATGTTGGATCTTTTACCATTTTACTCATTTAAATATGTTCAATATTTGTTTGTTTTTATAACACTGATGTAAGTTGTGCCATGTTGATGGAATTAGTGTGCCATGTTTTCTTTTTATATGAATAACAAAACTTAAGATGGTTTGAATACGGTTTTAATACGTGTAGGTTGCTACTTGCCCATACATTGATGTAAGGCAAGAATATCTTACTGTTTGTTAAAACAGGGCTCTCAAGGAGACCACTCAATCTCATCCAAACTTACCAAGTCCTCTGCCTCAACTAGAAGTCAACAGTCACAAGCTCTCTCCAAATCCACTGAAGACTCTTGGAGTAAAGGTTATAAAAACGTCTGTTTTTGTGTGTGTTTTTATGATGATATATAAAATGATGAGAGTCAATTAGGATTTCCATACACTTGATACTAAACTGAAGATATTTTTTACTAGTGTGTTTCACATGATTTTCATTGATATCTCATAGATGGCAACATTTCAGAGGACATTAAAGACCGGGGTGGAAAGTACTCCTCGTCATTTGAGGAATTTCAAGTAAGTTATTCCATTATTTGATTTCAAAAGGTACAGAAAGTTTGCATTTTACTCAAACCAAACCACCAGTATTAATACAGATTGTAATATTGTGTCTTTTGTTTACTGTTTTTCTGTTCAGGAGGACTATGTGGTTCCCCTAGAACCTACTACCAGCAGGTTGAGTCATATGAGTGAAAAATCTGATACCAGGTCAGTTGATACATTTGATTACTTGTCTTGTATCTTGTATTATTGTGTCTTCTAAAGAAACTGATTGTTCTTTGGCACTCACCACTCTGTTCAACTGTCTAGAACATCTAGTCCCAGATACAGATTACAGTATATGTATTCCAGAATTGGGTAACTGAAGATTTCTTTCTGTCCCTCTATTGATACCCCTTTTTATAATTTCAACACTCAGACCCTCAAGCAGCCAATCAAAAGGCATACGGAAATCCCGGAGCGTGAGCTCCTACACAGTGGAATCCAAATACTTGGGCTCGCTCAAAGTCCTGGACTGCAAGCTTCCCCTGAAAGAGGCCCAACCAGAAGCATCTGATGCCCTGAGGGCAGCCATATACCAGGTCAGAACGCAGGGTTTCTTTGATAGATGTCGTTGATTGATGTCATGTCAGTACACCCAATGTATGAGATGAACAAGATGGCGGTGTAAATGTGCACCTGACCGTTGTATTTATTGGACTGGTTTTCGTGTGTGTGCAAACAACAGGAGTGGCTTAAAAAGAAACAAAAGAAATTGCAAGAGACCATGAGGTTGAAGAAACAAGAGGAACAGTTAAAGGAAGAAAAAAGGAAAAAGGTGAGGTTGCATTGTGATGAAAGAGCATTCCATCGAGAGTTCGAAGGATAGTTTGTGTAAAAAAATGTGCACATATTTGCATGTCTTCCATGTGACCATAGGATGAACAAACTAAAACAGAAGATGCCAAGGCTTCTTATGAGGCTTGGAAAGAAAATAAATCAGAAGTCATCAAAGCACAAATCAAAGAAAAGCAAGAAGCGGCTCGAAAAAAGCAAAGAGAAATTGATGAACAAGAAGAGAAAAAACAGTCATCTAAAAAAGTGGGTATTGTGCATTGGTTTTACATGTAACACAACTTGTTATTAAGCACTGATATTGAAGTAGGACTAACAGGATAATGTTGTGGTGGAAACGGCAGTGTTATATGGGTGCATTCAGTAATGGAAGGACCTTTGTAGGTGTTTGAGAAGTGGAAACAGGAGCATGATGAGATCCTCAAAGAGAAATACAGGAAGCGGAAGGAGGCTGAAAGTAAAGTCAAGCAGAAGGAAGAAGAGAAGGAAGAGGAGAGAAAAAGAGAATGCAAATCTGCTGTTTCAAATTGGTACGTGTCAAAAAAAAGACATGGGATTCAATATGGATTTCATTTTAAAAAGTGTTTCTGATGTTGAAAACAGCAAGACTCCTTTCATATTTGTCAATGTCACATATCATACAGCATGTAACGTGAACTGCATTGCCATCAGTCACCAGAATGTCTCAAATGAAAACATTGATCTACAGGATTGTTCTATCCTCTCCTGAAATGATACAGGGATGAAAAAAAGAAGGATGTTGTCACTGAGAAAGTGAAGATGGAGCGAAGAAAACAGAAGATTAAGGAGGAGGAGGAGAGATATGAAAAAGAAGAGAGAGACGGGATGGCCTTGGAGATGTATGAAAAATGGCTGGTATGTACACAAATATATTACTTAGTAGTACTTATTCCATGGGGAAATGGGGTTATAGACAATAAGATTATAGAGTGCATTTATAAATAGTTGATAAATTGCCTTATTTATATGTGTTGGTACTATTTCCCACAGCTAAGGAAAGAACAACAACAGAGGAGACAGAAAAAGGAGAAGCAGATCCAGGCGATCCTACAAGACGAACCACCTCCTCCCTGGAGTCCGCCTAATAAAACAGTACCATTCGGAAAATAGGGATGCACTTGCTCAAATGTTGTTGCTCAAACTATTTATACTCTTTTTAATACTTTCTAAATTATTAATGTAGTTTTGCATACAACAGCGGTACTTGAAAATTGCAATTTATTATGATGGTAGATTTGTTCCTATTTGTGGCAGATGTATAACAATTGCCTTGTGACAGGTTGTGATAGGGACTGTTTGTAATGACATATTTCTTCTCAACAATTAATTAGCAGTTTTTACAATCAATCCAAAATGTTTGTGTTTGAAAGAAAAGAAAGAAAGAAAGAACATTTTTTCAAACCAAAGAATGCCTGTACACAAAATGGCACAATAATCGCTTTGCAGACAATAGTCATTGTCTGAACATAACATTGAGATGATCACAATAATCTAGAAAGAACACAATATGAGCACCTCATGGTGGATTATGCAATTTCAAAGAACAATAAAAGTTTAACGACATTCAGCAAGTAAAAATCTTTAGTGACACATTTTTGCTACACAAAAGGAGACACTATTTACACCGTAGACTATTTAGATTATTAATATATTGAAAGTAGGCCTACTTGAAACGTTGGTGAATACACTGTAGCTTAACATAGTTTTTACTTCTGACGTCTTGTCCTTTTATATTGTTTTGCTGTAGGCTACCCATTTCACTATCTTTCTAATTTTTTGGTGGACGTTTTCCGACTATAGCCTATTTACTGACCTTATCCAACTATTGGTACCTTATCTAACTATTGATAAAAAAGCGGGGTCAAGAAGCAGAATTGGTAACAGTAATCGCATATCAGAATCTCTTTCAAGGGGTCTGCTCCAAACTCAGCCAAACTCCGGATTTGGGTGTCTGTGTGACACGTTTAACTCCACCCACAGGTTACGTGTGCTGTCGACACAAACGTGAATAAAAAATCCAAATTGTTCTGTAACTGTTACATAATTTCAAGAAGAAGTTGTATATGTCGCCTATCAAGTAAGTTAAACATCTCACGCAAGCACTGACCTTTTTCTTAAAAAAACGTTTTCATTGACTTGTTTGGTCTTTAGCTGCGACATAGATGCGCTTGTTTTCCTCAGATCCGAGCGCGACTCTTGTCAAAGATGTAGGTACTGTAGGCGAAACATTTGGACTTTTAGGCATTGTTTGCTAGCATGAATAACCCATTAAAGTACAATGCACAGTATCACCTCAGAATCTTGACAGGATTATGAATGATGTATATGAATTGATGCTCAGGATTTAAGTATTAATTGATGTATTTAACTGATTTCTTATAGGGCATCGGCAATGCTGCGAACCACAAAATTGATGTGTCTACTGGCTGTGTTGTTGGGTTGCCAGGTGTCTTCTTCCACCCACACAGTTGGAGCTGAATCAGAGGCCATAGCACCGCCAGAGGTCACGGAGTTCAATGGGACCCTATACGCTGTCTGCAAAATGAGACCCAGCACCAAGCTGGCTGAGGGTCTTCCTAAGGTGTATGGTCATGTGCTTTTCAAACAGGAGTACCCAGCAGGGGCTTTAAGTGTCCAGTTCCATCTTAATGGCTTCCCTGGTCAAAGCAGCCAGCCCAGAGCCATCCACATCCACCAGTACGGCGACTTCAGCGATGGGTGTGATTCCACGGGTGGACATTACAATCCCTACAGGGTCCCTCACCCCAGCCACCCAGGGGACTTTGGAAACTTTGTAGCAGATCAGGGGAAGATCCACCAAAGTGTTGGTTCCGAGGCCACCCTGTTGGGGGGGCGGGCGGTGCTGGGGCGGGCGGTGGTGGTCCACGAGGGGGTGGATGACCTTGGGCAAGGCGGAGATGCAGGGAGCTTGCTCCATGGAAACGCTGGAAGGAGACTAGCCTGTTGTTCCATTGGGATTTCTACACCAAAACTGTGGAAGAAGTACCAACAACGACAGCAGAGAAGCCGGGGCTAAGGGAGTAGAGTAGAAAGTAATTTTGGCACATGGTAAAACAGATATTGTATAACACATGCTTTTAACTTCTTTTGTTGAAATCGTGCACAGAGGGCAGTGAGGGATGCATCTGGTGTGGATCTAAAGTCAATATAACAATGCAACTTATTGTCACTGCAGTTATTCACATAAAAACAAACTAAAAATTTTCTCTGAATGTAGTGATCTTGTGACCAAGTGTATTCAACGTGTCTCTTGACGAGGTCTGGTCTGACCAGGTATCCTCTCTATACCTAAACATTTCATTAGGCTTGTCTTAGTGTCTCATTATGTTTATTTAGTCATTTCACTTTTGTAGGTGATTTCAGTTCATTGAAATAAAATTTACTAAAAGTCAGTTTTGTAAAAAGTATTTATTCTGCAGGAAAATACATTTCAAGCACGTGGAGGGCTTTATGCTGTCGCCCCACTTTGTACATCATTCTTTTGTGTTTGCTTGTAGGAGTGTTGAAACTGGTGCTCGATGATCCAGACCATTTGACATGACTGTGTAACATTCAGTGCATATTGTTTTTGTTTGTAGACATAAAATATTTTGCTGTGTGACTGACATGTTTCTTATCTGAACAGATTAGTGACAATACACAAAGGTAAGTTTCAGAGGCTAGCCTTGATATAGAAGACATTTGTCACAACTGACTGACAATCAAGCAGTGTTTTACACACAAATGAATGAATAGCATCATAGTACTACCTTTTGAAAACACAAAGGAGACATTCTGAGTGTTATACGTAGTGTTAGAACAAAATATTTGGTCATCCCTTCCTATGGTTTGAAATGAAAGTAATAACGTAGGATACAGACAAACTAAATTGTAAAATAAATAGTCTTGTTCTACAATTAACAGTGGAACACCAAACTAAAATAAAATGGTATATGATTGGTGCATGCATGCATTTAGCTTTAGTGAGGCTAACTCATCACAATAAATATTAATGTTAGACTTGGGTCTTCAGCTCACATTGAGACAAAAAGGAAAACTGAGAATAACAAAGTTCTTTCAACTGGACTCCTTTTATAAACGGCTGCCACTTAGCCCACAGTGCATTTTAATGTCAAGAGAAAAGCGAAGGCTTATACCCAAAGTAGCACATTAGCTATTGCATGGTGTACAGGCCACCTGTAGTAGTATTTAAGATAAGTGTGGAATTACAGCATCTCTGTAAACTATCAAGCAATGTTTTCCTTCTGATTTGGAAGATCTGGGTCTGAACTGTTGGCTATTCCAGATTCTTCCTCATTTGACTGCTCATGTGTTTCATCTGCCAGCTGTGCCCTGTAGTCTGGAAGTTTCTCTCCCTCATGGACCAGAGTGTTTTTGCCGGGAGAGCTGAAGGTTAACGACGGAACATCTGCCTCTTCTGTCGCCAGGCTTTCGTTACTGTCAATCACAACAGACCCCAACCCCTGAACGTCTTTATCTGCCCATCCTCCACCCTGGTCTATTGAAGGTCCTGATTGGTGGATAGTGTCTGAGGTGCGGTTTGTTTCGACCTCTGTCTCCGAGGAAGGAGAGGGAGCCCTCCACCCAGCCTCATCTGATTGGTTTGTTGCCAAATCAGTGACATCATTTGTACTCAGGTATTGGTCGCTTGTCTGACCCTCAAGGTTCGTCATATCCGCCTGAAGGTTGTCGGTGACCTCCTCCACAGTGTGTGGCGTGTCCTCACACACTGTTGAGACTTCCTTCTTGCTGCTGTCGCCTAGCAGCCCCTCCGTCTGGCTCGGCACTTCTGACGTACTGGGCAGATCAGTCAGCCCCCCCTCAGTTGCTGCACTGCCATCTGCTGGAACAACACAGAATGGTCACAGAATGAAAATGAGTCCGCCAAAGAGTAAGCAAGGTCATCTACAAAGGAACACCCAACAAGAATGTTCAATAACAAATGTTTGAATTATATCTATATATTCAGCTTGTCCTTCACCTGTATAGGACTCCACGTTTACTTCTCGCTTCACGCTTACTTCTTCTTGGTTTTGAGGGTTTGGTGACACTGGCTGCTCTCTAGGTTGCTGGACTTCGTTCAGGATGATGGCGTCTCTTCCTCCTTATACAAATCATTATCAGAAGCTTTTTTTGTCACACAGAAATCTTAAAAAACAAGTGGCATCCAATGTCAAACAGTCTTAGATGTCTGTGTTTTGGGGAAAAGATGGGATGCTATTTAGGTATACTAGATGGCAGCCAGGACATGACTGAAATAGGTCTACTGATGCGCTTCAATCAAACAGAATGACAGCCCTACCATGTCCCTGAGTTGCATTCCATTCTCAAGAACAAAAAAAATTTTGACTGAAAATTGAGATACTGAAAGGTGCATTCATGCACCATAACAATTTGGGCACAGGTTTTAGGTTACTGAGACAGGACAGCCGCAGCATTATGGCTTATGTCTTCATGACTGGCACGATAATTATATAGCCTGAAATGTAAGTCTAATAATTTTTTCTGCAATGGCATTATACTATAATTCTTGAGAATGGATGCCTACTTATTTCAAGATCTGAGGGCAACAGTAAATCAAAGTTAATAATTGATATACTGGTGGGATGGAAATAATGGAAACAGGAAGAAATGTGGTAAGTAAGTTGAGAGGAAACATACTCCCAGACAGTCCAAGACATACATTGTATGTCAAGCCTACAGAGAGCATGGAAAAAGAATAGAGAGACGACAAACTCAGTGAAAGACAGAACAGCAACAAGAATTGAATCAACTCATTTTCTTCTTAACGTTTCAGTGGAGGCCCAACACAGTCTGAGGTATGTAGAGTTTCAGGAAGCACATTTATGTTTCAGTGTCCAATTTCCATGTCAACAAACAAAGCATGCACACTGACTGCTTATTCATGTCAAGTGGTGTGTGGCAGGCAGGCAGGCAGCTACCTGGCAGACTCCACAGCCCAGACACCTCCAGGGTCTTCAGCTTCTTCTCCAGCTCTGCAACCCGATTTCCCAGAATCCTGTCCACAGTGGGAATGATTTATATGAACAAAAGAATTTCAACACAAGCTTATAAATGTGTAGTTTATGTGCACTTGTGATGTACAAGACAGAATGCATGAAATGCGTTTGCTATGTTGGCCACTGTTGCGTATTAAGGTTGTTTTTCCTGAGGTAAATCTGATAATGGAGGCTGGTTAACTCAGTCAGGAAAGAACAGTCATACTTGTTAGTCTGGCGTTGGTGCTGAATCACCATGTTTTTCTCATGGATGGTTTCCAGCAGTGCTGTGGCCAGGGACTTGAGGTCTGAGATGGACTGGGATGTTACCGGCAGACTGCAGCCGTTCTCTTCCGATAGCAACAACTCCTGAACTGTACATGAAAGACAAATAATGTGACAACAAATACATTATCTGTGGTGTAAAGGTGAAAAGCTGAAGGTGGCAGCTATGAATAACAATATAATAACATGGGGAATGACTGTACCACAGCAAGTATGGGCCTTAGACATTATGGGACATGTGTTAGTGTTTGACACCAGTGTAATTATACTATGTGTAGGTATTGAGTACAGTTAAACAATTACCTTGTTTGGCTGAAAGCACGCCTGTGAGTGCGCTACTGTTGGATTTTCCATACATTTTAGCATTCTTCTTACTTTCCAGAGCACTCTAAAAAATGTGAAACAAATAAAAACATTACACTCTTGTAGTTGTGAAATTATCAATATGCCAAATTCCTAGGAATATCCACCTACAGTAGAATTTCAACCTATACTACAGTATAATGTTGGTGATCATCTCAAGACAGAACTGTAGAAAATCCCTGTGATCTCCAGTCTCCATGTCTCCAGTACAGTACCTTGTATTTCACAACATTTGTTTTGAGCATGTTGACTTCCTCCTGCAGCTGTTTGTAGCGCTCATGTAGATATCTGTAAGTAGAACAACATCCGCTCACTCCAAGGACACTTCCAACACAACAAATCGCACAAACAAATCCACTTACAAATGTAAGATAAGACTGTAGTGTGCATATGCAAACAGCTTGAGCTACTGTTTAACGCTGTCCTCCCTCTCACCTGTTCTCCATGCAAAGTGCATCCATGTCCAGCATCCCGGTCTCAGGGTTTCCCAGGATGTGGTTCATCTCCCGGTTGAGCCTCTGGGCCTTCTCCTGGAACACCGTGCGCTCCGCTCTCACGTCATGCAGCTCGTCCGTGAGAGCTTTCATGCTGTGTTCCAGCTCCTCGTTCTATGAGACACGAGTCAGAGGGAACTAAATATTACAGTGAATGCATTCGTTCAACCAACCTCGCAAAACAACTGTTGAATTACTTTATAATAATATAAATTACTTTATGAGTTTGCCATGTTTTGTACTTCTGTTGTCTTTAATTGTCCTAACCCTAACTTAAACCTGCAACCAAACTCAGAACTGTTAAGTCTAAAACCCTTTTGCTACATGTCATCACAGTCCGGGCTCTGATTTCCGGTTCACCCTTGTGTTTCCTGTTTTCCTCTGCCATTCTCTGTGTGAGTGTGGCTCCAGTGATTCAGATCATGTCTTCCACTCCACCTATTCAGTATTTGCACCTGCCTTCAATCAACTCATCAACCCCATCTCCTCTGGGTCTACATCCACTCACCAGATTGTTTGTTACTGTATACACACGCTCAGTTTAGTTAGAGGCCGCTCTGCAGTGATTTATAGTCTGGTTACTAATAATTATCTCCTGTTGTGCAGTTTCACTCTCTGGTCCCCATCTACCCTCCTCCCTCCCTACATATCCTGTCTGTCTGCCTACCTGACCTGCCTGCCTACCCGGTTTGCCTACCTATCCTGCTTACCCTGCCCATTCTTCCAGCCTGGCCAGGCTGTCCACTACTCTCATAGTCCTTCATTGAATCATTATTTGATCCCTTCATCCTGTGGGGCTTTTTCTCCTGCATTTGGGTCCACTCACTCTGTCACCCCGTAACACATGTAGTCATAGATAGTAACCCAATTAGCTAGCATCCAGGCCATAGCTAACTTAGTCTTAGACCAGTGGTTCTTAAACCTGTCCTCAAGTACCACCTGTCCTGCATGTTTTAGAAGTTTCCCTGCTCCAACATACCTGATTCAAATAAATGGGTCATTATCTAGCTCTGTAGAAGCCTGGTAACGACCATTCATTTGAATCAGGTGTGTTGGAGCAGGGAAACATCTAAAACATGCAGGACAGGTGGTACTGGGGGACAGGTTTGAGAACCACTGTCTTAGACCCATCATGTACCTGCTCCCTGGCTGTCTCCAACTGCTGGACTAAGTCCTCCCTCTCATAGGCAGGGAAGTGTCGCGCCCCAACCTCTTCGTCCCCGAGTCTCTGTTTAGCAATGGTCATCCGTAGAAGCTGAGGTGGGGTAAACATGGTTAGGTCACTTCTATATCCTGTCAAGATTCAAATGCACTAGTGGTGCGACAGATTACACGCTGTTCATTCAAAGTAGCGTGAAAAGTACAAGTACAATTCCAGTATGTATGTCAATGTTGTTAGTTTTAGGTTACCTTATTGTCTCCTTGGGCTTCAGCCAATCGCTGATTCATTTCCTTGACCTCGTCTGACAGCTGCTTACTCCTGTCTTTAGAGTCTCTCAGTAGCTGGGCCAAATTCACCTGCACAACATGAGCGCAAGTTTCAATGTCTGTATGAAGACATTAGTCAACACACAGAGGCTAGCCAACAGTGTTGGTCTCAGTCTTCAGCTTAGGTGACGCTTGTGTGCTTAATAACAACTCACTTGATTCCTTTTCTCAGGTGGCAAAGTGGGATCTCCATCCTATATATAAAAACATGGTTAGTTTTTGTAGATGAGTCTGGAATCAAGAAATACATAAAGCGATGCTAGATGTTGCCTTACGATTAGTTCTCTATATTTCTTCTTCAGGCCTTGGTGTCGTTCCCGTAGCTGGTTGGCCATCAGCTTGTACTGGTCTCTCTCTTGCTGACAAGTGTCAAGCTCTTTGGACAAGATCAAGAGGGCCTCTTTCTTGCTATCTAACTTGCGCTTACACACCAGAAACTGAAGGTATAAAATAAATAATTTTGAATAAATCAAACTGTCATGTTCGATTGTACATGAAAAGTAGCCAACAATAGCATGTAATCAATGTGAGCCATATCTCTACATGGGTTGTGAGTATTCTTCATATTTAAGACTACATAATCGTATAAAACCACACCATATCCACAATTTTGATTAAAAAATACGTAGCGACGTTGCATATTAACCCTTTCCTGGCAAAGAATCAGACGTGCGCGTGCAAAATGCGACACAGGTGTTGCATTTGACCCTATGGCATGACTTTTGTACCACACAAAGACTGCAACTTAGTAAATAATGTGTAAAATACTGACATTACCTGCTTAACTAGAAGCTTTACATGTATTTCCCTATCGTCCAAGGCTAGCTAAGGTTAGGGACAAGCCAAAGGACGGTTATTTCTGAACTAGCTTAGCTAGCAGGGTAAGCAGTGCATCATTCATTGGCTCGATAACGATAGCTCAGTGTTCCCTGATTCCTTCATCTTCGACACCTTGTTCACTCACCTCGCTGACCATACCCTGCCACTCACTTTCGCTTCTTCTTGAGGTATTCATCTTGTTTGTTGAACCAAACGTTTTCACTAATGTCGTGTAAGTAATGTAATGTGTCGGGAGGCTAGCATCTTGTAGTCTATTTGATTCAGCATAGGCAAACACTTACATAGCAGGCACAGACACTTAAATTCTTCACAGGTTGCACAAATGACCAGATTCATATAACACCGGGATATGATTCCGACTGTAAACAGTCTTGCGTAGGGATTCTATAGATCTAAGCATTTGTGCAACCTCACGCAGAAATTCGAGCTTCAATGACGCGTCTCCGTTTGCTAATTTCCGCCAATCAGATGCGTCGAAAACTTCAGCAGTGGGCAGCGAATTGCGTAGATTTGTTTTTGTAACGTAGATGTAGTCTACGTTTTTGTTGGATGTGCAAAATTAAATTCTGTTTTAGGACGTAGTTTACTTTTAGTAAAATGTAAATTACTTTCTTTTCTAACGACCCTTGAAATCAAATAATCTTGAATGTAATTGTGCAGGAAAAATCTATTTTACAAAGAAAGCCCACTCAGTCAAGATAAACCTTAATGTTTTAAATACCACCTTCCTCCTAGAGTGCTATACTGCTTGCATTAGGTTGAGGATCTTTTAAAGCCCCCATTCGCATTGATGGATCTGAGGTGGATAGAGTCTCCTGCTAAGTAAGTTCCTTTGTGTTTTCTTAAAGGATGACCATTATAAATGTCAGCCATTCATTGAGCCGGTCCCTTGCCTTATTTTTGCATGCCAGAGAGCTTGCTCGGTAGCCTAAGAAAGTGCTGATAGCACTCACACTTTTTGCTATCCTGCACACTTCCGTCTCTGCTACACGGGAACATTGTTCTCTGTTAAGTGCGAAGTGAAAGTACTGTATGTTGTGGAGAATAACACACACAACCCGTTCCTACAAGATGTAACAAGAAAACATTTAAAGGGTCTGCATGTTCCTGACAGCCATTCTGCTTTATTTCAAATGTTGACCATGTATTAGCAGATAAATAAGATTTTTTTTTATGTGGCAAAAACACTACTTTGATGTCTTATCAAATGACCATACAGGGACCTAACCCTATGGCTGTCACACACTGGATTGATAAATGAGATATTAAAGGCAGCAAGTTCATAACATTATTAATATTTTCCACGCATAATATATTAATATCTGGTTGACTGTACTAATGTAGTACACATCTCGTAGCGAAATATTAAAGCATTCTGTTATAAGGATTAACATTCATTTTGCATAGGATTTCAGGCTATATTATTGACACTCTAATTTGATTATACAGGCACTGTTCTGTTGATGCTATATTAAGGTAATCCCAGCTATACAAATTACATGTAAAATATATTTTCCAACAATTATTCTAAAGTTGTATCAAATGGATTACATTTGATACAACATTAACAATACTTTGCCATGGCCACAGCCAACATATGCATCGTTAGCCTACACCATTGCAGAGATTTAAGATATGTCTCTATCTAGGCCAGGGATATTACAGTATAACACTACTATTGCAAACAGAAAACATTCATCTTAAGTACAGTATATTAATCTTTCTTCCTGAACAGCCAGCAAACATTTTTATTCAAGGTAGTGAAGGCAGAGGTCTGCTCCTTAGTCATCTACAACTACCCTCAGCCAGCCCTAGCTAGTTTTCATAGGCTCAAGTCAACAATTACATGTTCAAAGACCATAGATTTGCCTTTGAAGCTGGAGGAGAAAATAAAATTCCGTCTGTCATTGGACACAATGGTGAAGGAACGTGGAGACTGCACATAGATGTCCTTGAACTTGACGAAGGTCTTGGTGTCCTCACTCCAAAGATAGATCTGTGTGAAGGAGTAGTCACTGCCCAGGGCCAGATAGTGTCTCTCCTTGAAAGAAAACGGCTGGAGGATCATAGCCCCACGGGACGGCAGGGCCTGCAACTCACTGAACTGCTTGCTCGTCCACTTGAGGATTTTGGAGTCGCCTATGTAGCAAGTCATGGCCAGATAGAGGTCATCTTCGACCAGAAAGGCCTTGACCGCCACCACATCATCTACATTTGGGATCTCGCCATGAAGCATGAACTTCAGGGTGCTTTTGTTCCAGATATAAATGACAGGCGCCTGTGAGCGGCTGGCCAGAATCAGATTGGCTTTCCCATCCACTTCAATGAACTCAGCGTCGGTGTCTCTGAACCACTCGTGAAGGAACTGGTAGGAAAAGAATCCGGTTTCGTTGCGATCCGGTTCGTCAGTCCACTTGTAGAGCGTGGACAGGCCTGCTTTGGAGCTGTCAACAATCACAAAGTACCACTCGCCTGCGATCTGGAAGACCTCAATGTCGTTAGGCTTGGAAATGTTAAAGACTTCAATGGTTTGGAACTTGGTGAACTTGTTCTGCTGGTCGTCAAATTTGTAGATGTGGGACCCACCGAAAAGCTGGGTCATGATGATCAAGGCGTGGTTTTCAATCACAATCGACTTGCATCCAACAACAGACTTTCCTGTAGTAACATTAAAATCATTCATGGTATCACTCATCATCATTAAAATCAAACAAAACACCTACACATAGTATCACCATTGATGTGCATGACTACTATGACTGATAAAAATCCCCCCATAAATGTATGATAACGAGGTAATGTCAAACCTGTGATGTTATCGAAGCGTCTGAAGTTCATTTCAATGTGGTCCCATTCCATTACCACACAGCTGTTGGAGTTGGGGGCCGCCAGGGCCACATAGATGTCCTCCTTATGGGAGAAAATGTCCGCCGACAAAGCTTGGATGGGAATTGACTGATGACGGACAAAGTCTGTAGGTCATGAAAGAAATTACAAAGTGGGCAAATTAAAAGAGTAACTAAGAGTATGGTTAATTTAATTGCTGTAGTACAGGGACTCCCCGAAGACGCAACTCTAACCAAGTTATTAATCATTCATTATCAGCACCATTCAAGTGGTCCCTTTTAGACCTACATTTTGAGCCAAGAAAGTAAATTGCAAAGTAAATACAAATCAATAACATTTAATCCTATTGCTTGATCACACAGCTTCTCATTAAACATAATTGGTAGGATCCATAAATACATACCATGAATAATAAACAAGACCTATTTGTCAGGCCTCTGTTTTACTATAGCAATCTAATCAAATCATTGGAAATTGACCATTTGTCAAGATGGAGTATTGAGTATGATAATTAAAAAAACGGTATACTTTCCATTATTTAGCAGTCAATTACATTTCATATACCACTGAGGGGTGAAATGTAGGGGCTGAATTACCTGTGGAGATGCACTCTCCAGGCTGGATGGGAAGGTCGTTCAGTCTCTTGCCCTTCATATTACTTGGTCCTGCACAATAGACATCTGATACTGTGGCATTAGTGTTTTTCAGCCACGTCATCAGCCACTTGTTCTCACAGTTACACTGAAATGCATTTCCTCGCAGATCCCTGTCATACAGTACACAGTGGAAGAGTAATGGTTACAAGAGCAGAGGGTGTCATGAATTATGAATACAAATTAAATTCAGGTATTTAGAAAAGGCTTTTTCACATTCAAAATGTGTTTTACTGTCTACCTTGTAGGGTGCAAAACTAGTATTTATTATTATTTAAGAAAAAAGTCATTTAGAAAAACCTCAAATCACATATTGAGATTAAGGTTGTTTTTACATCTGCTGCCCTAATGAGGTTGATTTAAACCTCAAGGAATTTCACATGGGATGAGTCCAAACTTGATTTGACCTGCTGATAAATCAAGTGTACACTTGCTTCAGCCATGACATGAGTTCAAATTAATCACATCTCGGAAGATGGTGGAGAAGTCCACCATGTAAGCCATCAATCATCCATGATTGAATATTGGCTTCTTTTGCTTACTCACAGCTCCAGCAGGGAGACCAAGTCATAGAAGAGATCCCTTGGCAGGACCTTCATGTTGTTGTTGGCCAGAGACCTGCAACAGACAAGGACCGCAGTGGGGAGTTAGAAAAACGAGGCGTCATCATGGAGAAAGGATGGAGGTAAGATGGAGGCAGAGGCAGAATGGAGGCAGGAGGGTTGTAGGTGTGAATGTATGGGGTGGGGAGAGATGGAGGTAAGACATAAGATGATGTCTAGTTCAACACACTTACAAATGTGTCACATCCCGAAGTCCTCTGAGGGCATTTTTTGTGATAGTTTCTATCTTGTTTCCTTCAATAAACCTGTAAATATGAAGTAGAATTAGGCAGGAGGAGGCATTGGCATAAAAGATTAGTCTGCACCTGTTGCAGTTTTGGAGGATTTCTGCCAACCTTAAGGTTTGCCAATTTTCCTACCTCATCAATAAATCCCATGTTTTTTTTCCCCGCCTTGAAAATGTCAGGGCTATTCTTACAAGGAAAATGTGCAGTGTAAAGAAGTTTTCAACGTTCGCCATATTAGATTTATTTGGACAAATTACTTACAAATACTCCAGGTGGGGTAATCCGGAAAATGCGTCATCATTGATGGTGGTCAATGCGTTTGAATTTAAAAGGCTGTAGACAAACACACACACACACAAACAATCTGTGATAGTTTTGTGGTGGAAGTGACGAGCAGTGAAAAAAAACGAAATTAACTTACAGCAACTGTAGAGAGGGCATGAGTGAAAACATGGCCTCTGTGACCTCAGCAAGCGATCCATTTACTATGCTCCTATTTGAAAGGAAAGTGATACATAGTTCCATCAAAGTACAATATACCCCTCAGGCTATTTTACAGGACATAACGAGGACACAATATCTCTCCTTGAAATACAAAACTTTCGTGCATTCTTAGCCTTTATTGGTCATAAACCTTTAGAGGTGTGTTTTCGATTTCTGCATGGAGATGGGCTACTTACAAAGAGTTGATGTCATTCGGAATAGTCCGCGGGATTTGCGATGTTCCGACGCACATAATGGATTCCTTGGAACAGGAGCATCCTGAAGGGCATCTGAAAATCCTTTTCGATTGAACCCCACGAACAATGTACATAAGCGTCAAACTGACCAATAACCATTGCTTAGGCGCTGACATGTCGATTATTTACCATTTATAAAGATAACTGAGACCGATTTAATCCACGCTCCCTCTCGCCGGTCCGTGACATGAAATGCAGCACAGTCTAGAAACCCTGACACAAGCAGTTTCCGCTGCAGTTGTCCAATCACCCTTGACTACTTTTTTGATCAGATTATCTCAAGACTAATTTACTGTTGTGGAAATAAGGTTTTATTATTATACCAACCAATTCAAAATCAAAATTATTACGTTTCCCAAAATGGTCATGAATGGTTGTAAAAATGTGTACAATTTCAGCACCATGGACAGAGCCAAGTAACTAAATCATTCGGCTACAGATGGAACTCATGGCTTTAGTTTCACAAGCATTTAGCACAATGAAGGGCACTGTATTGGCTGCATAATTTGACATTATTCAAACCAGTGATCATGGACCAAACCAGTGCACCTATTATTCAAATGATAAGCAACTGTAAGGCATGGGCTGAATCTTATTATAAATAATTGATGCAGCTATGTCTGGTGATCTCCGAACGTGTTGCCCAAGATCAGTATCCATGATACTCACAAACACCTCTCAAATGTTAACAACCAATTGCAAAAAACGAACCTTGCTGCGTTGGTTGTTGATGAGCATTAGGCTACTTGGCTTAAGACGACGCCCTCCATTGTTGTTCCAACACCCTATATTGACAATCTTAATGGCTTTGTGATTGTATTAGGCATTAAATCGACAAAGTACAAAATAAGTGCATGCATTAATCATTTATAGCTAGCTTTACAGTAAATATCTGTGCTAAAGTGTGGCTCAGCAGGTCTAAGTGTAGGCCTACATACTATCATCATAAATCTAGTTATTTTAACTTGCTAAAGCAAGCCCTACCATTGTTCCACTTACAAGCTTTTGCAGGTTGAAGGTTTACTGCAGGTCTATTGCAGTATAGTTATGTCGACCATTAATCTTGAACTAACTGTAACTGTATATCAGCCATCATAAGAGCGGGAGTCTGATGGAAATTGTGCTGATCGATGAATGTACTAATGTTGAACAGGGGAATGGATAACAGGTCAATAAGTTGTTTCTATAATGTGTAGGCTGTAGCCTATGTCGTAGTGGTGATAGTGCTTTGTAATGCTGATCATTTAAGTTCTTAAATTGACCACAAGAGGGAGGCAAATCAATGACATCAAAAAGAGTTTTAGCCGCAGGCACACTTTGCCATAGCCAATTCCACACTTTATTTATTACATAGGCTATTAAATCGCTGAGCATAGCTCAAATCGGCAGTCTGGAGCACCTATTCCAATAGTTATAAATAAAATACAATTAATAATAGGCCTAGGGTTTAAAAAAATAATAATATTAATGTAAGCTTAGGCCTAATACATTCTGCTCTTCTTCACTTATTTGCTCCATCCTTACTGTTCGTGAATCCAAACACATTTTAATGCTTTGCTAAAGCATAAACATGCAACAATTCATTATAATTAAAGTCATTGCTGAAACGGACGACCAAAGTAGCCTGATGTCGGAAAGAAAGCCAGTGGGTGGTCAATCAAATTTTTTGTTCTAACTAGATCCTAAGTAGGTGTGGACCATGGTAAACAGTAGCCTATTAGTAGCCTATTAGCATGGCAGAAATTGACCACCCCACCAAAAGGCAGCCAGCTCACATGTCTGACATTGCTGAAATAATTTACTACAGCTCTGAATCTCGCATTGCTGTTTTTAGGCCGGTCCATCGCTGAATCACTCGCGACACTTGCATACTGAAACCGGATGATACTGCGATAAACGTCGCCTATCCGCTCTCAATTTCCGATTCGTGCCAGATGTAATATACGTTCTGTATAACGTCGTCGGGACATATCACCTACTGTAGACTCCCTTTTTGACGGTTCTGTACATAATTGACACACGTGTTGCACCAGCAGGTCCAGACAAGCTCAGACATTTGTCTCACAGAAGCATTACGCCTGTCATCATGTAAACGGTATCGAATGACCTCCTCATCGTGTAGAATACATAGCATGTTTCACATGATATTGCTCTAGTGGGTTTGCAGGGTCTCACTCTGCCATAGCCTACTTAAAACCCAAGTGCAGCAAATACTCCATACAATAAAGCAGAAACTACTGCAATTCCAATGAGCCACCCTAAACAACTAGATACAAGGTTATAAAACGGACCAGTCCCTCTACACGTTTTTTCTCTCCTTTGAGCTGTTAACATCAGCTAAACGCATAGAATTAACCCTTAACCCCCCATACAACCAATGAACCAGCACAAGCATGAACCCTGAGCTGACCTGTTGACCCAATAGAGGAGGACTCTAAATGCCTGTAGGTCCACTGGTGGCCTTTAGCTGCTGGTTAATGTTTCATGGCAGGTGGTCAAACACTCAGTTCCTTGCTATATCACCAGAAACAAGGCCTCTTGAGGCTCTCTGGAGTGTCGCTGAGCAACCCCAGCTTGACAGTTTGATGTGGTGAGGTTAGATAGGATATATGGTGGGGTTATGGTTGAGATAAAGTGGACACTCGTACATCATTTTGAGTTGTAACCGTAGTTAAAATTTCTCAGAACTGTTTGGCTTAGCCTAGCAGGGTGTTTTTCACATGGTATGTAATAAACTGCAAACAGGCCCAGTCTGAAATAGAGCCTGCATTAGCTTTAGTGCATTAGCAATTGCAGTTTCATAAGGCATGTTTATTTTTATACTACCTAAGGGATTTTACACGTTCAGTAAAAGTCAACAACAACTTTTGAACTTGCTGTCTTTTTTCTTCACATCTGCCTTGACTGTACAGCCCATGTACTGTTGAGTATGCAGAGTACTGCAGTGTGTGCAAGAGAGAGAGATACTGTATGAAGTGAGAGAGGGGGAGTAGAAGATAAAGAGAGAGGGAAAGAGAGAAGAGAAGGGGGAGCCAGCCTATAGGGGGAGTAAGGGGGGCATTTAAAAAGGTCTCCACATAGACGATCCACGGCTTTGATTAATGGTGCTCATGATTTAACACCTGCTGTTTTAATGTGGCCACTGTAAGTAACTGATCTCAGCATGCCTGCGTGAGCGGTCCCTATTTTAAATAGCCACCTAAATTTATCATCTTTGTGGAGGTCATTTAAACCTGTATGGTGCAAATGTATCGTGAGGGAGACGGTGTAAGAGTGAGAGACAGATAAACTGAAACAAAAACAGACAGAAAATCACACAGAGATCTGGTGGCGACAGGTGGGATAAAGGAAACGCAACTTTCTGTTTGGTTTTCAAGAGGGAAATTTCCTTTTTATGTGTGCAAATAGTCCTCTGAAACAAAAACCCTTGACAAGATAACCAGTCGTTCTGCTTCTGGGGTGGGAAAACTTTAGATTTTCAAGCGAACAATCCCTTTAAGTGTGCACTCTTACAAATGGCAGCTGTTTGCCCGGGCCACTCCCTCCTACATTTCATACATGTGGGGCCCCAGCAAGCGACAACTTTCTTTGACACTTGTGTAGATCTGAAAGGTTATGTTATATCATACGCAAAATGGGAGACAACTATTGTGACTGTAATCTTTTCTATAGATGGAAGCTGACAGTTAGGCCTGAAGAGACTGTGTTTTGCGTTTATTCTGAGGCCTTCTGTGTGTTCTGTTTGACCTGGAATAAAATAAACAATAGAGAATAAATTAAGATAGGTTAAGTAATGTGGTATACACGCATTTAGTCTTACGTTTTCTATAAATGGTATTTCCATTCACTGGGCTGCACCCTCCCTCTAAATCAATGACTTCTGACAACCCTATGAGTTCTTTGTGGCCCACTGAACAACACAAGCTGGCACTGGCTATTTCACTATATTAAGAGTTTGCAGCTGTCGCAATCGTGGGTGGAGCGTTGATAACATTCAGCTGTCAACAAATGTTTTTGGTCCAATGTATTTAGAGCTACCACACACTTTAGGCGACTGCATGATTTGTTGCCAACTCGTCTCCTTCACCTGACTTTCGATTGTCGTGGCCTCGCTGTTGTGTGATGTCAGCGCCTAGTAACAGTCTTACACTGGCCGAAGTAGTGCCACTAGTGATACAAAGAGTAGCGGGTGTTATATCATGGTGTTTCCAGTGCGACTTTAAATTTGTGAAATGTTCTGGAGTGCATCCGCATGTAACTTTCTTCACGTAGCCTACAAGCCTAGGTTGCATAGGCCTACATTTATTTTAGGCTACACGCACATTTTCAGCAATTAACACAAATAAACAATGTAGTCCAAAAGCTCACGTAATAAATCTGCAAATAGAGTTCAATAGCCTATAATGTCAAATCACAAAATCTGCTTTTAACGGCTTTTTAGAGATAAAACAAAAATTGGTTTGTTTTCACACGAAAGGGGAGCTGTTCTTACAAGAAAGGTGCTGAAAGCTATCTTTGTTGTCTTGTCAACTTCACTTAATTGTTGACTTAGGGGATAGGAGCATGTCTAATATTATTCAGCTGACTTTTCCTCACTAGAATCACAATTCAGGATGTATGCGTGCATACAAAGAGACGTGTATGTCTTATTCACTTGGCAATTGTGCGTCTACTGTAGCAAAGCGGTTGGGGTCTTGCTGTCGTCCAGCTGTTAAAAATAAATCTCGTTCTGCAGCTCCACAATCAATTAAATTCAGTTAGTATGCTTTATTGTGATGAATGTTCAGGTCAAACAATGTTGCCAAAGCCGTCCACAGAGAACGGACAACACATGTAATTATTAACACATCATATAACTTAATTAGCCTAAAAGTCACAAACAGACAAGTAGCCTAAAATAGGCATAATGCCAAGTTACATGTAACGTAGGCTACTATTACGTTTACACAATCAATTTGCCCTATATTTGTGACAAACCCCATAAAAAATAAGATTTAATATGTATTGTAGGGCGAGTTTGCTCGTTGCCTACTACTTGAAAACACTCAAGTCATTAGATCATCAATTGGCCATTTTGTTTCATTTACTGACACTTGCAGGGCAGTGTAAGCGCTATCATTTTACAAGCATACGGTTCGACATCCACAGGTCATGTACACCGTCCTGCCTGCACGTTTACCGCTATAGAATATATTGTGCACTTCTTAAACATGCACAGTTCTGTGTTCACATTTACTGTGCGGAAAGTTTTGACCACGGACTCCGCCTATGTCACTGGAATGTCATCCAAAATAAGACAAGCGTCACACAACACAAGCAACTGTTGTCAAGATAGCAGCGTGTGAGAGCAAACACTCCATAGAAGATCTATCGAGGACATATAATTACATCAGAGAGAAGGGAATTCCTGGAGACTCAAAATTGACTCTCGCCCTCAACCTTCACCCTCACTGCTCCCCCGTTCCCCTCCCCGCGCGCGCTGTCTCTCTCGCTTTCCCAAGCTTCTCCTGCGCGCAGAGTTTTCCGTCCCGTGTCTAGATAACATCGCAAACAAAGACCATCTAACGGTAAGAAAACAGACAAATGGAAGCAGTTGAGAAAACTCTCACTTACCAAGAACACACTGGACTAAACAGAAAGCTGCTCCCAGTCGACAATAATTACAAGGACAAGTGCCAACCTGACACAAAAAGCCTCGAATCCAATTACGTTGATTTGGATGACCTGCTTGATATGAAATCAGAGGGCACAAAAACTGTGAAAGTGACTTTTACCGGCGAAGGTAATCAGCTCGCTGTGTTCAAATGCAACAGTGACACCTCTGGAGACAGGAGTCCCGGAGTTCGAGTGCTTGATGATAATGTTGATCAAATATGTTCAAAGGACTATCATGAGCACTCACAGGGCGACTGGACTGACAGGACCGTTGTGGACGAGCCCCCAGTGGAAACGTCTCTGACAGGAGTTCCCAACTGCAATGTGGACTTTCAAAATGGGAACACAAGAGAGTTCCAACCTAAAATCGAGTTCCATGATGACAACCTACAAAATGTTGGCAGTGAATGTGAGGAATTACAATATACGGACATGTATTTAAACAGTAAAAGTGAGTCTGACGACGCGGCGAGCGTGGTGCTCTCCGAGGCAGAGCACTGTGAGCCTGACACAGTGGAGGATGAGTCCCACTACATAACCACTCATGAAATCCAACTGACAGAGCTCGACCATGATGTCGATTATGACTTTGGACGGGGAACCTGTTGGGATTTGGAGGACGATAATCTTGTGTACTCGTTTGTGGATTATGCCTCTTTTGAAAGTGACGAAACAGCGGAGGGGACTTTGATAGTGGAGGGAAAGGGTCAGACAAAAGTGAAAAGTAGCAAGGCGCATAATAATAATGTACTCCAACGCGCCGGAGGTGCAGTTGTCAGCACCGAGCAAGAGAGTGATCTTTGTGATTCGGACAAATGCGCCAGCTCAGATGAAAGCGCGTTCAAAAACCAAAACGGTAGTGGAAATCCGTCAGGCCAAATTCACTTGTCCATTAAGACCTCTTCTCGAGCCATAAACGACTCTAACAATATAATTGAGAAGGAAAACATTTGCTATCATACCAAACATATGGGAGATGGGAGTCATTTCTTTTTTACAAGCACTGACGCCAGAGCGGAGACATTATGCGACAGAGCCCAGTACTTTATCCCCGCCCCAGGGCGCCAGCACCTCGCTACCAAATTAAGGGGTAAAGATATTAATGAGTATTCCAGCGGTGCGTCAAGTTCAATCAGTGAACTCGACGATGCAGACAAGGAGGTGCGTAATTTAACCGCCAAGTCTTTCCGAAGTTTGGCATGCCCCTATTTTGATGCCATTAATTTAAGCACTTCAAGCGAGTCTTCCATGTCAGAATACAGCCTTGGCTTGAACAAGTGGTCGGCATATGTCGACCTAAAATATGGCACCATGTCACATGGAAGAGAAAATAATCTTCTCGCACATAAGAGTGCCCAGTTAGAAATTAGTAAACATGCTGAGTTAAAAAACAGGAATGGCAAGGCTACATGTAACAAGAAAGTGCCCCAAACCAGAATGTATGCTTTGAATAAGAAAATGTCAAGTTCACAACAAGAATCCTCATCCACAAAAAATATACAAATGAAAGGTCAACCGGGACAGGGAGAGGTTATTACACTGACAGAAACACTGAATTTTCGTTGTAATGTTGAAACAGGGTTACCTGAACGAGGAAGGCTTCCAAAATGTTCCGAAAATGCGAAACGATCACGTTCCAAGGATGAGGTTACGGGCAACGCGCCAGGCAGGCAAGGGTGTGAAGCTAGCTACGAACACAGTGACGCTGTGGACAGCATGGAAGACACACACAAGAAGGCAATTTTCGCCTCAAGCCTTTTGAAAAATGTAATATCCAAAAAGATGCAGTTTGAACAAGAACGGAAAATGGAGCGGGGGGAAATACGAGACACATATCCCTCTCACTCCCCATGCTTTCAGTGCAAGGATCAAGACATGAGAGAGAGAGGCTTGAGGAGAGGCTTACCAAGACAGTCCTCAGAAACAAGCTCGGGATTCACCCCTAATTCTCTGGATGAGCTAGAGGTGGAAGAGAGCAGGCCCGGTTCTTGTGACACCTCAGAAGAACGAAGTAGCGACACGGAGACCGAATCTTTAGAAGGCGCACGGCCGACAACTGAGCTAGCAGTTGACATAAAAAAGGACCCAATTGACAGTTCGAGAGGACCGCTTAGCCGTAGTCAAAACAGTGCATTCAAATCCTGGAAGGATGGAGAGCAGGAGCCTCAAAAGGAGCCTGAAGTCGATGGAGTTTTGGGTGACACACCCTCAACACAAAATAACACAGGGGGGAATGAACTGGACACTGGAGCTGTAAGTAGCAAGCTAACAAAATTATCTCACTTGTTCGTTCCAAGTTCTCAGCTTCTTCCTAAAGATCAGGAAGCGCGAGAACAGCTGTCTCAACATTCACCTGGGATAAATGCGCCCCTGAGTCTTAAAGTGGGCGGGGAAGGACATTTAGGTATGGGGGGATATGGAAACGCAAAAAAGGTACCTGAGATAAAAATATGCCTAAGAAGCGTAAAAGAAAACAAACTTTGCCCTCTAAACATTGCAAACTTGTTGACTCCTAAGATAGGTTATACCACTGTAAACCCAATGAAGACAGCAGGTAACTCCAAGTGTCATGTGCTGGCTGTGTCGGATAAGATACCACACTTCACAGTCAGGGATATTAGAGACAACAAGGTTAAGTTCCAAACTCCCATTTATCAGGTGAGAGATGTGCGCAAATTGGTTAAAAGTTCATATCCGTCTATTTCATTGGATAGCTGCGAACAAAGGCCCCAAGTTAACCCTCCTGTATCAGCAGAAATTCGGGAGAATAATGAAGGTTCAAAGAAGGAAACAAATAAGACCCCATCTCCATCTCCAATCGTGATAAAGTGCCAGTCTGTGAATAATAGCAATTTGAAACAACGAGCCCAGTTGTCCGATACGCCGTTACGTAAACAAAACGATGCTGACCGATCATCTCCAAAGGTTCCCCCGGAAAATGCCAAACACGAAACCTCATCCCCTTTTCGAATAACGGGCCGAGTTGCACCTGTCTTTTCCAAACAGGCTAACCCCGATCAATCCGAAATTCAGTTCAATATTGAAACAAAAACGGCAAAAACGAGGCAGGAGAAATCGGCTGATACTGGAGAAAGGAAACCTGAAACAAAAATCCCCAAACAAGCGGCTCTAGAGAAACTGAAAGCTGCTGTAAAAACTATGGAACAGCTTTATGTGTTTGACAGAAATGAGTGGAAACGTAAAACACAGGCTCCTCGACCCATCACCGACAGCCACGTTCTGTCACTCATTGCCCGGGAAGAGCAAGGTGGGCCGGTGAAAGCCGACTTAGAAGAGGAGCCAGGTGGAGCATCATGTAATGAAAGACTGACACATTTTGAACCTCAAACATTTGTGAACATGACAGAAACACGCAACGCACGAGAGGATAAAGAAACTGTGAAAATTATACATGTCCCATATAATGAGGATACTTTTAAAATTCAGTCACAACAGAGTAAAACCTTTAGTAACAAAAGCGTGTTCCATTTATGGAATAATAATCAGACACCAGTCAGCACAAGTTCTACTCATAACAACTCACTTCAAAGTGGCATTCAGTCCCAAACCCCCTCTATCCCTATGAAAAGCATCAGCTGTAATACCTCAAAAGTCCCACTGTCATTCAAAATATCCCCCACAAGAAGAGCCCCAGTGGACAGGGTTAGGCTCAAAAACAGCCCTACAGACATCAGTGCTCAACAACAGTCTTCCAAACCTGGCAACCCGGAATCTGAAAACTATCTGACTATACCTGTGAAAGGCTATGTAGGTGAAATCAAGTTTCCAAGCCAAGACCGTAAGCTAACTGGCAACCCGACCACAATCATTCAAACCACTATCGATGACACAAAGAGATGCGATCCTTCGGCTCTACCCCTAAGGCATACCCCTATTGTCATGGAGACACATTCCCCTGACCCCCAACCGGCCACTATCTACCACAACTCTGTGCCAGCGTCCTTGCAGCCCCCCCAGCCGCACGTGTTCTGCTTCTCCCCCCCCATCCCTACCCTTTCCCCCACCCCCTCGGGCGTGGACTCCTACCAGCAGATCCAGAGGAAGATGCTCCTGGACCCCACCACTGGTCAGTGCTACCTAGTGGACACCCCGGTCCAGCCTGCCACTAAACGCCTCTTCGACCCTGAGACTGGACAGTTTGTGGAAGTGCCCATGCCAGCCCACCAGCCGCCCATCAACCCCATGACCCCTGTCACCCCTGTGCCCATGTCTATCTCCCCCTTGGCACTCAGCCCAGGGGCGTTCGCGCCCACCTACATGATCTACCCGAGCTTCATCCCCTCACCCGCCTTCCCCACCCAGACAGTGTCAGCCCAAGGACTGTCCAGGATGGAGGATGACAACGCAAGTAAGAAGCCCCAGGGAAAGCACACAGGTCCGCATGCTGGGAAGGAGGCTAACATGACTGGGGCGGAGAGCCCGTACTACAGCGCCACTGGAGGTAGCGTTCAGCACCCGGTGCTGCCCGTGAGCCGGGGACACGTCACCGCCAGGGGTGTTGCTGCCACCTCGGACGGAAAGCCCGTCATCAGCATCACAACGCAGCAGGGGCCCCGGATCATCGCCCCACCCTCTTTCGATGGCACCACCATGAGCTTCGTGGTGGAGCATCGATAACACAGAGGAAGTAGCACACACGTAAGTGCTTTTGGATTATATGATCTCATGGGCTCATATATCAGTTTTTATAAAAAGCACCACTGTATACTGTTTATTACAAAACACTAACATGGAGTGTCTTGAAATGCTTTTATTACTTGACTGCCCCAAAATAAACCCAACGTAACCTGACTGCTATTAGCCTATGACGTGACCTAGACATCTTGACCATGTCAAATCACATGGTCAGTATAAAGTGAATAGGCCAGTCTTAGGAGAAGGCCTCTTTTGTAAATTACATTTAACCTCTTAGATGACAATCCATCCAAGTGCACGTGATTGTATCCAGTGTTAACACTAACTTACAGCACATTAAGACCACAGTATGGGTGGGTAGACACCAAACCAAAACGTTAATCTATTTAAAATGCTAACATGTTTTTGCACTCCAGTGGCAGTGTACAGTATCTTCTTGCACGGGCAAACACTCAAATTTGTATGTTTCATTCAGGAAGAAGTTGTTTGTTCACAGAATGTGCAGCAATCATTCCAGCGTGATGAATTTCTCCAGGCATTCACACGTTTGCAACTGTAACAGAGAGAGGCTGTCCATGTTAGAGTTCTTGGGCCTGGATAAGCGCCAGCCTTCATGTTAGAGGAGGCATGTCATTTCACTGCAGATGATCTGGTATGCTACAACATGTTGGCCACCATGTTTGCGTTGTACTGGAGTGAATGGTGCTAATGCAGCAGCCATTGGTGGCGGCGCAGCGTTAATAGACACTGCCCAGTTTCTTGACACCCGCAGGGGTAACTCGACCAGGGTGGTAGGTCCTCTGGCTGGCCCTTGCTCAATCGGGAGGTAGGGTTATCAGCCCTGATCTGTCTGTGGCGAGACATACAGTTGTGTTCCTTCTTCTCTGCATTACACACCGGCGGGTTATTTGTATGACGCTACACAAGCCTGTGTTTACACAGTGTATTCTTGGGGTTTGACATAAAGGTGACCTGAACTATCATAGTTCACAAGACAGTCCAGTCTTAATTTGCTGCTCTTTACTCCACTCAAAGCTCGGGATGTTTTGGTTTAAACCCACAGAGAAGAATACAGTATTCTCTTCTTTCTTTTTAGTGGCATATTATAGAATTAACCTTTGGTTCCAACTAGCTCTTTAAAAGTATATGTTCCCCTGTAGTCATCATAATTATAATCAATATATATTCATAATCCCATAATCATCTATTCTGAATCAGATACACATTAAATAGAAAGATCTAGCACATCATACATGTACTGTATGCTCAGCAGCACATTATAAACACATTACAATGTTGTAACAATAGTTAACCTGTTAACCAGTTAACTGTAATAACTTTTGTTGTGCGACACGTCTAAACCTCCCCCCTCCAGGTAAAAGCAAACCTTCACCATTCTTTTTTCAAAAACCCACACACGGTCTCACACACCAACACTGACAGTTTGGGGCCACCCATTCTCAGCTAATGTGTCAGCGTTTTGATCCAAATGCGTGAGGGATACATGTCAGCTGGAGTGGCGGCAGAGGGGGTCCTGGGGGTGGGGGTGATCCGGGACGGAGGTGCTGTGCCGGTGGCATGAAGGGGGCTGGGTGGGGGGGGGGGGGGGGGGGGGGGCTGGGGGAAAATGTGTCGAGGGCTCACTGGTGGTGAGATAAGGTGCTGAGGGAGAGCGGAGAGGGGGGCAGGCATGGCTGGGATAGCGACGGAGAGGGAAAGGTCAGGCAATGTAAAGTATTTGTTGTGCTGATGCAGGGAGAGGACAGCTGCTCCGAGGGATCAGGTTCAGAGCTAGCTGCCGGGAGCTTTGGAAGTGAGGCTGCGGTGGGGTCAACTTTTTATAGTCCCCTCCTCCTCCCTCCCCTCCCTCCCTTTTTCTCAAATGGAGGAGGAGCGGAGGCGGAGATCACCTTTGACCTCAACTCTTACGTAAACAAACAACCGTGCTCTGATGGTGCGGCCTCAGAATGAAGCATGGGTTTGCTCTGGTTATAACCCGCCTCACGTTAATCCCCTGACTTAAAAAAAACGGATTCCTCAGTCTGATATGTTTTCAATGCTTGTCTGTGAGTTCCTCAAAGATGCATGTCGGCAAACAGGAAATAAAAAGCATAGATGTCATTTCAGACCCTTTAATCAGGGCAGCCCTGCGATATGGTTATCCGTTTTACAAGCAATCCTTAGCTAAGAGGTAGTATAAGTAACATGTTTCCAGACAACTATTAAAACTCAATTGATGTGATGGACTTTAAGCCAGGAGTTTCATTTTACTGGCAGCACACTGGTTAGACTCATTAGACAGTGACTGGAGCTGACCAGGACTATCTCAAAGGACAGTTAGGACCTCGAGTCACATACTTTATTGACATACACACATTTTTGGTTTCTTTCTAACTTTTGCAACTTGGACCTTTCGGCATTCCAGACTTGCATGCATAACTAATGCATGCCAAGCCTTTTCTCTTTAGCTGTGTGACCTGCTTTGCACACTTTGCATCATGCACATGTTGCCTCACTGTTCTTCTCTTTTCTTTCTCAGGAGTCTTCTGAGGAGCCTGTCCTGCCCTAAACCCATTTCCAATATTGCCTTTTTCCTCCCTCCCCTAAATTGCGCTTGAAACTCTTCACACATCACTGCTCGTCACTTTCAACTGTATAGCTCTTTTGCCTTTAGTCTTTGCGACAAGTTCCTGTTCTGTAAAGCTATGCCTTCAGGCCGCGGCCTTTCTGCAATAGTGACTTGGCACAGCTTTGATGAAGCCCAATGTAGAGTACTGGCTTCCTCTTTTTAAAAGCAGTGTTGTAACTGCAATATTGTTATTCAAAAGGAAATAGTATTGCAAAGTTATTGTTTACTCCCTAAATATGTTTGAGCGCAACATGTTTTGAGTTTGATTGAAGTACTTTAAATTAGTAAAATGGTCCCTTTGACAATCTGCTCTATTACCTGATGTACATATTTCCTCAGCAAGTGAATGCTATTAGTGTTCTATTTAGTGATATCAGTCAATAAAAATGAATAGTTCCTACGATATCATTATGAAAACGTCTCTCCCTTTCCCTTCCAACCCTCCCTATTTCTCAATTTCTCTCTTCGTCTCTCTACCTACCTCTCTCTATCTCTCTCTCTCTCACTCCCTCATGCATCTTAATCTGTGGCCGTGGGATCCATTTCATCTGATCCAAGTAAATTCAGAAGAGGTATTTCAATCATCAATCTGAAACTGAACCACACACTTTTCATCATCCTTGGAGCCATCTAGAAGTCATATCTTCATCTCTAAATAATTCTACCCTTTTCCATTACTTTTAAAAGACTATTGGTCCTTCATCTGATATAGCTCAGCTCCATGATTCTTAAATCACAACACTGTTCATGCTAGCCCAATTTCTGTATGACTGATTGTATATATATATATATATATATATATACAGTATATGTGTGTATATATATATATGTGGATGTGTATATGCGACATCCTTCTTGTATGCCAGAGCAAATGTGACGATTGGAGAAATAAGACGAGAACAGAGACTCACCAAGTGTGTGTCTCAGAATAACCGAGGCCGTGCCCTGGCCCTCTCCACATGCCTAGTGGTTTGTACAGGGGGCGATAGGTCGGTCCTATACTGTACTTGGGGCTAAGGTTTCCCAAGCAGAGATGGGCTCAGGGACTCAGCTAAGCAAAGCTTTTTAGGGGACAACCTCCTCTATGAGTTTTAGAATGATCTTTACACTTATCGTGTAAAGGAGTAGGAGATTGGTGCATATTTAAGTGGCTTACAAGTCTGTGTGTATGTGTGTGTTCAGACTTTGCAAAGCAGCCAGCAAATGTGATTACAGGCAACATGGAGATTTGCTGTTTCATTGTAAATGGTCCAATTTTAGTGTAAATTATACGTGCAATAATATATTGACAATCTCAGTAACAAGTGTTGTTTTATTTTTTCCTCCCTTTCCTTCTCCCATTTTTAGGATTTAAAAAAAAAATATATTGACATAGTCAATCAAGGCCTACAAAGACCCACATGTCTAAAACTGTGTTTCCTTTTGATTTTAACAATGTTGCATAGTAACATCTGGACCCCTGGTGCTCTCTGAGTTCCGTGTGGTCATGACAAATGCTGTCGTTTGCTGTTATTTCTTCTTTAACCAAATGTAGCATGCAGGAGCTGGAGCTGCTGGTCAGTCTACGTACCTGAAACGTTCAATGTATTTATGTCCTTGTAACAACTATATTCTCAGTGCCTTACGTTAATGCAGATAATGTGGGTTGGTACAGTGTTTGTACAGTTTGTGTTCAACTGGGCCATAGATGATCTTGGTTACTCTCTTGTTTATATGAAAGTAAGTCAGGTGGCTGAGCGGTGAGGGAGTCGGACTAGTAATCCGAAGGTTGCCAGTTCGATTCCCGGTCATGCCAACTGACGTTGTGTCCTTGGGCAAGGCACTTCACCCTACTTGCCTCGGGGGAATGTCCCTGTACTTACTGTAAGTCGCTCTGGATAAGAGCGTCTGCTAAATGACTAAATGTAAATGTAAGCCAGTGATAATAACTAATAATATTATTCATGATTGGTCAGTTCAATTATTAATGAAATTCTGAATGATTCAAGATGAACAAATGCAACTCTCACAAACTACTAAGTACTTACTGTCAAATGATTATACTATAATTTTAGGGGCAGTTGTTGACTATTTTGTACATGTTTTTTATGGGATTCATTAAAACAAGCAGCACTTTGGCCCACTGTACCTGATAGTCACCAAGTTGTATCAATCAAATGATAATTACCAAGCTGAGGACTTGTATGTCCATCTTATATTAATTAAAATGGTCAGAGTTACAGAATACCAAGTTACAGAAAACAAGCACAGCAGACACAATCAGAAACAATTCTTACTTACTTTTCTTTGTAAAATAAATAAAAAGACAGAATAACCATTGTTATTCTATCCGCCCTATGATACCAGCCGGTTATCATACAATATAAATATAAACCCCACATATTGTAAATCATAGCTTCTTACTGTGTTCATGTTTTTCATATATTTCTTGTCTGATGTTTAGCATTTAATGGAATGGTTGAAATATTGATATGTATGCAACAGAGAATTTCTATCTTGAGGGCATGTACATTCTCTTGGGTACATAGGTTAACAGTTGGCAGGCCACATTGAAACCATGTCTGAGGCATGAATACACCGTTTATAGCCACTGATTTGATTGTATAGCTTTTATTTTGAATGTCAAAGCTTTAAACTCCAATTTTGTGCATACTTCATGGATACCATGTTAACTCGTGCTTTTAAATCTGAAGTTGAATGCTATGGTTAAAAGTGACCAACGTAACAATGCAATGAAAGTAACATAATACTCTCAGAAACATGTTGTGCTCTATGTTGTTCTCTGTTAACTTTGGCAATGAACGTCTCACAAATAATAACACAAACAATAACTGGACAACAGCAATATTCTGTATGTAGCAGTAAATGTTTATGATTACAGAGAGTGTACGTTATGTATAGGATAACCAATTTATTGTTGATGGATAATTTAACATCTTAGCATAGCTCTGATTGGTGTACTGTACCCTTATGTCCGACCCCTTTTTTGAAGGAAATTGAAAGTCCAAATTTGACAACATCCAACAAACCCATTGCTTTGAGGAGACTACTCTGTTAATGCTTGTTTTTGGAAGGCAATGAAAGGTTGAAGACAGATACGTGAAAAGAAGATAAAGAAAGAGAATGTAGGTGAACTAGTGGCCAAATTGATCACAGTGTCACATTTTACACACAATGTGTAAAATATGTGTTCAGTGGACTTAAGTGTGGCTGACTCAGAAGGTGTAAGAGGTCTGGTTGACAATGAAGAGATGCCTTGTTAGAAGAACCAGTGCAATATTTGCACGTTTACAGATGAGATATTGACAGTAGACTGGACTGAAATGAACACTTTGTAAATTGGAAAGCCTTTACAGGTGTTTAGAAGAAATAAAAATGCAAGCTATATTGAATTGTCACTGTCTTAATATGATAATGTGTGAGGAGGTAGGTCAAAGGTTAAACTTGTGTCCATGCCCTGAAATCTGTACATGACAATATGGGTCCAAATCCTATGCTCTAATCCTGAAATTTGACTTATAATAATAATATATGACAGACAGTAGCGCTAACAGTTTGTTCAGTGGGTAAGTGTATGTTTTTTTACTGTACAGGCAATGAATGCATTGCAACATGACTTCAACCTGGTCAGTATCTACTAATGTTATGAAACTTTGGGAAACTGTGCTGCCAAAGGGGAAACCCTGTCTGGCATATCCCCATCTCGTGTCAAATTACACACATTACCATCTGCAGGTCCAATAATGTCCACAGGAGGATGCCGATGGTTCCACAGATCATTCTGAGCACTGCTTCTTGATAGAGGTTTTTTCCTCCTATGCCTTGTTCTCAAAAGCAATAGCTTCAATCACCCCCTAAAATGTCCTTATCACAGCCCCCTCATCCCACATCCCACTGACCCCGACAATCATCCCTTCTTTTCCTGTCTGCTCATCAGCTCTATCTTTGATCCCCATGCTCCTACCCCCCCTCCCCTTTCACATTACCCTAGTGCTCCAGAACTGGCATGCTGTCTAAATATGATTAACTATTTGCCTATCTACGCCCCCTTTACATTTTCTATTTATTTTACTCTTACTTATACAGTCAGACCAAATGGGGGGAAGGGGGAAATGGGAGGAGTTAAATCTGTACAGGGACACAAACAGAGGGCCGACAAGTACAAGAGACATGGGCACATATGTAGAAAGGAGAAGTAGAACCTATTAGAAACACATTGATTTACCCTGAGAGTCACGCTCATTAAAGATCTGCCGTCTGGCAGTGTGCAAGGTTAGCTATCTCCTGCTGTGCTGAAACTTTACCCGGGGCCTAAGGCTTAAGTTCAACCTGACAGTTTATCAGAGTGTTGATTTGGTTGCCTTGGCGAGGGCGAGACAGGCAGACACCCGCCCGCTCCCAGCTGCTCTCTGCCATTCCTAAAGAATCTCCATCGAGGCCCAGTTGTTGTGCCCGGATGACAGTGAGGGGAGGGGCTCTGATGTCATAACTGTGACACTACACGAGGCAAAGAGATTTAGTGAGTCACCTGGTGAGTCAACCAAATTGAGGGCTTTACCCAATTCTTAGGTTCACTCTCTCTTACACACAACACTCTCTCACTCACACACACACACACACACACACACACACACACACACACACACACACACACACACACACACACACACACACACACACACACACACACACACACACACACACACACACACACACACACACACACACACACACACACACACACACACACACACACACACACACACACACACACACACACAGTTGTAATCTGAGACACCTTACATATAAGTTTCCATATCTTTATTCATAAATGTTATAAAAACACATGGCTGTATTACCATAAATGCACATGTTATGTACATTCCAACATCTGCATACACATACAAGCCAAAGAGGTATAGGGGATTAGGGGATTTCCAGTGCACCATTTATTTTGTTCAATTACCTACCTAACACATTATGGAAAAATGAGTTTTTTGCTGTCGGAAAAGTCTTCATACTTACAGGCATGCATATTGTCACTTGGAAATAATTATTCTAACTCACATTTATTAGGGATCATGAAAAGGTCTTCTGTATGCGCCCCAATTATCTCAGTAGGAGAACATTAGAAACCAGTAAATAGGCCTACTCACTTTTCTATTGATAGAGATTGTTTTGACATTAGATTTTTAAGTATATAAGAACAATTAATTCAACTTCAAAAATACAATTGAATTAATGCTGCATGATTTGGTCCTCCAGTAGTCTCTCAAATACCTTAGCTGCTGAGAGTCCATTTAAGATACTTTGTTTAGTTGTCTGTGCTTTGGACGCAGCATGAATGACACAAATAAAACAAAAAGAATGCCTTAATCCATAAACAAATGGACAGTGTAGTTTATGGGAATGTGATTACTTTGGTCTAATTTGTAGGACTTACACAATACCATATTTACATGTACCGTTTGGGAGAAAGATATTCAACTAAATATAGAAAAAATATCGCAAAAGGCTATTAAAAATGGCTTCAAAACTCCTAATAATGTAAACATTGCATGTGTTGGTTGAAAAAACACACAACTCTGGCAATGCTATTACACTACTTTTGCCTGTGGTGTGATAGGTGTTCCTAAATCTGTTTGTTTAAAAAAAAATATATATATATATATATATTTCTCAAGCGAGAATGTCAAGTAGGACTCAAAAGTCAGTATCCTGCCCCCTGAGTTTCTGTCCATTTGAGATTTTCACAGCAGTGTTACTCAAACACTCTCTTGCACATGTTGGAGTTCTCCTGGTGGAGAGGGAATTCAGAACCTGGCACCAGCTGCTTCTTTGCCTTGTGCGACACAAAACTCTTCCCCGATGGAAGACTCTCATATTTACTGAAGGACTCGCTGTAAAGAAGGAAGACAATCATTTGTTTTTATTATAAAAAGTTTCATCAATGATAGCTCAGTCCTATAATAGATTTATTCTGAACTTCTTCCACTCCAAAGTTGTTGTGCTGTCATCTACCAGATCTGTTCTTCTGCATAATATAAATGGACACAAGCTTGATGGAGCCAAGAACTTCTCAGTGCAGAGCTTACCTGAAAGGGAAGGTTGCCTTGTCCATCTGCATGCACACCAGGAAGGGATACTCAGAGAACTGAACGGTTGTGACGAAGTCCAGCGACGCCTCTGTCTCAAAGCTGACTTCCATTCCAGTGCGAACGAAGTCCATGTCCACCGTTACATTCCCAGTGACCACCAGAGCCCCCCTGTGAACCGGAACGTTTTCCAGAGGAAATAGTTCCAAAATTCAGAGTGGTGGGAAGGCCTGTCATAAATATCCAAATACTATTGCGATATCCTCAACAGCCACCTCGACACAGTTTTACTTAAGGCCATGGTGGAACCATGGGCTTTCTGGGCCTTTTCATGATTTTGTTTCACTGAACATGCCTCAACATCTAAATAGCTTGTGTTTGACAGAGATTTGTACATATCCTTCGCGAGACAAACGTTAAGAGTTCCTAAAATATGTTTCTGTTTTACTTATTTCTCCACATATGACACAACCCTTATATTTCAGCTAGGTCTCTAGCTCTGTATTTTGAAACAGAATGTCCACCAGCCATCTCTGCATGTTTATCTGTAGGGGCATGTCATGCCAGGCTGGTTTGTTCTGTTTCTATAGATAGCCTGCTGGCCTATTATCAGAAGAGAGGTACAACTGCAGTGATCCATACAACTGCCTCTGTCATTCACCCACACTGGCAGCAACACCATAAAACTAAAACAGCAGCCCAAGTGAATAAAAATCACTTTAGGCTGTAGGATAACTGGATCAGATTCACATTTTCCAACCCACTTTGGCATGTAGGGCAGGCCTTACCCTTTAATTTTATCCATTAACATTAAAATATTATTTAAATATTCTATGAAGGTTCCTGGTTCTGATTATGTCACATACTGTACAGCAGCACTTAAATATTAAAGTATAGTATCTCACAGTAACACTTTTTATAGTGCCTAAATTGGGCCCTCTAGTTTCAGAGGGACTTATTCAGGCAGGCAAAGGAACCCTGTTGGAACTTGAGATGGCCAATCTAGATTCATTCAATTCCGAAACCCTTTCATCACCTGGTACTGTGATATACACAATACTGCATGACGGATGTAATCAGCTCCCGTTTTTACCTCAACAACACCGACAGACAGACGGCACACAAGAGGGCTGAATTAAAGGATGTCGTCAATCTACATATACCCAACTGGCTAGACAGACATGAATAGTCCCTGTTTACCGTTCTGGACCTCATCCAGTGCCACCAGGGACATGAGGCAAATAGCAAATTTAGACCATATAAAGTTCCAGGTCTTAACAAATAGGATTTCATCACTGTTGCTGTTTCCATTAACATCAGTGGCCAAGGGTAACACTAAATAATGTTAACAAAGCCTGTTGCCTATGTCTTGGTTCATATACATCATGTTATCATTAGTGAGACATCAACACCCTGAAAGTATCTTACACAGTTCTTAGAAGTTCTAAAAACAGTAGAGCCATGCTGTCTCCTGGACCTACCTGTTGTTGACGCTGGTCTTGGACTCTCTGTACCACAGGCTAATCTCCATGCCTCCTGAGATGTCGATGGCCAAACCTCCCTGGAACTCAGCGTTGGCCTTCAGACCGGATTGCAGCTGAATGACCTGCAGGGCAGGAAAGGGAGGGGAGGGTTTTGAGAGAGTCAACTTCCCATCACTCAGTCATGTAATGCACAAATTTGACTGAAATGCACAAAAGCATTCAACCAAACAACCCAATGGCCCAATCAGCAATGGCGATAACTGTCTGGCCAATGATAATTTAGAAGGGTTATTAATCTTCTGCAGTTAAACATTTACGCAACTCAGTACAACTGTCAAGATGTACACAGGTTGATACAGCTGTGTTTAGACATGGATCCCCCCAACAAAAGGTGCATCTACGGCGGCGGAGCACGCATACCTCAGAGTGGTCCGACAGCAAGATCAGGCCCTTCACCACGTTTATGGGCTCTCCTGACATGGAGAACATCTTGGACATCAGGTCGCTGTAGCCCTTGAAGAAGGTGACGGGCCGCAGCTGCACATCAAAGAGCAGAGCGGACATCCCGGCAAAGGACTCCAGATCCTCCTCCCCCTCGTCGGGCGTGGCTGCGATCAGCGTCTCCAAACCTTGGGCCTCGATGGCCACCTTTGGGGAACAACAAGGCAGGAGAACATGTCAGTGTCACTGTAATCTCCCTCGCGCTACTCGTGAGGATTTGCATTGAACCGAAGGAGGGTTCCCGAGGTAGGATGTGCCGGCAGGCCTCACCTGCAGGCCGTGGAGGAGCGCGTCGTTAGTGGCACCGTAGATGTTCATGATGCTCCTCCTCATTACTCCTGAGCCAGAATACAGGATGTCCAAGCTATAGGTGGAAGTGACATCAGCAGAACCTGCAAGACAGCGAGTGGTTTAATCACTTGCCGCGATGCAGAATGGCAACCATGCCATTCCATATGTCAGTATATTGGCATGCAGCAAACACATCAACACATTCCGGGGCCTGAAGGATTTCCTATTATTAACATGTTTTATTTGTAGTCATTGCACCATTTAAACAAACTACACGCAACTGGACAAACAACATGAATGTACAGAGACTGATGGTGGTGGGGGGTTCAGAGAGAGGGAATGTCACTTACGTGCCATGTAACCTGAGTACGCAGAGGAGGACCCAACTTTAGAGAAGCGGTCATAGTTGTGGGAAATCATGTCCTTCATAGCTTGCCGAACTATTTTGCTGGAAAACAAAAGAAATGGAGATCAAAGACCCTTACTTTGGAGATTCCCCGGTATCTATTTCGTTTTGTCTAGCTTGATATTCATCAGTGTTAGCATTACCCTTTCATACATGATTTACACACAGCTTACTGTTAAGACAACTCTCTCATGTCCCGTCCATGTAATCCTATCCAAAACCCACCTGGCAGGCATGTCAAAGTGCAAGATGTCCTGCACCTTGGACAACATGTACTTGTTCATCTCATGCGGCAGGTTTCCAATGGACAGAAGCATGTTCTTGACCTCCATGTAGGAAGGGTTGCTGCTCAGGATGACATCAGCGGCAGCCACCCTCACATTCTTCTCATACACCCGTCGGTTCTGGTGGTACACTCTGTTCACCGTCCTTTTGACCTGCATGGACATGTTGGAGGTTTTTTATTCATTTCACTCCTCACATCATATGTGAATAGGTAAGGATCCATTATTAGATGAATCTGTAAATTTATTAAGAACCTTTCAAATCACAGATAAAAAATAAAAATAATAATAAATGCTTTGCGGTTAATGACATGTGCACTGCATTAACATTCTGCAATGGGAATTTCAATATTTATCTGACTGAACTCCTCAAACCCTGCCTGACCCTTACCTCGTCGGTGATGAGGGCAACATCGTATCGCTGGAGGGTGGTTAGGGCGATGGTGCTATAGGCCCCCACCTCTGACTCTGTGTATCTGGTGAAGAGTGGGATGGCCTCGGGCAACAGAGAGTTCTTCAGGGCCAGTAGGTACATCTGGACCTCAGACTCCTTGTCCGTACTGTCGGGCCCCTCCAGAATCATCTTCTTCACCTCCACCACAGTCTGGGAGGACATAGGAGGAGAACCCATTATATGGATTCATGTATGGAGAGGACATTTAAATAACTTAACTGAGTGCTATTTATAAATCACTTATTAATGAACAGATTTGTGTTCAGGCAACCCATGTCAAAAGAGGAAACATTTTCAATGAGCTCACCGGTAAATCACATTGTCCTTCCTGGCAAAGCTTGAACACCAGGGCCCCCATGATGATCACCATTGACTCTCTGATGTCATTACTGCCAATCTTTTTCTTGGAAATGTCCTGGGAAAGCAACAAACCTTGCCATTTAGAATAATACCCACACATTAATAAAAAAACTAAGGAAAGACAGGCCTAATGATGAAGGATCTTGCTGAAACTGTTCCACCCAAATAATCATAATAACAATTAAGTGTAAAATAAAAGATTCAGCCCCTTTTTAAGTAAAGATAGACACCATGTTCATGGTTTGGGTTAGCTACAATGGTCCGATCAGAACTCTAGCTAATCAAAAGGGCAATGGGGGAAAGCCTGGCAACAGCGTTGTGCTCCGGTAAACGTGAAGAAACCCAACCATAGGAGGAAGTGACTCACCACAAGGGCTCGGAGCATCCTCTCATTGGGGTGCGAGGCGAAGCCACAGGCGTACAGGAACCTCTCCTGCAGGACCAGGCCCTTGGGGTCTGTGAAGTTGAGGAAGGTCAGCATGGCGTCCAGCGAGGCAGGAGTCTGTGAGGAGGTGACAGCGTCCACCACCTGAGGCCTGCAGACATGAGGGGGGGAGGGAGAGAAAAAAAGGATGGGGGGGATCCGAGAATTAGGAAAGGGGAAGTGGATGACAGAGATGACTGCTTTGTTTGGATTCTTCTCAGTGACAATGTATTAACTAATTGCAAATGTACATTTCAAAGCAATCCCAAGCTGTGTAAGCATTTGGCCATTCAGTGACTGTTTATGGCTTCAGCCAACTGCGAAAAAGTGACAGTGCCAAAAGGATACTTTGAGAGAGTGAAACGAGAGGGTGAGGTCAGTGAGCTTGCGGAAAGAGGTTCTGCTTACAGCAACGACTTGCTGGCGCTCTGCAGCACTTGGAGGATCTCATCCTTGGAGGCTTTCCTGATGCTCTGGATCAGAGCCAGGAAGCTCCTGGGAGCCGAGGCCTTGGACAGGCTGGCAGGCTCCAGCTGCTTCTTATCAGCCTGCCACTGCTCCCACAGCTGGGAGAAGAGAGGACGAGAGGAGAGAAGGGGGGTGGGGAAGGACACAAGCGTTAGTATTACAGGATACATCCATGGAAGTGAATATAGTTTCTAAAAAGAAACAGTGTGTGCTCTGTGTAACCCCTCACCGATGGACAGCCTTTGCACTGAGACTTGACCTTGCCCGCCATCACACCCACAGCCACCAGTTTCTCGTCCCGGGACTTGACGACTGCAGTAACATCTTTCCCTGCAACCTCCAGGGGGCCAGCCTCAATTCCGACCAGTGTCAAGGTTTGTCTGAGGAAAACAAATATGATACTTTTCAGTATGAACTATTCAGTACGTCTAATTCATAACATGTATTTATGAACCTGTAAAATTGATTTTTTTCTATCGTCTACGTTGGAGCTCAGTTACATTCGACTTGCACCCACCTGGACAAAACTTTGGCACCTGTGGAGCGCCGAGCATTGGTTACCAGGAAGTGAATCTCCTCAGATACAGCAGACTTGATGAAGCCGTCCTCCAAGGTGAACACTGTTACTGAGCTTGACTTCCTGCTCACACCCAACACCTGGTAAAGGAACACAGGACGGAAGGAAGAAGAGAGAGAGGAGGGGGAAGAACATAAATTGCGTACATTTGTGCATTTTAAGAAGAGAAGACCTGGAGTCAAATCAGTATCCCATTTCTAAATGACAAACAACATGTCGTCTGTCCAGATGACGACCATTTTGTGACCATTTGGTTGGCTAACCTTGCTGATCGTGGTGAAGCCAGTTTCTGCCGTCTTGCAGGTATTCAGGATCTTGGTGCGTGTCACCTGACCCTGGGCAGCCTTGTACTCCACTCTGCACCTTCCTGATACATCATTCTGTTCCCATGGCAATGGCATTAGTCCATCAGATACATCAAACCTCCCTTGCGGTAGATTTAGCTAAATTAAGACAGTCGGGTACATTTAAATAAATATGTAAGTATCAAATAATTTACCTCAATTGTCTTTCCACTAGTTAGCTGCACCTGCAGCAGGCTGGCCACACCCCTCTTCAGGTTCTTGACAATTGCAGGCTCCGCCCTATAGCAATAGAAAGCCTTCACCTGTACAAGGAGCCAATCAGAACAGGTCACGTGAAATGTCTACGCAACAAGGAAAAGACCAGCTCAGACAGGACATTTTACCTGATGTCCACGCAATGCCTACAAATACTAATACTAATACTGTTTACATTTGCATTTTGCACCCTACTTCTAACTGTAATATGCAATCACTTTCCACTGCACTTTTACACTTTTTTAGGATAGCTTCTGTCCATACTTTATTGCACTACACTGTATATCCTGCACTTACTGCTATTGCACTTCTGGTTAGACCTAAACTACATTTCGTTGCCTTGTACCTGTACTTGTGTAATGACAATAAAGTTGAATCTAATCTAATCTAAATCTACTAGATTCAACTTCCACAACTTAATTTTATAAAGTGAAGGTCCGTCTGCAATCAGGACCATTCTACTTTGAATTTTAGATGAGGTATAAGTAACACTAAACTACGAACTAAGCTCTAATAAACGTGAAGTCACATTCATTCAGTCAAGACATATGCATGTATGGCAAGGTGTCTTGTAAAATACAGGCCGCTCTATTTGTATCTGTGATTGTGGGAGATGAACTTACACGATGCAAGAGTACACTACAAAGGTGTAAAGGTCACAGACAATAAATGACACTTGGGTAAAAAACTGACATGTCTGTCACCAAACATTCTAGCTGCTGTTAGGGTTAGCCTAACCCTAACCCATTTTAATCTAATCTAGTGTTATCTTTGGAATCTAATAAAACTGTTTCTAAACGGGATACAATCACATTCTGGAGGCCCATTACAAAGTGCCCTTCAAGCATTTCTATGTTCCTCTTTCTCCCTTTCCCCTCCTCCCCCTGTACCTGATCTCAAGGAAAGCCCTGGGACACTTCCGCCCACGCAGCCCTCTGACCTTTGCACATATTCACAAACTTTCCAGTTTATCCCCCTTCAACGTCACCACATACATGGTCTGTCACAAGTCCATTTAATACTATGACATCAATCAGGATAGTTATCAATGAAACACTGAAGATCATGATGATACTGCGGTGACTCATTGCAGTTCAGTGGTGTGGTATGTTCAAAGGCAAAGTTATACATGCTGATAATGCGTTTTTAATAGCCTAATCTTTATCATCACATAATATTAAACCTTTCAGTATTATCAGGTGTTACATATAATGGTTGATGGGATGCAAAGATTTTATGTCAATTTTCCAAAGTTCACCCTGATTCTTGAATCATTGTTCTTGCTGTATAAATCGTTGAAAACACACATACATTAACGTGTCTGGAGAAAGGATGCAACGTTCATAGGTCTCTCTCCAATTCAATTCATTGTATTCATCCTGACGGAAACTCAGGACCTACCTTTCCATTTCTCAGGTGCACCAGAAATGGCCTCTGCAGAGAGGCGAGCTTGCTGTTCCCCAGGAGACCCTCTGTCGTGGAGCCCTGGAAGATGTTCTTCTTTGCCGAGCGGGGGGCCACATTCTCAACCCGCACATTGGAGATCTGCGCAGGAAAAAAGAGATGACCACGTCAACCTGACAGAAACATTGTATAAATGGCAGTGTTTGTAAATACAAAATTAGTGTTGGGGGGACTATCAAATATTTCCAGTAGCCCATGACTAAATCTAGACATGCACTCTTGCTGCACGGCACACATGGGTTCATTGGCTCATCCTAATGACCTCATCTCATCAGGTTGTAATTGAGCTTTATAATCAAGGGTGTCATCGATGACAACAAACCTCCAGTTGAATGAGCTGCTCTTCCGAGTCACCGGCCTGCCTCCACACTAAGTTGACATCCACGTCGCTGGAGATCCTGAAGCCAGCACCACCCTTTCGCAAGGCCCTGGATCTGTCTAGTATCACCTCAGTGGAGTAGCTGAATTTGTACAGCCGGTCATTGTTCACCCTGGGGGCTGCTCCCGCACCTGAAACAACACACAGGAAACAGCATGATATGAGAGGAAGACAGGCCTGTTAGATCCCCCAGACATACTCTTACATCCCATAGGATATATACACACTGGTTAAGTGAGTAGTTTTGTGGTTACTGTTATCTTATAGATGAGTGTGATTTGTTACAAAACTGTTAAAGACAAAAAGTTTGATGTCGATACTATTTTAATGCCATTCTATTCGGTTTGTGTACTTGAGTATTCAAAAAACAGGCAGTGATATTTACTTAGAAGGTATGCTTTAACCAGACACACCGAGAGCATCTAAATATTTGTGATGAATTGCTCATGGAGGTGGTTTAAATTGCTGCAAATTATGTAATTCCACGTAATGAACAATAACCCTTAGCGGTGCTCTTGTAACTTGACCTTATGACCAGGATCAAGATGGCACTGGACGTATGCAGTCTTACATGCTTAACAGGGTGTGTGGCAAGACAAGATAAAAACAACTCCTGGACACTAATAGAACGCAACATTCTATTAGGGATGATATGAGGTTTTAAGACTGACGTGTCACTCTCTGATTGCATCACCTTTCACTTACTGAAGTGTATGGTCTGAGTTTAGCTAAACAGATTCTCTATACGTTTTCATCATCAGCCAGAGCAACTAGTTGAAGCAATCATTTAGATGTTCCATGTTGAGTAACCCATTACATTTGTATCTAGACACAGGCCTGTATGACTGGAGTCACTGAGTAAATAGTGGTCTTCCAATAGGGGAAGGAACCATCACCACACAGGATTTTAGAATAAAACCACTTTTCTAAAATACACTTTTCATCATTTGATACAAGTTTACCTTTCCATAAGTGTAGTCATATTCAGTCATTGTACGTGATTTTATATTGTGCAAGGCCACTGAAGCTGGCTTCTCACTTGCTCTTAGTTGGTGCAACTATGGAAGAGTCTATATCTAATGATGATGCGCCGGTAAACCCACTTACCTTTGGTAGATTCAGAGAGAACGGACGTTACGCACAGCAAGACCACAAGCAGCGTAAACATCTCGTGCTCTTATTGTTACCAGATGTTTAGAAGAAGGTAAACGTTTGTGACTGAACAGTCACCCGGCGGGCAAAAAGAAAGGCTAGGCAAGTCGAAGCTACTCTAATTATGTTTTATCTATCAGGAGGGCAGACTCCAAACTCCACGCTCAAGTACTAAGTACGAGATAACCAGCCAATCATTAACTTCGCAAAACAGAGATGTGACCATCACTTCAACGCTGATGCGCGAGGCATAGTGTCGTCAGATGGTGCGGTTTTATACGGGCATGTGTGCCTCCAACTACCCGATGATCAATCGATTGATCATGATTGATTAAGAGCGCATGCAAATGGTCCTTTCGTTCTTCCCTCTCATTTCTCTTTTAGCATTGTCAAACATAGCCTAATAGCACCACAATAAAAACATATTGAGACAAATAGTTGCGACTGCTGATGTAAAAAAGTTTTCTTTATATCCCCGGTTGGACCAAAATGTATGACACATTCTTGCAGCTCGTTTAAGAAACGTGATGACGTAAATATAGTTCTGGAACTATTCACTCTGAGATTGAAGAAAATAGAATCCGTCATCGTGAAACCTTTCACCTAATTTTACATCTCGCTAATAAACAGTGCAACATTGTAACTCACCGTCGACTGAAGGAAACGGATTGCATACGTCACGTTTAAGGGCACTGGAGAGGATTGCCACGGTAGCAATGGTCTGAAATCAGATTGGCATTTCCCTTCCAGTTCAAAGTCACAAGTTCAGCCAGGGTGAACTGAATTTGTGTTTAAACGTCCAACCATGTTCCCATAACCAATCATTCTACTTACAGTTGATCAATCCAACCCAAATTCGTGATCAGTAATACAGATGAACGTACCATCAAGATCGATCAAATGAGCATAAAAAATTTACTGAGACTTAAGTTTGACTGATTATGACCTATATTTTAGTCTTGATTACATCAACCTATTAATCACTGACAAATCCTATAGAGAAAATTAGATTAGTCTCACTCAAACTACAGTATTCAGTGACACTGAGTCAGTGTCAGAATCCAAGAAGATTTTAAATGAGACAAACAAAAACTGTGGATAGGTTGAACAACAACAACTACATCCAGAGGACAATTCAGAGGGCGCTTTATTAGAGGGCTCTATCAAGCCATAACTGAGTGTAGTCAGGCCATGCCCTGGAACCCTTTAGAGGTGGTTTGGGGTAAGAGGAACCTCTTGGTGTAGCGTAGGACAACCTTCTGGTTGAGGTGGCACACACTGGGGCTGCCCAGCGCTCTGAAGGTCCTCCTGGGTGCTCCGGCCCTCCGCCTCTCCCTGGAGGTCCTGGGCTTGGATCCCTCTGACTCAGCATACTCCATTTTACCTGCGTAGAATCACAGGTTTTTTTTGAGTGGAAAATGTCAGAATCCCTTTTTGATACTCATACACTGTTATATTTAACATCAAATGAAAACAGAGGTGCAGATGTGTTTGTTTAATTACTGAATGGTTATGTTATATCCTCCTGTGAGCTACAGTAACTTCCTGTGGGTTCAACCCTATTGTTTAGGGACTACTTACTGGAGTCTGACATCATCTTTGAGGACTGATCTCTGTTGAAGAAACCAAACACACAAGTGTCAGAAAGAGTCAGTGAGTAGTAAAATTCACACTACACAAACACTATGTAGAAGAGATGTTGTTAAATAATTTGGAGAGTATCATTGTATCGTCTCTTTGTAGGTATTCCATGGCCACAATATTTATTTATATTCCAATCTACAGTGTTCATAGCATGCTCACTCCTGATCATGACCCGGAAGAGCGGTTGCCAGAATAGTCTGTGCAGTGCACTGACGTGGCCAGCAGGTGGCGGTGTTGTCATACCTAGTGGCATCCTGCTCACTGATGGATGCCAGTCTGGAGTCCAAGCACTGGTTCTCTACCTGAATCATAGTCAACTCTTCTATATCAGGGATCTCGCCGGCAGAGACAGACTCTTGAGCCAGGGATGCACGCAGAAGAAGAAGGACCTGGTCCTTTTCTGTTCAGTAGAATAACGTTGAGAAACATCACTACATCTCTGTACTAACGTATGTCATTATAGCCAGGGTACGTGGGTGTGTGAGAGCGAACAGCACATTCTGATCTAATCTAATCACCTCGGTGACCAGCATTCAGCATCCACTGCTGGATCTCCCCTATGGACTCCATCTGGAGGATCTGACTCAGCATGTCTATGACCTGGAAGATGGAAGAAGAAGTCACTATGCCTGGACTCAAGATGTTTGTACTAGTACAGAGGTCAATTAAGGATCAGGGTCAATCCCATAACAGTGAGTGAATACAAAACCAGCTTTTCTTTCACCTGAACTTCTCCTACATCAATTGGTTTTCACAGTACGTCACACAAGAAGATAACATAATTAACACCTAGTCACTTGCCCACCATCAGTTGCATTTTCAGGGTTCTCTCCCTATCTCTAGATCCAGCCAGACCTGCCCCAGAGCTGGGCCAAGGGGAGGAGGGCACGGTGGAGCCTGGGGGGGGGGGGGGGGGGGGGGGGGGGTCAAAGTTTTTAGGTCTAAGTTGCCTATGACCTAAGGGTGGGGACTCAAACTGTATGTGCAAACATTTAAAACGACAACAGTCTTAACTCCTAGTCACCTTTACCAGTGGGTCCAAGGAGGCCAATCTTCTCTGTGAGTTCCTGTAACTCCGCACACCACGCTTCTGTCACTTCAGACAGACGAGAGAATCACAGTCAAACATGAAGGTTCTGTTTTCAGGCTGACATGCATGTGCAAGTTTTAGATACAATACCTTTGTTTGTTTTTCTATCGCAACAAGTAACAAGATCAGATTAAATGCAGTGTAAATATGCTAACCCTAACACGGCAGAGTTTGAAAATGCTATACCTGTTGCTTGAATTGTGATGTATACTTTGTGGAGAGGCCAGTGGGGGTGGATGGATACAATGAACCATATAAACCAAACCTCCACAGTCAGATCTGGTTACATGTGGCGCAATACACAAGGGGGTCAAATAGCTCTTCTGAAGGTTCTAGGGTTCACTCTCACTATGTGTCCCTTTCCATTCCTTCACGTTTGTGTTGCCATAGAACAGTTCAGGCCTTAAAACATGAGATTTGTAGGTACACTGAACTTGAGTAAAATACTGACATTACTCATGTGCTGCAAAGGCAGCCTACCATGTCAAGTTACTTGCAGAGATGTCAACAGGATGTTCCCAATGTGATACGCGGGTATTAAATCCTACTGAAAGAATATGCAGCATGTAGGCTACATACTGAGGGGGAAAAAACAGTTCAGTAGCAGCTGGATTTGAACCAGCGTAAACTGTAAGACCAGCACTTCCTCACAAATAGCTTATCTGAGAATCAATATGGACTGGAACTGTGATGGTCAACAAATAACATCGATCCATCCCCTGTAAAAAAGAAGAAAAAGAAAAAGGACAGTATACTGTTGACCTAGAGTATCTGTACTCACGTAACCTCAGGGAGGATGAATCTACCATTTTGAGTGGAAAGAACTGCCGGCCAGTGATAACGTCAGTGGGCAGGTAGGTAGTGTTGGTTCCGATGGCTGAGATGGGGATCTTGCACTGCAGCACCAGAGACTTCTCGGGAGTCGTGACCCTGCCCAAGCAGTACTGGGGCATCTGGCCGAAGATGACATCATTCAGTGCACAGATAGGTCTCTCATCGATACCTGGGGGTAGGGTAGGGGAGAGGGGGATTTGGAGATGAAAACGGTATTCAGTTTATTTGGACATTAAGTAAGATTCCGCTGGTGCATACATAATTTCTTGGCAGTGTGTGTGTGTGCTTATAAATACAGCATGCTTGCTTGTATTTCAAACTTTATCATTTCTATCTAGCACTCACCTTTGATGTGGTGCACCCGTTGTGAGTGAGGGTTGTTCCGACAGAAGAAGGGATTATTACTGGGGGCCCCGAAACGGGCACTACTCCTTACAGGGATCACTGTTTCTCGGACCTTGTGGTTGAGCGGGCTTTCCTCCGCAACCTTAAGGGAGACGGTGGACAGCTCACAGCTGATGGTGATGGGCGAGGTGTTTGGCCATCCGGGTGCACTCCTTGGTGGGTTTTGGGGGGAGGGATATGGGCAGCATAGTCTGGTGCTTGTCATGTTACTAACAAGGATGTCAGTAACATTTGCATTTGTTGTTTGTTGTTACTCTCACTTATATCTCAATGAATAAAGAATAAGTTACCCGGACTTTTTTAAGTTTCCAAAAAAAACCTGAGGACAAAAATACGTAAAATATTCCAGTACAGGTCTGTAGTAGAGCTATCTCTAGCTCTGTCTAGAAACATCGAGCAACAGCCTTCGCATTTAAATTAGAGTAATACAGTAGTCGATTATTCATCTCTGACGTGACATTGGACTGACTGCTACAAACAAAACGTAATAGTTTTGTAATTCATAATTTGTCGTCTTAACCAACTGTCAACAGATTAATGTGACGCTGATAAGTCGCCTACCTTTTCGAATTCACAAGAATTTCCCATATCTCCGCTGTGTGCATGGATGATTATAATATTGATTCACTTTAGAATTGACACCATGGAAACGTGATGCTAAATAAATTAATGGATTACTCGGTTGCTATGCAAGGTAAACTAGGCTACTCTCCAACACTTTGAACTTCTTACGTGAGAATCCTTAACAGAGCGCTCTAGAGCGCTCTGTTAAGGATTCTTATTCTCTCTCTCTCTCTCTCTCTCTCTCTCTCTCTCTCTCTCTCTCTCTCTCTCTCTCTCTCTCTCTCTCTCTCTCTCTCTCTCTCTCTCTCTCTCTCAATTAGGCCTAGCCTACTAGTTATCCATATCAAAGTCTAATTATCCCCATTAAGAGGCTCATCATCATACTGTATAGCCTAACAGTGCTTAAGGAACATTTAATGTAGGCTATTTTTTATGAGCCCATGTCCTGAAACAGATGCCTAACTAAAGTACAGTATTGTTAGGAAAATGTAAGGAAATGATTGACCAAGTGTCTATTTTGTCAGTGAAATGACACAGTCTAGTTAAGCTTTCATAATGTAGCCTATATGTTTCAAACTCACATGCATAGCCGATTTAGGCAACGCCTGCGACTAACGAAACCTACTTTACCACGGTATTACAGACAGGTCACACAGTACACTGCCCAACCGCATCGCTCTAATGTAAGTGTCCAGTGCAGAGGGCGGATCGAGACTGTAATGGTATTGTGGCGCTGCACTGCTCAAATCTGATCCCGGTGATTAAAAAACTGAAAAAGAGCTGGAGTCGGAGGTCCTGAGAGTATACATCTTCATAAATAGTGACAGTGCTAACACAGGCATCTTTTATGGCCTAGTGGCAATGTCCTTTTCCAACATAAAATGCAATATCACTCCACACTTTCCCTGAGCTTGTGGAAATGGGATTTAACTTTGTAGCCCACTGCAATGCTTTACTTGCATTTCCTTCAGTTGGAAACATGTCAAAATCATCAAGGTCAGGGTTTTGAATGTTCAGACAAAATACGTGTCTTAAGAGATGATACCGAAGCTTGGTTTTATTTTAATTGGTAAAACACAAAACGGTAATCAAACCCATGCAATGCATAATCAAGCAGCAATTGCTGATATCTGTACAATATGTCAGGGACATGCATGGACAATTTGTATTCATCTGTGTTTAAAATCAGATTACGTATGCCGTGATAAGATATTGGGCCTGTGGTGACCCCCACATTCTTGTTCCTAGAAGTGCTCGGACCCATTGTTGAAACTAAAGGAGGTCAACATTTTAAATCGTAAGCATACAGTTGTGAGACAAAACTGTATCAGTTATTTGATCGTTCTTAGAACCTCATGCATGCATTTGTCATGCTAAACTATTGCATAAAAATATATATTTTTAAAGATGATTTCCTTTATCTTTAAATATTATGTTTACATCACAGTGTTCACTGTGCAACAACATAGTGGCTTTTAAGGGCACTGTTGAATTCTCACAACTATTGATTAAAAGGAAAGTGGAAACGTGGCTACAAAACATCCATATCTGCATACAAAATAATAACTGGCTTCAAAACAAACATTCAAATTAAAACTGACAGCAACAAAGCGCAGAGCTTGGCTCAGGCTCAGGTGTGAGCAGTGCAAGTGCTGCTCCAGGATCGGCTTGACCCAGGAACACATCGCCTAGCCTCTCTGTTCTCCTAAGACACTCCGTTGGGCGACCAGGCTGTTTTCACCTCCTCTTTATCTACAGCTGTGAGGTCTGTGTGAAGGATATGACATCGCTCTTCTCCACTACAAACACCCCATTGACGTAGGCGTCGTCTTCCTCCAGGATCGTGGCTATTTCAGGAGGGAAAGGGTTAAAAAGCTCCGTATCTGATAAACCCTGGTCCATCTTCTCCAGTTCCCTCTTTGAGAGTTTCTCGATGATTCCAGCGCCGAACGCATCTCCAAGCACGTTGATCATTGTACGGAAGCGGTCCCTATGGTAAAGATTTATACCAATCAATCACCTTTTTCATACGCTGATACGAGTGATAAGAGTATGATAACGTTATATCATACACACAGACATCTAAATGTTTTAATTTAAAATTATTTCATAGACCAGACCTTATGATTGGCGTAAGTACACAAGGTCTAATAATGGTTCTAGTCAATGAGAAAGTATCAACATAACATGTAGCTTATAAGTAAGCATGTTTATAAGTATTCCTATTTGTAAGTACAGCAATCCATTTGGTATATCTAAGATAAGATAATAACTACTTTTATTGTCCTGAAGGAAATGTGTCAAGGAAACATATACAGTACAGTATACTATGCTTTAAAAAAAAACTCCCCCTAGCACCTGGTTAGAATCTGATGCTTTCACTCACAGAAGCCAATCCACAGCAATAATGAGTGTGACATCATCAGCAGGTAGACCCACTGCAGTCAGGACAATAACCATGGTAACCAAGCCGGCGTTGGGGACTCCGGCAGCTCCTATACTTGCTAGTGTGGCGGTGACACTAGAGAAATATGGAGGAACACTTGACATGTAATACAATTCATTCAAGATGACGCCTCATCATGATCAACGTCATCTGGAGAGATGTTTCTTCACACCTGATGGTGACTATCTGACCCACGTCTAAGGGGTAGTTGTTGATCTGAGCGATAAAGATGGCTGCCACGGCCTCATAAAGAGCCGTGCCGTCCATGTTGATGGTGGCTCCCACGGGCAGAACAAACCGCGTGATCCTCTTGTCCACATGGTTGTTCTCCTCCACACAGCGGAACGTGACAGGCAGAGTGGCAGAGCTAGGGGGATAGACAGGCAGGTAGGCAGGCAGGTAGGCAGGCAGGCAGGTATGTAGGTATGGTAGATGCATAGATATACATATTTCAGTAGACAAGGAAATCATATGTAGGCAGACAGGTGGATAGACAGATCAATAGGCAGGTACACAGTATTTGTAAGTCCTGAATAATACATCAATCACACTGATAGCAGCTATTACTGAGTATTTGAGTCCTGAAATTTATTTTTTGTCTCCTTATTACCTGTAATTGTTGAAATGTCAGTGAGTTTACTACTCATTTATTGCTGAAAGTGGAATGATGGGAAAGAGGGGTGACTCATAAAATATCATTGAGCAGTTAATTTTATCAGCTCATTTCAGTCTCCCAAATGCAGTGTGTATTTAGAGAATCACTAAGGCTGTGTACGGGTGTTTTAATCAAATCTCACCATAGGAAATGTTAACTCCGATTAAGGATCAAAAACAATGTATTTGTTTAGATATGTTTGTAAAAAATAGAAAATAAAAAAGTAATCTTCCTCATAGATACTGTGGGGCAAGAATCAGCCCATAAGGTATATTCCAGTTTGACAAAACAATGATTGTGCCAAGATGGCTGCTGGAGGCAGAGTGTTTTACCTGGATGAGATCATGAGAGCAGTGAGGAGAGCCTGGGTCATTCCCCAGATAAACCTGAAGGGGTTTTTCCTCACAAATGCAAAGTACAGGAGAGGAAGGACAATCGTCCCGTGAATAGCCAACCTAATGAGAAAAAAGTGAATGTTATATTCTTTGATTTAATTATAAACTGGTTCCGTTTTATCAGTGGTTTCCATCTTAAAATCCTTACAAAATCAAACTTTACTGGTCAATGGTCAAACAAGACTGTCACACTTCAACGGCTTTCATGAGGAAGGCTCTCAGGCATACAATCAACAAGCCAGCAAGGTTTGAACTTAGAGGTCAAGGGTTGGTGAGCTCAATCAAACAAAGGTTTCTGGTGCTATGAGCACTCATTTTCCCTCTTCACTCACTAACCCTAACATTGGGATTTTTTGCTGACAGTAGCACTTCTTACCCACTTAAAACTGTCACCATATAAAGTCCCAGCTTTCGAAAGATATCCCAGTCCTCCACTTCAATGATCTTGGCAGAAATGAGAAACAGTATTCCGATTGGCATGTAACTGTAAAATAACCCAAGATTAATTGTCAATCATTCTCAAAGTGTGTAAGAACAGGACATTTTGAAATGAATAGGTTCACTCACCACATCATGATATGGACTATTTTCATTGTGGCCTCGTTTAAGGCGTTGAAGAACTCGATTAAGATTCGCCCCTTCTCTCCCATTTGACCAATGACCAGACCAAACACCAGACAGAAGATGATGATGCCCAAAATGTTGATGCCGTCAGAGTACGAACCAACCACGGTGTAATCCTTTGTTACATTCTAGAAAAAAAAATCCTTGCGTTTAAAGTTTTTTTTGTTTTTACCATTGATGACATTAGTTTACCTTTCAGCATTCGTTTTTATATGAAACCGTAAAATATTTATGTCAAATGATACAATAAAACCTGATTTAAAAACATTTTACAATGGAAAGTTACATTCATATTAAGAGTGTCAGGATTACTGTTAGTTGTTTAAGTAATAGTAGTGGAAAACACACAATTCTACATATTCCAAACTACCTTTCACCTTAGGATTGATAGTTGGAAAAACAGTGGTGAACCGTGTTAATGATGATGTAACATTTTGAGGTTCTGTGGCGTTCCCTGGGGCCTTGATCTCTTTACGCTGTGTCTTGTACTGCCAAATGTAAAATAACAACAAAACACAAATGTATGAAAACAAAGATGTATACATCTCTCAAATGAGCTGGACCAGGCATTAAGGCATGGAGACATAAGAAGCAGCCCAAAGCAAGTAATTAACAGAGACGATTGAGATAGCTGGAAGATTGAGCAGTTTTTATGGTCATTTCCACAAAACCCTATAAATGAACTTTGTCCTCACCTGTTGAAAGCAGGCTTGTACCAAGTTCTCTGGAAACATATTCCTATCAGTATAAAACATCTGAATGTGTTAAAAACATCATGGTATCAAATGAGACAGTGTCTGATAGGAATGAACAAAGGTGCTTTGTCACCTGATCAGGTCCAACATGGCGTCCGCGGTGGAGACGTCAGGGGTGGACCCCGTGCGGTCGATCTCCTCTGTGCTGTGAGAGACTCCCGGTTGGATGGTTATCACCAGAACGATGCCTGGGAGGAGTCACACAGAAACAGTTAAGTAGACACTGACAGAAAGACAGACAGCGCAGTTTCAGTGTTGAGACAGGCATGGTGTGACTCACCCAGGACGACAGCAATGATGGTGGTGGAAAAGTAGTATATGACAGCGCGCAGGCCGATCTTCCCCGACACCTCAGAGTCGAGGGCAGCTACTCCTGTATAAGCCCAGACAACCAACACAGCTTCACACATCAGTCCAAGCATGCTGTCTTCCCAGTCATAAACCCAACCAAACACAAAATGGACACTATAGGAAAAGCTGTGTTGGGCTGAAAGATATTTGGCAACAAATGACTTACTAGTTGTCATCTGCACACCTACACGTCTTACATCTTACCCAATATTTACAGTATAAATCCTGACACTGTCACGTGAATACGCGCGTGGAGAGAGAGACAAATGGAGAGGAGAGAGAGAGGCTCGAGGAGAGGCTGAGGGAGAGAGGGAGAGGTTGAGAGGGAGGGAGATGGGGAGAGAGGTGGAGGTGGTCACCTGTGATCATGCTGGATATGATGAGGGGGAGGATGATCAACTTGAGCATCCTCATTAAGATCTCCCCAGGAAAACCAAAGTAGAACTTGTGGAGTTGGGAAAGGTGGGCATACTCCCTGACCACCACTCCCAGTGCAATGCCTTGAGCCACACAGAGACAACAACAAAGAATACCACTTTAAATTTAAACTGTGAGATTGTTAAAATGTGTGGGTGAATCATTGATGTTTTATTGAATGATAGACACACCTGTGAGCTGGAGATAATTACGACAATGGTCAACAATGTTGTGTCATTCCCTATCCCACCTATGTGAATTTCCAATAACTCTGTCTATTCCATTATACAGGGCCCTCAAATTGGGTAACTACACGTGTTTGTGGCAGGTCCATAAGTTTGGAGCTACAGAGGCTCCAACATATAGACTTGGCAATAACACAGTTGTCGTGACAATTCTGTAAAGTGTATGACATCATCTTCCTCCTTGCAACACGTAGGCTACTATAAAGACACATTAGCTTGAAATGCATTCGTTTGCTTTTTCGTTCGTTTTTCTTTGAATCATTCCATTTATGTCATAGCCTAACCTAGAATCATTTACACAGTAAAAACTACTCACCTGACAACACTGACACAACTGTAGCAATGAGCAGCCAATTGTTTTTCAGAACACCTTTCAAGTCACATCCAGCATTCCTTCTTTTCCCCATGTTGCTCATCCTACCGAAAGAAATACCGGTTTGTTTGGCTATGGAAACTGTGTGATGTTTCAGGTAGCTAAGCAGGACTGAGTGAGGACCGATGGGTCTGGTCTCGCCGATATGAACCTACCAGGTTAGTGTTATCACAAAATGAATCTCTTCGCTCTTATACGTCTCACATACCGCTCAGTCCTAACCACATGTGTCCTTTACCCCACCCCAATTTGGATCTTCAAATGGTTATAGCCTAACCGATAACTTACTGTTAATCTTTTACCTGTAGCATTCAGTCACGTCAATGCCGAAAATAAAGGGATACAATATAATTTAGCCTATGCCATGGGAATCTTTTTGCACTATATAGGGCTGTACACTAAAAGTAAATCATGGCTCGAGATTAACACCAGACCAATCACCCGAAAGGAACCTTTTGCAACAGGTAGCCTACAGTAGCCTACCGTGGAAAAGTGCTGAGAATGTCGCATAACACCACCCATCCATAAGGTGTCTGCTCTTTCACCGTACTAATGTGAGCTTGTAATATTGCATTAAAGCAAACCCTTCAGGCTAACAAATACATATCACAGTCAAATTGGATACTATTCTTTTTTCATGTATATACAGTATAAAGTTATGTTTCCCCCACCATTAGGATTACAGTTTGTTCTGAATATTGCAAATGAACCTATAGCCTAATATGCGATCAGTGAATAATGAAGTCAGTAATCGATTTTGACTCTGTCATAAGACATTTTGTACAAAGCACCAAACATTTATTCAGATATATTTACAAATTATTATTCAGTTATTTACATGAAATAGAGAACACATGAAATGAAAGAACATTACACATAGACCACACATTATGGCACTGAGTGAAGATGAATGCTATTAAAGATTTCAGTGGAAATAACGGCATTGCCAGTCCGGTCAAGTGTATTGTTTTATACAAGGTTCACCTAGTTTGTATTGTTTTGTGCCATTGACTTAAAATGCTTGCAAGCTTAAGCCTAATGGTATACTGCCTCTATTGGCTGCTTTACTGATCCAGATCAGTATTTAATCTATATTATTTAATCTATATTTAAAACATGCTCATCAGAGGAAGATGGTTTTTCTGGCTCAGTTCACTTTTTAAATTAGCTGGTGTCCGTCAATTTATAACTACCCAAGGAGCTGATGATGACATGTTCCAACAACAATAGGTTGGTGAAAATTTGACTACACCAAAGTACAACAGATAAGCACCAGATGTAGATTTAAGTTGAGAGTTTTAATAACTCACCTCAGATTTAAAGACCATACACCAAAGAGTTAAATAATATGAATCTGGGTCACAAATAAAGCCAAGTGGCTGAAATACATTTCAAGGCCTTTGGGAATTTCTCAGATAAACCCTAACATGCCAATACCACAGTTTCTGTAAAAATGTGTACAGAATTTATTTTCAGAAGAGACTGGTCTACATTTGGCCAGGGTTTAAGAAACCTAATATCCTGTTAAACTTTACATGACACCATGAACCCCATATAAAGCCTGCTACCATGAACAGTACACTGTATGACAAATCATACACTCTTTAAACACTTCATGTCAGTTTTCTGTTTGTGATTATCAACTTCAAGAAACAGCATCCTTAAACATTATGCATTAGTTAAAAAAATGCAGAATATGTCTCTATAAATAAAATTAGAGGACAGAGTCCTTTAAGTTTTTAGGGTGTAACCTTTAAGTCCAATGTTGAATTGTCTTATTCCAATATAATATTGTCATTCAGTAACTGCTAAATTCAATGACAAAGTCTACAAAGTGCTACCCAGCCAACCTGTCAATCTTAAGTAGGCTACTCTGTACAATAACTTACTTCATAACATTAAAGAAATACAGGTAGGAGACCCAATGCTGTTTCTATTGTTTCTAACAGGCATGCAGTGCATTGTCAGAATCACTTCACAAAGAACAGACTTGGGTCAAATACAAAAACCAAATACTTTGACAGTATTTGAAAGTATATTTGAGTCGTATTTGGATTTTACTTCAAGGTAAATCCAGTGCACCCCATGTGTTTAACATATGTACTTGGCCCAAGTCTGCCTCACCACCCTTTGCGAGTAGCTTGACACCGCCGATGTGAAACATATAAAAACAACTCTTATAAAATGATTCTATACACATCACAGAGAAAGCAGACTCTTCCTTCTGTACAGTTCCCAAGTGTCGACTACCGTGTTTCTCCCTTTGTAGATGCCCTCAAGACTTCAAAACTGCAAAAGGTAAACACAGCACATCTTAATATCAGACATTTCATTGAAAAGCTTTTAATTTTTGTCTTTGTCTTTGTTATAGTTACTCGTTTAAAATTAAGGTGAGATAGGACGGTGAAAATGCTGAACCAGACTTCAGGATAATTAGAAATGTATGTATAGGATAATAACAGTGTAAAGTAACCTTAAGAATATCCTTCCGTTTTCTGAGATGAAACAGGGGACCTCAGGTAAACAAACTAAAAGAGAATACAATTAGTTAATTAATTTTAAAATAATACAACATTCAATTGAAGGATTCCATTTTTATTCATGACCACTATGTGGCACCCTTGCACTATATGATCTTGCGTTCTTATATTAGTGCCCAGGCACAGGACTGCTATCCAGGGAGTTGCTGAAAATAAACTTTTCACACTAGCATTTGTAGTGCTTCTTACCAGCTCTCTCTCACTGCCTCGATGTCACTCACTAGATTTTGTGCTAAACAGATCCCAAAAATCTGAAAAGGGACAAGATTTCAATCATGGGAATTTGAAAGAGGTTATCAATTGAACAAACTATAAGAGCCTACATAACATGACAAAATAACAATATTGACAACACAACTTGACATTCTACGTCCTGACATGTTCCGTACCTGAAGTAATGCTATTCCAATAAATATGCCTGCCACCACTGTCAGGTTGTCTTGAAGCCACTTTTCAAACTGAGGAACGCAGCCTTTTATGTAGATAAATGTCCTCTGCTCCGAGTCCTAAGAACATACACACAAGCACGATTAAGGCTATAAGTAAAAAGAAATACAGCTGTTCCTTCTTTTCTCTACCATGGCATATGGTCAAACCAAACGGAGGGGAAAGGAGTGGACAGTTGAGACGGAGGTGGGGAAAGAATGGGGGGGGGGGGGGGTATAAGTGTGAGAGGGTCTCTACCAAAACACATTGCTCTACCATGATTAATTGTGGAAAGCTATCTAAGCAAGCATGCCAGTTATTTTAAAGCAGAGTCTGGAGGACTGGGGATGTAGTTAAGGAGAGCTGTGGTGACTTTGGTGGGGTACAGTACTGATGACCTCATGGAGCCAAAATGACCCAGTCAACTCTCGTCAGTTCCAGAATTTAGTGAGTAAAACAGCACTCTGTTATGGAAAATACTTTCCATGGTGATTTTGAAGTGCCTGCCATAACCCTTGTTATCTTCAAAGGTCCCCTTATGCAGAGTATAGTAGATAAGAATAGAGTACAGTATAGCTGTGAATCCCATAACCGAGGACGTTCCTTGTTTGGGAACACACTGTAAAACGTAAACACTGCCCGACTCACCGCTTTTGCCCGGATGTCATAGCCGCACTGGGTGTTGATCACGTCCTCCTGTAAAAAGGCCAAGAGGAAGTTTCACATGTGGTCATTGCCGTTGGCTTAATTGACCTAACACCAAACTGTTACACTCAACACCTTCAAACTGAGAGCTGGAAGATCAACACTTTGGTCTCTGGGGGGGACTTTCATTTAGTGTTCGCTTTACTACAATACAAGCTAGGATTAATGTTTCCAGTGCTTTTACACTAGTGCTCTTATGAGTGTGCCGATATGAACTGAAAGCAAGACACACACCATCTGGTGTTGATTGTGAAAGAGTAAAACTGTGCTCCGTTGCAACATCAACGTCCTGAGAAAACACTGCTTGTTTGAATTATTTGGTTTAACTTTTGAGCACAGTTTGTGATATACCTTATGTCACAAACAAACTGGTGCAAGTTCCCATACACCAACATCAAGCCTGAGACAAACTTGTTAATAGACTGGACGCTGTCTTCTTTCCAGAATATAACTCCTAGATCAGACTTAAATGGTGCCCTGTCAACCATCAATAATGAAGACCAATGTCTTTCTGCAGTAAAGAACAACTCTTATTCCTGATCATGAATACAGAGTATCACAGCCTCTTGATATCAGCGACAGGGAGACATTATTTCTTGACCATGTGGAACACTGGACTTCCTGGTAACTTGTTAATCATGTTCCTGACAGTCTCTGGGAGATCTGAGGACTGATGCTGCGTTCCATTTGACATCCTGAGTGGGGATTTCCGACCTAGTAGTCGGAAGTATCAAATGGAACCTCAGGTGGGAATTCAGAATCGTTAGGTCAGAGGAACCAAACTTCCAGTTCAACATCCAAGATGGCAGCAGCGCGTATCAACAGTAGTAGAAGATGTAGTTTGACTCTTTATTTGCGCAATTCTGTATATTTGTGTCTCATTAAAATTGTCGTAAGCACAAGCACTGTCGAACTGGTGCTTGCAGTAGCGTATATATCCTACGGCTAGCTCTTAACTCTCGTCTCGTTTTACGACTGATTCGATTGGGATTTTGGAATGCGATAACCTCGGGTGTGACGTCATTCCCAGTTCCGATGACAAATGGAACTCAGCATGAGCGTCCTGTTGGAGTCAAGCCATGGCCTTGATAACAGTCACACTAGGATGGGCCCTCGGAAGAGACATGATTAGTGTATCTATTTTTTGCCCTAACCTCAAATGACATGTTCTAACTATCGAGGGACTGCAGTGAATTTGTCTATAATCATCTCAGATGTGTGCAGTCAGTGCTTCAGTCAGGGTTCACCGTGACCCGGGAAGAAATTCTCAACTATGAACTTTCTGCAGTGATTTGTGGGGGGAGAGGAACGCTTACAGCAGGGTCTTTGGTGCAGCAGGAAAATGGCACACCGCATTTCTCTCGGCTCGGGTTGGAGTCAGTACAGTTGAAGTAGATGTTAAGATTCCAGTCGTCCGCGCCAAAGGCCCCGCAACACTCCCACTAAACAGAACACAACAAAACGTCCCCCCTGTTACCCACCAACATCCTGTTCAGATATTAACAACGTCTGGCCCCATGTGTGAACAACAGGCACTAAACATGAACGAGTGTGGGTGTATCAGAGTTTCACTATCTAGCCTGAAATTGCTCCATCGAGATTAGAGAACACTACTGGTCCTTGTTGGAGAGATGTGCGTCTCTTGGGAATTGTGGTGTCAACTGAAAAGTAATTTTCCACTTTGGAGTCCAAGCTCTGGGTACAATTCCCAAACAGTTTGGTATATTGGGCTGCTTCTCAGTATCTACAGAATGAAACCAATTGAATGAATCATGGGCTGACGCATGATTTCTCCCGTTGAGCTTGAGGGAGAGGAAATATAGCTTTCTGTGTGTTTTATTTTCCCTTTAGGTGCTCTGTAAATGACTGAGGAAATTGAAAGTTGATCGTAGCTAAAACAGAAAATCAACAGAACATTTTAAAAATATTTCTTTTTAAATGTCTTGATGTTATTATATAATTATTCTGTGAAATGTTATAGTCTGGCTTCAAAGCTCGAATGTGGCCTATAGAAATTGGCAAATGGAATGCACATGAGTGCATGTGGAATAACCAACCTCCTAACCACAAAAGACTTATACATCCCAGTAAATGCTGGAAAGTCTTTTTTTAACACTAACAAAAGCCCATTCCAGAGCTTGAGCAGAAGTTAAATCTCTCATACGTATTCCTGGGTGAAGTCGATGAGGTTCTGCAGGTCAATGTCATCTCGGTATGCTCTGATGTTATTGTTGATGAAGAAGTTGAGCTGGTCCTTGATCCAATCCTTGAAGACGAAGGCCAGAACCCCAGCAGTCAGCTCCAGGAAGAAGATGATCCCAAGGAAAACAGAAAACTGGAACCACAATTAGATTTTTGTAAAACAGTTTTTTAAAAGGTCAACAATATGTCAGAAAAAAAGTCTGAAAGCATTTCTTTACAAAATGCCTCCTCCTTCTGCAAGCTCAGTCTGCATAAAACAGACATTGAAACTTGACCAATAGAAATGACATTACTGTTGCTGTTTTTTTGGTTGTTATTCTTTCCAGCTACTCACATGATCTTTCCATCCAAAAAACCTCTGTGCTGTAACCATGACAATGCTATGATGCGCATGGTCAATGAACTGAGATCTTTCCCAGATGGTGTCTTACAGGCAGCCAAGCTAACAAGACTGAATCTTCTATGAAAACCACTTACTATTCATATGTCTTCCAATTATTTGGTTTACAATATGATCACTCATATGCTCCTTTCAAAATATTCATGAATTGATTTATGTTGATATATTGATGTATGTAAGGGTGTAGGCTAGCCAAGGAAATACTACAATACAATAATATAAAACGTACAAATTTCAGCAGGAAGGAGTTCTCCCTCAGTGCTCCGATGCAGCCAGCAAAGCCCAGAATGAACATGACCCCGCCCACCACCAGGAAGAGCCACACAGGGTCGAACCCCCCCAGGTCTGTGATGGAAGAGATGTTGGATAGCACACCCTAGAGGACAGTGAGTTAGAGAGAGATATGAATGAAATATATAATGATAGTGAGAGAGAGAAAGAAAGAGAGGGTTAAAAAGCACTTGTGTTTGTCATTCATAATGCTTCTTTCAAGCTAGCCACACTGTAGTCTTCCCTGTAGAATGTTACTGAAAACACTAGGTACACACACACACACACACACACACACACACACACACACTGTAACCCTCATGGCAGCTCTTCAACATGAGCCTAACATGAGGGGGTAGGATGAATACAGTCGATGTATGTGTACTTATATGAGTCCTTCCCAGAGCCATTGTGAAAGGAAGGTTTTCCAGCAGGAAAGCCTGACATTCCTTTTAGACTGAGTAAAGACATGTGCTTTCACTCTGTCCTCTTTTCCAGGAGTGAGAGCATGCAGACGGATGGGTGTGGACCACCATCGTTTAGGGGGGGGGGGGAGTTCCCACACAGGTAGAAGGAGAAGAATCTTGGTTATTTTCCTCCTGACATTTAGCTTTTTCAGAACAAGGAGACAATACATATTTGGGTGACAAGTGTGTGAGGTGATACTAGCCATAGGCACGTTAAGCCCTTATAGCTGTAACAAAACCCTGCCTGAAGAACTGGGAATGTATGCCTCTGGTACCACAACAAAGTCCAAAAAGAAGGCAGCCGACAATGGCTTTTTACCTTAAAGACAAAGGGTATTCATTGTCATTGTTTCCCTTCCCTTCCCACCTGTGTGGTTATCATAACATGCAGTTCACTCCCAGAGAACCCTTCCTTGTTTTTTTACTTAGGATATACTGAATCCTGTGTGTTCAGTGATGTGTACACAGGATTCAAAACAAAACTGTGATATCAAATAGTATCAATTTAGTTCAACACCTTGATTTCCTTTCATGAAGGTGTGCAGTTGTTCTAAATAGGATGTTTGTTGTTGATTTCTTTCTACATGATGAACAATCTGCTCACCTTTTCACTCCATGCCCACAGCCCTATGCCCAAGAATGCCACTCCGAGTAACTGTAAAGAGAATGACAGAGAGATACAAGATATTTGAGAGATATGCAGGAAATATATAAACAACCAATTTGTTGAGTCCAGACCAAACAATTCTTTCTAAACCCATACAAACAACCATTTGACTTTTGGTTAAGATTCCCTAGGTCTTCATAGCATTTTATGGACTACAAGATATGTACCAAAGTTCCCTTTGTATATGTGAGTCTAACATTACAGGATGTTACAGTACTAAGGACAAGAACAATAAAATTGGAAGATTTCATTACCACTCGCCTAAATGCTAAATATTTCACATCAACCGGACAGAAATATACAGTGGGCCTCTCCTGTGCTGGAGTTAATCTTTAATCAGCGTGAAAGCACTGAAAGAAAGCGTCAAGGCTTTCCTCCAGCAGAAATACAGGTTGATCTTTCCAGAGAAGTTTGGTGTAAGAGAATGAGACACCTTTGTTAAAGTTGTGCGTTAGGAGGTGGCTGTGAATAATCCAGTCGTAAACATGAAACATTACAAACACAGATGTAGAAACATATGAAAACTCTACTGAGTGGTAAAAATGTTAACAGTGTACAATGGTACAACTTTTCAGAAGCTTGTAAGTGTGCTCCCATCCCGTTACTTATGAATTTTTGCTTTTGGCCCCACATTATTTTCAGTACTGTCATCTTTGCCCAAGTTCTAAATTCAGTATTTCCAAATCACTCCTTACAAATGCTAAACAAAGTAAATTGCTTCTAAAACTAGTTCACATGAACGACTGTTACCATGACAACCTCCACATTCTCTTGAAATTAGCATCTTGGCCCAGACAAGCACTGAGCAGATGCCATAGATAATTATATGTAATAAAGGCCCTATTGGACTCTATTGGTTACAATGAGCCACATACAACTCACTCAGAAACTAGGTAAATGCACAAAATCATTTTTGAAAGTGGTACCATGTTAATGTTGGCAGGTTTAAATGGAGTGTATTTGACAGATTTCCAATGTTGTTTTCATGTTCTATGCATATGACCTGTATTTTTGTCAATTTTAGTCAAAATTCAGCACTTATTTGGGCCTTTTTGAGTTTGAATGGGTACATTCATATGACAGGTTGGAAGAGGGAGGGCAATCAAACAGGTGTCAGTGTGTTCCTGATAGCCTACTGAACCCACTTCACTTCATCTGAACTTCGTAAGTAGGCATAGGGAACCTCTTATTCCTGTTTGACTTCGATGTAGCCTACCTGGCTGCAGCTCTGTGGATTCTGACCCTGTCTGTCATTTGAGATGACTGGGGGAGAGTTTTGCCTAAAGCGTCAAGGACCACATAATTTGGTGGAGCACTGACAAATCCATACGATGACGAACCGAGAGGAGCCAACATCTAGGCCTTTCAGATATAGCCGAGATACACTGGGACCTGCATAGCCTACTGCCTGCTCCGAGATGACAATACATTTATGACGTAATCACATACGGCCTCTGGATGAAAACGAGTGGGAAGGGGAAAAAGCGGATTATCATCTCTGAAGCATTTATGAAAAGAAAAAGAAAAAAACAATTTTCTGTTGGCTGTGACTGTAAACTGTAAAGGTCCACAAACAGCCACATGATACCAGCGTGTCTTATTGTTTACACCCACTCATCATTGACGATGTATCTCAAACCTGCAAATGCTGGCACCCATGACCTGTTTGCGTTGCATTTTCTACCAAGTGCAGGTTGCGATGAACAAGAAATGACAACACAACTATGACCACTTTAAATGCATGTACTGTGAATGCCGCTTAAAATTGTCAACATCGAAATAAACCCAGGCCTTAAAAGTCCTGACAAACATAAGCGAGGTATCACTTACCCAAAATATAATATTGAATCCAAATATGAAATATTTGATGCAGCAGCTCACTTCGTGAGCCTTGAAATGCTTTCCTGACATCATTTGTACAATCTTACAAATTTATCCCACCAATATAAATCACATCTAACGTTCTGGGTTTGACAAATCGGTACCAAAATCCACCCTCTGCGCCTCAACAAGGAGAAATACTCCGGCAATTGTTCACCGTTTAATAACATCCAGCATCTTGCAGTCGTGTTGACATTGCCGCGGAATATCTGTTAATGTAGGCTGTCCTACTGACATTGAATTTCCGAACGTTTTTTGTTGTCGAAGACTGCAGTTTAGGATAACGGATGAATAAATCCTACGAGCTGGACCAGATTAAAACCGTCCGTCTTCTATCTGGCCCCTGAACTAGGGTTTAGCCCTTATGTGATAGACCCAAGCGGGAGCCAATAGCAGTTTTTCTTTGCGTAGGAAGGACTTCCTCCAATATGGTGGGGCTACTCCAGCCGAGCAGTAGGCCACCACTAGCAGCGGTATGAAGAAAAGAAAACCCGGGTGCCCCTGCTGGCGTCCACACGCCACTGGCCCCGGCGAGCATGGTTACTGATGAGAAAAGGTGATAACAAATAGTCATATTTGTCAATGTCAATAAATGTCTGTTTTTTCCTTGTTTGTTTTCATGACGCTGTCGCACCAGGTCAATTTGGGGCTTTTCAAGATGCCAAATAATAGGTCTATAAACAAATTCATAATAGGTTACAGGAGTTGTTGAAAAGTCCAAAAATCTAACCCTACTTAGTTCCAAGTTGAGTAGCCTATCAGGTTACATAAACTAGCCTAGCCCTAGCCTACTTCAGTGGTTGATTAGTTGAACCCCCATCCAAGCAAACAAAAGGTTTGGGCCTAATATAACTGGTCGGAAACTCAAATGCTAGGCCTATCTCCTTTGAAAACAGGACACATCAGGAGAAATACTGCCTCAAACAGCTGGCTGAAGCAGCACCCTAGCTACCAATTTGGACCACTTGGCCAGTCACCAAAGCCCACAAGAGCCATATGTCTCACGCTCCAGCTTCATAAGTGAGGCGGTTTCTGTGGTATCGAGCTGTTACAAGTTGCACGAGCTATGCATATGATCCTTTTTGCAACTCTGATATTTTGCCTTCTGCAAACTGAAATATGCGGATACATATTTCAGTCAAGTTCTGGAAAGAAGTTTGAGGACTTGCAAGGCTTAAGTGGTGGGCTTAGGGCAAGGACTGCACGTCACGAGGAAGGCGCAGGTTTTGAGCCTGGGAACCTGAAAGGGCCAATGGAAGAGATGAGAAATACATCGCGTAATGTTGCCGCGCGTCACGGACAAGTACAGACAAGCAACACACACATCGCAAAAGCTGCCACCATTAATAATGTAAGACAGAATCAAGCTAAATCGTCATGGAACAATTTCTTACAACGAAGACAGTCGGAAATCATGTCCATCTTCCCAATAAAACCGAACGAGGAACACGGGATGTGTCGCGCGGTGCCCTTCTCACAGGTAAGATATTTTTCCAATACCGACAATGTAGCCTATATTGGGCGATGAAAAGCAATTTAAGTAATGTAATCAAGTTATCTGATTTACAGAGGGTTCGTCATGAAGACTGCGAAACTCTGGTGCTTGAAAACAACGTTTGCTTTGGAAAATGCAATGCGTCAATCCCCGATTTAGGCAGTGCGTCTTGCGCGCAATGCTCACCTGTCACATTCACACGCAAGTCTGTGCAGCTGAAATGTAAAGATAACACGCACATATTTACGGTTGTGAAGGTGGTAGAGGACTGTCATTGCGCGCTGAAGAATGAAAAGTATTCGCAGGACGCTCATTCCCAGTTTGATCCTATGGGAAACTAGTCATGCTTCGAGGTGGAAAATATAGGGTGGTATAGATCCCTTTAGTGATATGTGCTTCCCTTTCGTGGAAACAATCTATAATTTGCTTTCTTTTGAGTTTCTGTCAGTGGTAATCAGTAGGTTTAATTCAGTACATGGTCCCACAATTTTTTTTATTGAGATTAAAAAGCCTCGATTCCACGGTTTCAAATTTGTGTTAAATAGCGCCATCCAATGGCTGTCCGTATAGTTGCAGCAGTGAAATACAATGGTTCCCCTTGTCATGCACTACAATGGCGCCCTCTAGTGCCAAAGGTTGTATTCACAGCATGTACAGGACTGTACCCTCTCTTCAAATTCATACTTCACTCTCTTTACATCTAAAGCTGTATGCATAAGATATTGTTGTTGTAACATAACAGGTAGGGAAAATTCAGATTAATATACAATTGGAAGTAAATAAACACCAAGACAGTAAATAATTTTGAATTTTGGCAGTTTTATTGCATATAAGAAAAATACTAAAATTATTAAATGTTTCACATTACAAATATTTGTCTAGAAAACGGGATAAATTATGAAAATAAATATTCTTGTGAAACTTGTTTGTATTGTCATTGCAGGCAGAGGCAGACCGAGAATAACCTCTTCACAGAATAGACTTCACTTTCAACTTGCAGATACAATGCTATCATTATCATCACACACACACACACACACACACTTATGTTTAATATAGCATATAGCACTGAATCATTTCTGTCTCCTTTCAAAGTTTTCACTGATCTATATATAATTGGATGAATCAGTCAGTTTGTCTAACGATTTCACCATTCCAATTAGTTTGCACATCAGTGATTTCCCCAAAGATGTGTGCATTTGAACCGAGTCAGTGCCTCGGGAGATGTCTTCCTAAACCATCCTGGCACCTAAAGACTCTCAGCCTTCAGGACTGTGCACGAGAGCAGTGCTGAGTAGCAGGCTGCACTTTGGCAAAGCTACAAAGCTGTGAGGGCATGACACACTGATGTGAGTCAACAGGTAAGCATCTGTGTGATGATCATGTTGGGCTGCTGCTCACCCTGCTTGTCAAACACAGGCCCTGGATGCTTTTCCATCTTCCTCAAATCTAATACAAATACCTGAAACGTATTTGAGAAACCCATTCTACAATGGTTGACAGTACAAATGTAATAATACCTCAGGCGCTTTGTTAAATATGCGTTCTGCAAAACAATACATTTTGGTTGTGCATTACTCTTTCTTTAAAAAAAATATACTTTTTTGGCTATATAAAATACCTTAGATTACAAAACATATCACATCATTGGAGACCGTTTTGAAACAGGTGTTTCTTAGTTTTTTTTGGTGCTGCCTTTAAATGTTTATACGTGCAACTCAACTTCTTGCAAGCAAATTAGTTTCCCCAAGTGTAATAAAGCCCTCTTCTTTTACCCACGATCTCACTCCTAAAAGACTCACCCTAGTTCAACAATTTTCTACATGAACAGTATTAATCAAAGATGAAATGGCAATTTGTTATTACATTATAGTGTGTTGATAATGCATCCAATGACAATCCTTTCCTTTCTAACAGTAAAGCTGTACAACATTAACAATCCGTCCATGCTTTGACAACAGATCATCTCACTGAATGAGGTTCCTGGTGTTTGGAAAAAGACTGTCAGGTTCACAAAAATATGGTCATTTCTACAGTCTTAACCAACCAAACTCTGCACTCACACCTGTACTTAGAAACCATGCCATGCAAAACATAAAAAATGCAAACATTTTGGCACAAGTAACCATGACTTAACTGGGAATAGTGACGTCTGACGTCTGGCTCAAAACCCGATACATGTCAGATATTAAACATCAGTCACCAGAGGATGTCTGATAGTAGATACATGTCAGATATTAAACATCAGTCACCAGAGGATGTCTGATACTAGATACATGTCAGATATTAAACATCAGTCTCCAGAGGATGTCTGATATTAGACGTAGAATGACGAGTATTGTATCATGTTGAAATACTTTGTTTTTTGTTTGTTCTCCTATTAAAACTGTGTTTATGTGCAACTTTATGAACCAGGCCACAGAGAGTGACAACCACAGAACATTCCAGTCTCCCAACATGGGGATGACTCAACAACGCATGGCAATTGCACTGTCATCAAATAGCATAGAAGATGACACCAACAGAAGAAACATATATTTCACCTATATACTTAATACATGTCTGTATTAGAAACTGCAAGTGGCAGCTCGGATCTAAGATGGATTCGAGAGACCGCAGATAGAGTGCGGCTAGTTTGGTTAAACGTTTTAGATCAACACTTGTTTTGTTGATTTTATGTAAAGCACTTTGAGCTGCAATTCTTGTATGAAAAGTGCTATATAAATAAAGTCTTACTTACTTACTTACTTTCACATAAAATATATATGTAATTGGTTATAATTTACTGTCATGATTAGCTAGAATCAAACCACTCTTCAAAAAAGAAATAAAATACCTTTTCATGTCAACACAACTGTTCTCCAGCTCAACCCGGTACCTGTGCCCTTGAGAATCTACATCTTGATGTCCCTAATGATATGTTTGTACCCATTTTTCCCTTTACATTTGGAGGACATACACAAAGACTCTAAACTCAATACAAATATGAGAAGATAACTGAAGTAATACTTTGCAGAAATTCTCTCAAAGTGCTTTTATAACACTGTCCTTAAATTATTTAGGTGTGCTGTAAACGAAATAGAGCACAAAAGCCATTACCAAGAACTCTGTTTTGCGAATTCTTGTCATTTGGAACGGTGAGGCCTATACAGGCAGTCAGAAATGACCTTTTTCATTAGTGTTTAGTAGTTTCCTTATAAACATATTCAAAATAGCTTGTCCATAATTTGTTTAGGGCATTGTGAAACTAGGCATGAGGTTAAGAGATTAGTTTTCATAATCTCATTTGTATATCTCAGTGCCCCATGCTTTGTTTGACATAATTTCACAATGGCCTGGCTGCATACCTACACTTCCCCACACTGGATGTTTCAAATATGTTTATAAGGACATGTGAAGCCATCTGAGGAGGTTCTTTATTGAAAGACCCATTATCAGTAATTGCAAAAGCCCCAATTTAGCCAAACACTGATACGAGTGATGTGTAAATGTTTTTGAAATAGAAGTGTTAATCGCCCCTTGAAACTGCCTGGCATTTCACCTGCATGATGCACCGTGTTGATTCAAACCCATTCTGGCAGGGTCTTGGGGCCTTAAGGCCCTGTGTGTGTCGCATCTGAGTCCCCTGGGCAGACGCATATTGTAAAGAGGTCTAGATGTGTAAACCTTAACCCTGAATCTGTCTCATGTGATGGATGGAAGAGAGAAGAAAAGGGAATGTCGTCTGGAGACTCGCCCGCCCACACTTTTGATTCATACTTCATTTAGAGAAACCCTGAACAACCAACTCCACCAACGTAAAAACCCCACCCGGCCATGCTTTGGGCACATTCCAAGCAGACACCTGCACCTGAGGGAGATTGGATGTGGAAAGCACGGACAGCAGGAACAAGACCTATGTGACCTTGACCGAAGACTTCTTGTTGACACACAGCAGGGTGATGTAGGGCACCCCGATAAAGGCCCATCTTTCGTTGGGCCAGAACATGATGACGGGACCCCGCTCTGGTGCCTCGGTCGCCACGTCGAAGTAGGCAAAACACACACAGCCCAGGTAGGACGCCAGGCAGATGAGGATGTGCCTGAGGAGACAGCAGGGACACCATGAAGCACCCAGTAGATACCCAGTAGACACCGTCTACACAGATCTTTGTGAAATGCCACTAAAACAAAAGTAATCATCAAGAGGCAAGACAGCCACGGGTAAGGACACAGTTAGCGATTAGCTAACCCAAACCCTGTGTGAAAATACCCAAACTGCATTTTCTTGTGGCCCAGTTGAGCTGCTTTGCAGCCCTTTTAAGGCGGTCAACATAAAGGTTTTGACCTTCTCTGAACAAGTCTACCACAAGGAGGCCATCATCAAATCTCTCCGAACCCAAAGGGTATAACCCTCACCACGAGGGGCTTTGCAAACGTACCAAGCACAGTGCAGGTAGGGGAAGTTGACGTAGGACCACATCTCACAGAAGATCCTGTCGCTGATCCAGCAGAGCAGAGCCAGCGCCCACCAGATGCCTGAGATCAGACCCAGCTTGAAGACACGCGGGTTCTCACACCTACATGGACCCAGACGCACCAGTCACGGAAACGCACGCACACAAACACACCTACACACATATGTACAGACATACACAGTCACCTGTGCATGCTAGTTATCTAACCAGGCCTCTTTGTATAAAGTGTGTTTGCATGTATTGTAAATGTTAGCGTGTGAGTGTGTTTACGTTCATATATCTTTAATGGATGTGCGCAGTGAAGTGAGGGGGTAATCTACCATGAGAAGCCATCCCTACATTGGGCCTCCCATCAAGGACGAAGAAGTTGGCAACCAAATGATAAGCACACACACAAGTGAGAGGAAGTGCAGAAATAGAAATATGGAGGGCAGGTCACATGGTCCACAGGAAGGAAATAGAGAATACCAAGAGCTGTGACATCAGTATATAATGTGGTAACAGAGTACAGGCCTGCAACGTTCATTTGTCACAAGTCTCGAGCTTTCATCCCCCTAAAGGCCACACATAATGGTAGACCACTTTTCCCATCAAAATTGTATTTACCAAACGTCAGCTCCTGTTAGCCCTTCCAGGACAAAATAAAGAGTTTTATGGTGATGTCTTATCCAAAAATCTCTTCAATGGGGAGGCTAAACTATATTTTTCAAGAGATTGCTCTATTTTCAGGAGAAATTGTTGAAGTTTTACCATTACTGTTTGCTCCAGTCACTCTTGAACACACAACCCCTCCAAACCTCCACCCCATCAGTGTCTCATCCAGAGGCGTTGTTAGACATCAAACTCTACTGGGGCAAAGGCCCATATTCATATCCCTTGTTTTTCTTTCAAGCTTGCTGCGCACAATGCACTACTAGGCTATAGAAACTCCCCTTGCTTAACCCCCTACACAACAGCTCAGGGACGCAAGTTTGATATCAGCTTTGGCAGGGACATCAATAGTTAATGCGAGCGCGCACTTTTTTTGCATTGATTTGAGTGCAAATACTGTTTTTTTGAGCTTCCTGTAATATTGTTTTTTAGTCAAAATATGATGATCGGCAGGCCTATCATTGAGAAACATTCTTTACTTTTGTAATGTTTTCTTAGCCTATCTCATTTCTGACTTGTGTGCTGAGTCCGACATCTGGACTTCTGTGTGCGTGCTGCAGTGTTTTTGGTTAAACTGCTTTGATTTTTCATGAGTTGATTGGGATACTGCGTTAATTTTTTCAGGGATTATCAATCTAAATTAATGCACTGACTCATTAAGTAAATTGTTAAAACTCAAACTTAAGATTTCACTGGGGCACAGCAGATTTATAATGGGGCACGTGCCCCAGTAAAAAGGGTCTAATGACGCTCCTGGTCCCATCTGATAGCTGGCAAGAAAGGGAGATGCCTAGAGAGCTTATTATCACACAAATACACACACATGCTATTCGGAGCCTCTTTCCCTATTTACGATGTGTGATTCGGATCCTATCATCAGGAGTTCTCGGCCTCACCTCATCGTCATGGAAAGCATGAATGTCAATGACCTTGTCTCACAGTGGGAGGGAGGAAATTAATGCAAAGCTACATTAGTTTAAAGGTGTGTGTGTGCGTGTGTATGAACTCACCTTCTAAGCTCAGTGATTAGCAGAACCGTACAGGGGATGCCGAGAGTCATAAGTGACACCGAGTTGACAATAGGCTTAACGAAGGCCAGACCAGTGGTGATCCCAGACAAGATTCCTATCACCACTTTGAACCTTGTCCTGGAAGGGAAAAATGAATCAAAAACATCTTACACAACAGAGACCAATCAGGGATGTTTTTGTTCCGTCCAACACAAGCACGCTGTGGCAAATCATGAAGACTTTGACATGCTGCATGAAACTGGCTTCAGTTCCTTCACAGGGCCAGATGACAGTGGGGTGACAGACAGGATAACTTGGTGACAATGGAAACTAGTGCACAGGCATAGGGACAGCTACTACTGGTGTCAGCTGTCTTCTGATGAAGCTATTAATAAACACCCGCATGCCATTAGGCACATGACCCGGCGCTGTGGCCCTCGGAGACTTCAACAAATGGTCAAAAGTGGGAAATGTGTCCGAGTAGCAGGAAGCACATATTCACTTAAACTCTTTTATTTTAACACAGGCTAAAGCAGTCTTTTAACCAGGAATTTGCTTTCAGTTAATTGCTAGGTTGCTACCATTTTATTCTGAATACTATATATATACATATAGAATAATGACTATCTTGTAGAAAACTAACCCTAACTGAAGCATGTTCACATGATGCCACATGTGACTCATGTTCATGTAATTGTAAATGGTCAACACAACAGGGAAGGAACAAAAGGTCATTCTAAAAAACGAACAAAACACAAAAAGGATTTGCATGGGGTTGTGTCCACTGATAGTTGGCCTGAACAGAGAAGCAGATTCTGAAAGACCCACCATGGAAACCCTCCAAAGTATAAACACCTAAACTAGTTGTCCTCTTTGGCCAACTCACCTGTCCTTCCGGAACATTCTAGGGAGGTATCTCTTAGGAAACCACATAGCGATGGCACACATCAGCACCCACAGGATAGCCAGCTCATCCAGCATCTGACCCAGGAAGCTCAGGGTGGCATGGAAGTATGTGGAGCCAATACCTGAGTGAGTCAGAGAGACGGGGGGTGGGGGGCGAGTGTGTGTGTGGGAGGGGGGGAGAGAAAGAAAGACAGAGAGACGATAAGTCAGCAATTCAAATGCATAATTGAATATGTGACCAGAAGACATAAACTGACCAGCTTCAGACTGACAGAAGTAGCCATAATCTTTGCTGTGCACCTGTGGCAACCACTATTGGACGACAGGTGGAGTGGCCTTTGTTGATAAGAGAGACCATGTTTTGTTAGGTTCAATGCTATAGCTGACATACACATTTGTTACTGAGTGCAGGAAAACAAAGTCGAATCTATGCTTGTTGAAGAAATGAAACGTCATGACCACTAACCATAAAGACAAATATACGTTCTCATTGTTGCTCTGGCAAAACATGTAAACATCTCCGTCTTGCAAAATCTAATTTAATCTGATTAGAGGCAGGATGTTTTTCTATTGAGGTCAATATGAAAGAGAGGAAAAGTTCAAAAAGTTCCTCAAGGGGAGGGAAACTATGCACACATTCATCAAAAACAACCACAATAGGAAATCTGCTGACTCTTAATAACACAGCTAAGGGTGCTTGTCAAACAAAGGAACACACTGTGTAAAAGGAGTCTTTTTTCCAGTTCTGTACTCTGTTACAAACAGTTGGTCAAATTATCTGCTAATAACACCCCTTTCATAAGAGTATTTTTGACTTTCCGGGTGAGTATCAACATCCAGTGGGCTGTTGTCAATGATCAAATTTTATTAAATGTATTATAATTTGGCCAAGACGCACTTCTGCAACTCCACAGTATCATAACATGCTGACCTTTTAATGGAATGTTGCTTTGCTAGCATTCCTTAGCAGTGAAAGGGTGCAATCAACTTTGGACACAGTCAAACAAAACCCTGCCCATTTGCACTCTGGAACGGAGTTGTGTTCTAGAACGCCTCTTGAACAAATTAGGTTTCAGCTAACACCATATCACTCTGTCCTATCTCTACACACAGAGGAAGGGGAAGGAGCTAGGGGCTGGCTAAAGGTTGTTTTTGTGGTAGTGAGAAGGCCTGGGGTTATATTAGATACAGCGTTGTTTTTCCCCCCAGCCAGGTCAGAGGTCATCTGTGCTCTAGCTAGACTGTATAAGGAGTGGGGGAAGTGACTTTGCAGAGCTTCTCACTGTCTCACCACCAGGGCCTTGAGTCCTCCAGCTCGGCGACCTCTGGTTTAATGTCTTTATGACACCCCTTATCAGACAGCAGTCACACAGGGGATAGGCCACCACAGGACTCAGCTGGCACGCCGCACCTTCTAAAGTGGGTCTGTGTCCACCTATCCCTTAACAGTGAAAGCCCAAACTATGATGTAAGCAACAGAGACCAATAGGGCCTATGTTCATCTCTACATGTTCTATAGGGTGAATACCTAAAAATACATTTGGTAACACAACGATAACATCCGCCGATAAACTGGTGGAAATTAAAAGCATAACTAAGAGTGCCTAGGTCCTGATGTTCAACAGAGAGGATGTAGCTGCTGGCAGTTAATAGCAGGAGCCGCCTCTGTACATTACTTGTCTCTATGACCCTCATCTGAGGTTGCCCTGGGGACCAGAAGTTCTGGGAGTTGTCTACTTGGAGTTTCCTTATCACTGCTGATTCTGCGAGAGGCCTGGAGGCTTATTTTCATAAAAAAAATACTTTTTATAATAGCTGAAAACCAGGAACAAAGGCCACACTAAGTAGCTGCAATGATTGAGCATACATTCAAACTGTTACATGGGCTCAGTGTGTTTTTTTCCACTTGCCCTTTTTGACTAATTTAGGCAAGTAACTGCCATATAGTGCTTTCTGGGCTGTCGAGAAAAACTTGTCTTGACAGTCACATGTCTTAATTGTAGGGTGAGTACGTTTAAAAGACAACAGTACACAATGATGAGTAGAGAGAGGACTGCTCTGCAGTTGCCACACAACAAAGCATGGCTGAGGTGCATAAGAGTCCATGCCCAGCAAGAAACTTACCAACAACAACCAGCAGAATCCAAATGAGATATATTCCACTGTTGAAATGTGTTGCATATTGACGGAACAAGCACATTAATATAGGCGGTAAAACAAAAAATAAGATGTTGCTGATCTGAAATGATAAAAAAAATATATAAAAAATATATATATATATATATATTTAAAGGAAAATGAAAAGTTAACAGTTTTCAGGCAAAAGGACCGTTTGTCCGAAATGCAAATGCAGCCCACACCCAACATCAAATGTTTTTGTAGCAATGTAAATAAGAACTATGACCTGACACTAGACCAGTGCTCGTAAGCCTGTCCTTGTTGTTGACCTACTGTCTAATTTTGTGAGCGTGAACTGTGAGATAGAACATCCATTACGTTCGCATGTTGCATATTAATTAATAACAAAGCGGTGCGATGCAAGAGCAAGGCTAGCATCTGAACCGTTGTCTCAAAGATTGATAGCAATAGTGATCTATCAACAAAACATATGAAAACATTAGCTAGCGAGAAAAGCGTGTCAAATTCGGAAACATAAGCTGAGAACTGTCACCGACCGTGTTATAAAACTCTGCAATACTTGGGTAAATCATGTAGTTCCCTTCACACCAGTCCACATCGGAGCTGCCAGCCTGCAACTGGTCCCAAAAAATAAGATCGGTCATGTCTCGACTAGTCTACAGTTATTTCTTGCGATGGACAGTGCGGACAGCAGCAGCCGTCACTGTACAGTGCAGTTGCAGTCGATGGACGAGAAACCGTCAACTGTAGGTCACTAACAGATCAATTACTGGATGTATGTTTCGAGAGCCGACGTATAGAATAACTACGACGAGGTGCGATACTAAACTCATCTACTTTAAGTCGCATTGTACGACACCGTTTTTCTACAAGCAACCTTAGCGTGACGTTCAAGCCTACGGCTGAGCACAAGAGTGACAGCCGTGCGCTGTAATCTTTGGTACCATGTGGTCAACGCATGCGCAGTGCTACAGGTCTACACCAGGAATGTAGGCTACTCAAGAGAGACAACTGCATAACCACTCGTTAGGAAATAATCAGTCGCTTATTAGTTTAAAATGTAAATATTTGTTTTAGAAACACAGCGAAAAAGAAAAATTCTGCCTTATAAGATGTATTTACATTTAGATTTTAAAACAAAGGGCAAATTAGGAGTAGCAGGTCAAAATATTTATGTATTATTTTTATAAACATATTTTTGTTTGTTTTCATGTTCCATTCTCTGTAACATTTCGGTCATCTTCGTTTCGGTGAAATGACGCAGTGTGTTCTCGCGATGACAGTCAATCCCTATGTGAGCCAGCGAGGCGGATATCCGTTCTCTTTTCGGTGGCGGACCGTTGTCGAGTCAGTTTTCCAAAATGAAGGTATGAGAAAACAAACGATTTTATAGCTTTATCACTTGTTTATTCGTGTTAATTTTGTGGCATTCTGGAAGCCCACTCTTTCAAGGCTGCAAAACTGTCACCGATATAGTTATATATTCTTCAGGATTTTGGGATGCGTATAGATAATGTGGGGAGTAGCGAAGGCTGACAACGTTTGTTAAACCGTAAACATGGCCGCCTCCTAGGAAAGAAATGTGCATGACAACCGGTCATTGATAGCCACGTAACTCAAAATCTAAATGTGAATGTATAAGCCATTGCTGTCCGCAATGGTGTAGAGGTATTAAACACTCACCAAGATATGCTGTCAGGCAGGTTTGGTCAATCGTTTTGTATGACTGGGTGCTGTAACAAGAGTTAACGATAACTTCGCAGGGTGCTGCTGGCCCACCACCAGGTTGCTAGCTAGCGAGCTAGCTCGGATACCTTCACTAATATACGGAGACATCATACTGTTCATTGTAGTAATGTTAATTAATCTGATTATTGCGAATTTTGCTTGACAAGCAGTTTGATGTTAACATGCACAAATCAAGGCGTCCGATTAAGTGATCCGATTGTCGAGTTAGTACCGATAGTCTGTTAGTAAATTACTTGTTTGTGCAAACTTCCTTGGCGAATAAAGTTGATTCCGATTCTGTTATACCCGCTATCCACATCCGTCGTGAGTTAATGACACCAAAAATTAAGACGTTGATTCATAAATGTAGCTAATTATGGTGGTATTTAAATTGATGTGAAAATGGGTTGCAACATTACTTTACCATGTCCATCAACGTTTTTGAAAAGGCTCGCAATTCATGCTAATAAATCCCATGTCTTCATTTCAGCTGAATATCTCATTCCCCGCCACTGGCTGTCAGAAGCTGATCGAAGTTGACGATGAGCGAAAGCTACGTACCTTCTATGAGAAGCGCATGGCCACAGAAGTGGCAGCTGACCCCCTGGGAGATGAGTGGAAGGTGAGTGCCACAGTTTCACTTCCCACCTCAGGTTCTCTTTGGGGAGGAAAAAACTTCAGGGGCAAAGAAATCATCTAAGAGCTGGCACACCAGTAGACCGTTCCTGGCTGGCCTGTAGCCTGGAAGGGGGGACAGCGTGTTGCTATAGTAACTGTGGAGCTGCTTTACCAGGTGCAACCTGACCCTCTGACCATGGCTGGTTGAACTGCATTGTTCTCTCAATATTTACCACAGCTGACTGTAGTTATTAGTTAGATTGGGAGTCCTGTACATAATGCTAAGTTTACACTTGCAACAATTACCTGTCTAATCCCATTTCTCAATATAGTAATTTCTCAGGAATACCCCCCCCCCCAATTATTGTAAGTGTAACAGAAGGCTGTTCTGTACTGAGGAAAGCCAAACGCTCAGTTTTCCTGCGCTGATCGGCTTTTGTACCTCCTTCCCAGGGCTACGTTGTGCGCATCAGCGGAGGCAATGACAAGCAGGGCTTCCCCATGAAGCAGGGCGTGCTGACCCACGGCCGTGTGCGCCTGCTCCTCAGCAAGGGCCACTCCTGCTACCGTCCCCGCAGGACCGGAGAGCGCAAGCGCAAGTCGGTGCGCGGCTGCATCGTGGATGCCAACCTCAGCGTGCTCAACCTGGTCATCATCAGGAAAGGTAAGGAGCTGAACACCGGTCTCAGATTTTCTTCCTTGTAGAACTGTTATGGCGGGCCCAGTTTGGGGCATGGCTTAGCGTTCTCCTGGCTCACCAGTAGACCGTTCCTGGCTGGCCTGTAGCCTTGAAGGGGGGACAGTGTGTTGCCATAGTAACTGTGAAGCTGCTTTACCAGATGCAACCTGACCCTCTGACCATGGCTGGTTGAACTGCATTGCTCTCTCAATTAAATGCCTCTGGACTTGTTCTGCTGGCTTGTTCTTTTGAGTGGTTCAGGGTGCGGAGGTCACATCAAGAATGCGGTTTCCTCTGACCCGTTGCATCGCGTCTTTTCCCCAGGTGAGAAGGAAATCCCTGGGCTGACCGACAGCACCGTCCCTCGCCGCCTGGGACCCAAGAGGGCCAGCAAGATCCGCAAGCTCTTCAACCTGGCCAAGGAGGACGACGTCAGGCAGTATGTGGTGAGGAGACCCGTGACTAAAGAAGGTAAGCCCGACACTGCTGCTCGCTAGAAGGGGAAACGCTTCTGTCGTTCAGACGTGGTTTAGGACAAAGGTGCATGTGAGATACCTTGTGATGTCTTTGTGATTTTTCATGCATAAAGCTAACAAATAACAATCGCTTTGATCATTTGGGGAGTTTTTCACTGCTGTAAATTTTGGCAGAATGCATGTTGGAAGTGCACAGTAAAAGTGAACATGGATGGACACAGATATATGAAGCTCGAGTTGGTGTCTGTCAATTGCATAACTTTCGTATAATTGAGCTGGCTCGGTAAATAATTTGTCTGACAGTTACATGGGTTATAATCAGAAACAAGTGTTACCAGTCTGGCACACCAGTAGACCGTTCTTGGCTGGCCTGTAGCCTTGAAGGGGGGACAGCGTGTTGCTATAGTAACTGTGAAGCTGCTCTACCAGATGCAACCTGACCCTCTGACCATGGCTGGTTGAACTGCATTGCTCTCTCAAAATATTTGATTATACTGATCTTGACCAAGATTCTGGTTTGAGTTTTGTATTTAAATGTATATTTGGCTTGTTATTCAGCAAGTATCCTTACTATGTTTTGCAATATACTGTTGCTCTGCAAAAAAAAGGTTGACATATGCAGAGACTGTGGCCAATGACTCACCCCCTTCCACCCGTCTCTCCCCAGGTAAGAAGCCCAGAACCAAGGCTCCCAGGATCCAGAGACTGGTGACCCCCCGTGTGCTGCAGCACAAGCGTCACCGCATCGCCCTGAAGAGGCAGCGCACCCAGAAGAACAAGGAGGAGGCCTCAGAGTATGCCAAGCTGCTCGCCAAGAGGATGAAGGTATGCACCCGCCTCGAATCCACCTCCCGACACAACAGAAAAGCCCCTCACTGGCCGGGGTTATTTGTGGAAAGCCTTTTAAAGGTAGTATGCAATGACAGACATCTTTTTTGTGTGCGTGTGTTTGCAGGAGGCCAAAGAGAAGCGTCAGGAACAGATCGCCAAGAGACGCCGTCTGTCTTCCCTGAGGGCGTCCACGTCCAAGTCCGAGTCCAGCCAGAAGTGAAATGTAACTCTGAATTAAACAAAGGTTTTGCTCAAATACTGCTGGTGTTTCTTTATTATTGTTATCACTATGGTCTTTATGGGTGAAATATTAAACTTTTTTCTACCCCTAAAAAAACTATGGCAATGTAAAATGGTTGAATTTGGGGGGGAAAGTATGCTCAAATAGTTGTCCTGTTAGAATGTTTCTTAACACAGGAATTCAGGGTTAAAGAACATGTCTTGTCTAGACAGATGGAACTAGGTGAGGAATGTACCCAAGGGGATTGTTGGAGAATTAGTGGTACAAGGTCGATGTACCTAATTAGGTTGGCAAACTAAGCATGGATAAATGTGAAGAAACATTGAAGATTCTTAAATGGAAATGTTTCTTCATCACTGACCTCTGCTGGCTTCCATTGGTTGGTGCTCCCCCCTCGAGGCTGTTCACCAGGGGTGTTTTTATCTAGCCACTAAGAGTTCTACTAAAAAGCAGTAAGTTCTTAGTGTAGTGTTTCCTCCTAAAACCTATTCAAAGCTGCTGAGGGTTTGTCTGCCTTAGCTGCATTTTCCTTGTGGCATAGGGTTGTCAACCTGTTGATCTCCTGTGTGACTGGATCCCTGATCACCTATCATAATACCCTTGTGATTAAGGTGACACTTAATAGCTTATCACAAAATGTATATAATCCAAGGTGGATTGTCAGCAATAGACATTTTAGGATTGTGATTTGGTTTTGAGTGACCTAGGAATCCTCTCGACCAGTGGTTCTCAAACTATGGCATGCGGCGTACCACACTGGTGGTACGTGTGCCCCCTTCTAATGGTACGCGGAGGAATCTCAGAAATATTTACCTTAGCCATGATATAATTGAAAACATTTCAAATCACATTTGCCTTCCCTATATTTGTTTCGAAACAAATGTTGGCACGCGCTACTACCTGACTTCCCGGGTATTGGCGCATGCAAACATCCACAATAGTTACTGCGTGAACTGTGTAGCTCAATAGGGGTAGGCTTACGCTTCTGTATTTTAACTTCAGTCATAATGGTGGTATGGGGTGTAAAAAGTTGGTGAACCACTGCTCTAGACTACCACTAACTTTTAAAATTAATGACTAATTTTAGTGCAAAACTGCTTTGATAAAGTTTTAGAGCAAAGAATTAAGACCATCTTCAGTTTCTCCTACATTGGCAAATTACAAACTAATTTTAGCCATAAGATGTTTTGTGTATACAGCTCCAGTTTTGATGGCCTTTTTGGACCACTGTTGCATGTGAGGGGGGACTGACAATGGTTACAGCAAATGATTCACCTTATACCATAAATGGGAATGGTTCAGTATGGCTTCCTGGTGATTTGAAACCCACTGCTTGCATGTAGATGCTATTAGATACAGTCCATATCTAACGGTGTGTAGAACAATGACAAGGTCAAAGAACATGCATTGTAAATTTATTAAACACCTGACTTCCAGAATATGAATCAGTAATGCTGGAGAAATGGAGCACTACGCCTCTTCTGGAATGTGGACGCTTTGCTAGAAGCCTTCTTCTCGGGAGAGCTGGGAGAAACAGGGCCCTTCCTGAGGAAGGAGGGCCCCACCAGCCAGTTTAGGGGTGTGTTGTGGACCAGGTAGTCCAGGATTCCATCCAGGGAAGCCAGAGTGAGTGTGTGGTCCTGGGCAGCAGTCCCACTGAAGTTGTTGTAGATCTGGGAGGCACATAGCAGCATGCACAGCGCCCGCTGTTGGAGGTGGCTGGGGAGGTTGTTGAGGTTCCAACTCAGGGAGAAGTTGCTGGTCTGCAGCTGGCTGTCGTGGCCTGTGGCTGCTACCAGACTATGGAACACGTCTTTCTGATGACATGAGGTAAGGATTTGAATATAAAACTTGATATATCTTGAAACCAACTGAAAACTGACAATCCAACTACCTCCGTCTCCTTGACTTCCTGCTTCCCTAGGTTGGTCCATCTTAACAATCCGCCCAGCTTGTCCTGTACACACCATGACAGAACCGTTAGTACAGTTTTGATAAACTTGTTGAAAAAATTAGTGTTCATATTTGATCAATCAACTGTTGGAAGAAACAAGCGGAGCGGGACTCAAGACTGCTGCGTCATTCATGTCATAGATAATACGCACAATCCAATTATTTTCACCAACAACGTTAAAATGTGGTGGCCTAGTTAAGACCAGGAGTTCTCTCTTGCTGACTAAGTGCGTTACAAAAGCACAATTTCCGTTTTATCTCTACCATCCTAGCTTTCAGCCTTTTTTTCTGTCTGCAAATATGTCAAGGGAATGAGGATCTAAGCTGTCGTCCACTGAGGAAGAGACAATCTCAGCTGGTATTCTCAGGCACAGCTGTCACGAAGGAGAACCATACCGCCAACGTGTCTGTATCTGTACACTCAAATCGTGTTGAATACTACGCAAGCCTTCTGACTCAACCCCCAGTTCTAGCGGCTCTGTCCAGACTCACCAGGTCCATGCTGTGTCGGAGCAGGGAGACTGACTCCTGACTGTGGACTCTGACGGAGTGCACATTGTCCGCTGTCTGGCGGTAGGCTCTCCTGCACACTTTGGTTGTAAGGGACACCAGACGGGCAGAGTTACCGGGTCTGGCTGGAACCAGTTCAAAGCCTTTCACCGTCTTCACCTGTTCCTCTGGGGGCAACATGTGAACCGTGAGGAAAGAACCCTGAATCTCAGTGTTTCTGCTCAGGCTCCCATGAGAAGATAACATACCAGGACTTTGTAAGGAATATGTTGAATGGGACATTTTCAACCACCAGCTGGATGTTTAATGAAATGAAATGTGACGGAGTTCCAAACTAAGTTCTCAGTGGAGAAGCTGACCATGTGAACTGAACCATGATGTTAACAGTTGTGACTCACCCATCTCTTCATCGGTTGGTGGAAGGGCTTGGTCAACCAGGATTTCAGACATGCTCAATGCAGAGTCCAGTCCGTCGCTAGCCAGGCGGGCGGCTCTCCTGATGGGCACGACATTGAGCCCACCAGCTTCTATCAGCACAAAGGTCTCTGTCAACACTTCTTTCGTTCTCCCAGCCAGACCAACGATGGAGTATAACACACAGTCCTTGGCTCCGTGGATCGCGATGGACATTGCCGCTCTCGCTTCCAACATCATACTCTTGGCACTGGAGACAATCTTGGTGGTGTACAGAATTATTATTAAACATCAAAGCCACAGGAGTTCCTACACTGATAGTTTGTCAAAGTGATCTGCAAGTGTGAATTATGACAGTGTAGTAGCCTGGATCTATAATAGGGCAGAAAAATGAGACTGACCTGCTCGGAAGGCTTGTGAAGGACTGGGAAAGCGCTTTCAAGCTTATCCAAACCTTTGCATGCAAGCTCATTCACAACCAAAACTAAAACAGAAATTAGTCAATCAGCAGTGATTGACTTGGGCTAAAGCCACTAGAAAATCTATGTAAATCTATGCACTTCAGATGGAAAATGAAAACAAACTTGTTCCACAACATCGTTATCCAACCGTAAACAAGGAAGAAACTCTTCAGAATGTTATTCGTACCACGGCAACACAACGCTAACTTTTCTTTTTACATACTTTGCGGCTCCAGTTTGAAAAAGATGGGAGCGGCGCCTTCATAAGCCACTGAGCTTATGCTCTTCACGCCGGTCTCCACCACCTCGCACATGGACTTGATGTAGGGGTGTGTGCGCTTTGTGTCACAGTAAAGCACGGATACAAGCACATACGCCGAGTTTACCACGGGGAGGGTGGCCATGCGATAAATTGCACTCTGAAAGAAAATTGTTTTGCTAAATATATCATAATGAAATATGTACAAAAGATTGTCAACGGAAAAACATGATCTCAGCAGATATAGGCCTTCAAACTTTATTTGCACCAACCTGACTTTTGATTGTTCCAGGCGTCATGTTTGGCAGTGCTTGAGATTTAAATTTTTCAACGTCTGGTTGTGGAGTGGTTGTTATAATAATTTACATTAAATGGCGTCATTTCTGTTATATTAGTATCTAAAATGTGTTTTATTATAGCAGCGCAATCACATTGCAAACTTTTTTGTTAGACATAGCCTACCTGTGAGCTCTTTGTCGATGCAAACACACTTCTCTCTCGCGTTTCGTGAGGTAGTCTACGTACATGGCCTTGAAAGCGTAATGACGAATTCGCACGTGACATTAATCGTGCATTCAAGGAGATACATTTTAATTGTTAATTAGTGTTTATAATTATTCATTTGACAAAATTAGATGATTGCGCACAAAGAAATAGAGCAAGATGGAGCAAACGCATGAAAGTTTATTTCTTTCCGCTTCTAGAATATCTTGGCTCAATTATGTAAATGTGGCATTAGCTAAATACATTTAAAAGTATCCACAAAAGACTGCCAATAGTCCACATTTCCATGGTCCATTGTTCACTTTTCAGTGGGGTCGAAACGCCCATAGTACATTGGTCAAGGTACGTAATAGAGCTCTCCATGGTGCTGAACATGATGATCAAAGATATGGAGAGCGGCGGTTACTATGTGGCTTGTAAGATTACACAGGTAAAATATGAGCGATGATAATCCGACTCCGTGGAGAAATAAGGGAGTAATGATGATTTTAGACATGTAAACGCAATTGCATACGTCATAAACATCGATACGTTTGTTTGATTATGACATCAGTCCTAACATCTTAGAACCTACCACAACTCCCAAAGTTATGGGCTTGTAAGGAGTTTGTCCTTTGTTATGTTCGCGTTATTTGTGTGTGCAACTTTAAATATGAATTAATTTCTTATATTTTACGGAAATGAAGATAGGGACATTTTTCCAAAATGTTGTTTTTACTTTCTGAAGAAAAGTGAAATAGTTCCACAATTATTGAAGACAATAAATTAATTGACTTGGAGTAAATATGACGACCAAGTGCAAATGTCAGATCTGCACTTGTGGGTGAGTTTACAGTTGAGACAATTTGTGATGTCATGTGTCTGCCTGCACTGCATGAGCTGCGGCGAAGGTACCCATTGGTGACAGTGTCCCAAGTCCTTGAGTTGCTGTTGGAGTTCAAGATTGTCTCAATCCTTTCACATGGCTGAAGGCCTAATGAGGTTTTTAAAGATCTTTCTTATCTTTCAGTCGACATCAGTGTCCACATACACCTCAGCCCCTGGTTATCCCGACTTCCCTCCTTGATTCAGCTTGTGTACTGACCGAGTACCAAGATAAATTCTATTTTCATGAAGGCGTGGTACCCAGGAAGTCCAAAAAAGTAGTACAGGAATACAAGCCATCGGAAGCTGAGATGGATACCTCCACAACCTTCAGGTTAGCTGTTTTACACTGAAAGACTGTGAAGGCCATGGCATGCTTAGGGTTGCACTGTTTAGGCCATGTAGTGGTAGACTTACTTTGCTTGGTTTGCAGATACTGCATCCATGTTTGAGTTTTTATACCCCTTCACTTAACCCCTGAACTGAGTCAAACTCAGACTAGTCATTTGGGACAGCTAAGGGTTTTGCAAAGATCTGTAATACAAGTCATTTTGACACACTGGCAATCAAACTGCATTGTGATGTGTTTGTTTAAGCACTTTGTGCTAATAGAGATATTTGTTATTGCAGGTCTGACTACGTTCCACACACAGTGATACAGAGACCCAAGCCCAAGGCCTCCAGTACGTACATCACACCAACAGAGACCATGCTACTGACCACCACATACATGAGGGACTTCAAGCCATTCTCTGTCAACAAGAACATTGTTGGCAATAGAACTGCAAAATATGAAGTCCCAACGGTTAAAATGGACACCCAGTCGCTGTATAAAGGTATGGGCACACAAGCGACTGCAGCGTGGATTGAATACCAGTATTAAAAAAAAGGAGAAAAAAAAGATACATTCAGATTAACAGTATATGTACAGTTGCTCCAAGAGATGCTAATGCTCTGTTCTCAATCCACAGAGGATTACCAGTGTTGGGATGCAGTTCGACCAGACGCCATCCGAACCAGTGACAACCTGAAGGTGAGCGAGGATAAGTTCAGCGGGACAACAACATTCCAGGACCATTACTGCCCCAAACCTACAGCTGAGGTTCGAGAGAGTTTCAAGCCGACCCCTGATATCCAGGAGTCCCAACCGTTCGAGGGCATTTCCAACTACAAACTGATGTATGTGCCACACCAGACCCACCAGAGACTGCCCAAAACGAAAGTCCCTTACAAGCCCAACAGTGTGCCCTTCTGTGGGGTTAGCGTACACAGACAAGACTTCAAGGGGTTAAGAGGGGAGGTGGCCAAGTCCTTTAAAACCATATCCACTTATGAGGCCAGCACTGTCCCCTTCAAAGGTTGCTCGGAGACTAAGGACAAGTACAAGGCATGGCCTGTGCAGCAGTCTTTCCAGCGGAAAACCGACACACACTGCCTTCCGGAGGGTGACATTGAGTCAATCTCCACTGCCCACAAGGATTTTGGAGGCCAGATGGGCCAGCCGGCAGTGTTGGCTCGTCCACCCATCAAGGCCTGGTGCCAAGGGAAGCCCTTCAAGGCTCGCTCCACCATGAAGGAGGACTACCGTGCCTGGGAGGCTAAGAAGCGCAGTCAGGTGGTCCGTAGGGAGCAGATCAGCCCTCCCTCAGGGGCTTTCGAGACCACCACCACTAACCGGTCTGAGTACACCCAGAAGAGTGTCCCCCAGGCCGTCAGCTTCAAGCCAATACCGAAGGCAATGAGCCAGATGAAGCTGGATGACAACACTGTCTACAACACCTCGTACGTGACCCGGGAGTTCCGGCCCTGCCCTGCCAGCTTCAGCGACCCACCTGGCTTTCATTACAAGTCGAAGGGGAGCGGAGGACACCTGCTCTACCAAGCCGCTCCAGCAGAGGAGATGGGGCCAATCTGTCCAGCTTCCGCCACTGCTTCCATCGTGAGTGCCCAGCCCAGTCACATTGCTAAATCCAGGCCGGTCAAATCGTCTGTTCGCAAATGGGTTGGTTGATGCTGGGTTGTTTAGCCCCCTTTCATATATTATATGTAATCTCAGGACTGTGTTTGCATCAGAAATAAAGTTTTAATTCAAGTTATAAAGTTTATTTGAATGAGAAATTAATGTCTGGGTCAGGTACTACTAGATATTATATAATTGTCTTTCTCTGGCTGTGTGGGGGGCCAAGCTAGGGCCAGTTTAACTGTTAAAGGGGCCAGTTACATTAAACATTATTGTTGTCAGTCAATAACAGGTAAAAGACCATGCTTACAATTATTCAGACTGTACATTTAGGGGACACACAAGGGGGTGCAAGCTTATTGTGGCCCCCACGCCTCCCCACGCAGACATTGCCAGGTGATTTAAATGTGTCCCACATGTTATTCTGTTCTGTGCGATGTCGCAGACATGCAGCTCTTTCTGGGTGGATTGACAGCAGTGTGCACAATTGGATTTGCAAAAACGTCTCCTCTGGGGGGCGGGTGTCATGCCGCAGTTTTTTGGGGGTACCGCGGGGGTGGAGGTTTGCGGAGTGACTGCAACATGCGAGATACAAACGCACGTGGACTGGGCGGTCTCCAACAAACATCTTTCACGTGGCCTTCTTTAACGAGAGAACAGCGGAGTCAGAGTATCGTCATTTGGACTGCTGCATCTGGTCTGACATCATGGCTTTAGAGGTGGAATCTGCCGAGTAAGTGTATTCATATTTGTATTCATTATTGATAACTAAATTATTAAAAAAAAATTTATCCCATAAACTTTCCGAATGGACTCGTGTTATTTGTCATGTCCTATGTTGTTTGTCAACAAGTGATTGTAAAGAACATGGTAGCAAACAAATACTTAAAAATAATCTTCATGGCATTCGTTCTTCGAACTATATGTACATTTTCAATGTCCTCCGTAACTGTTTCTCCTCCAGCGTGATTCGTCTGATAATGCAATATTTGAAAGAGAACAATCTTTATCGGACGCTGACGACCCTGCAAGAGGAAACCACCGTTTCGCTCAACACCGTGGAGAGCATTGACAGCTTCGTGGCGGACATCAACAATGGCCATTGGGATACGGTTCTATTAGCTATCCAGTCACTCAAGCTCCCCGACAAAACCCTTATTGACCTCTATGAGCAGGTGAGATTGCGAAATAAAAAGACATTCTGACACAGTATTACTCCAATATATTTTCTCATACAGCCTACTCGTGTTTTAGGTAGAGCCCCCCAATTTTGATCTCTAAATAAAAGATGTTCTACCTTGAACAAATTCTGTTTTATAACCAACCACAAGAAAAGCTTTCACTGCTGTATGAAACATATTTTTCTTTACAAGGCTTAGGGGAAAACTAGACTTGACTAGGTGGTTTTCCTCCTGCTAGGTGGTCCTGGAGCTCATAGAGCTGAGAGAGCTGGGGGCAGCCCGTTCTCTCCTCCGACAGACAGACCCCATGATCATGCTGAAACAAACCCAGCCTGAGAGGTACACCCACCTGGAGAACCTGCTTGCTCGCTCCTACTTTGACCCCCATGAGGTAAGACCCCCCCCCCCCCATTCAGACTCCAAGGACCCCAAAACATACATTTCACATGTTTTTTTCTTGTATTCTATTACATCAGAAAAATATGGTATCTTGTAATTGACATTGCTCTCTCAACAGATCTCCTATAGTTACACAATTTAACAATGTCCATTGCTCATCTGGCAGCTGAGACCATTTTTTTCCTGTCCATCTGTTTTACCCGTTATGTGTATAGGCATATCCTGAGGGCAGCAGCAAGGAGAAAAGGCGGGCGATAATTTCCCAGGACCTTGCAGGGGAAGTCAGCGTGGTGCCACCCTCTCGTCTCATAGCCCTGCTGGGGCAGGTGAGTGTAAGTGTATCCATAACTTTACATAACTACTCTATTCTGCACTTCACTCGACTACAACAACCCATTGAAGATTTGACTCAGCATCTGAAACATTCCAGAATGCCAGTTTTGTCTTTTTTTTGCTGACTGTTATCTGTCTTGCTCTTGGTGACGGTTGCTGAAGTAATTTCTATGTTTGATCTCAAATCCAGCCTTGATAAACATTTGAAGTGGCCCTTTTCAGAGATTGTGTTTTTCAAATGTTGCCAATCCCTATTATCTTCCACAAATCCTAATCATTATTTCAGGAAAGAGCTGTTAGCTTATTTGCATGGTCTAAGCATTGCAGGAGCTGTGTGCCATTCCAACTGGTATGTGGTTTGACCTCACTGACTCCTTGTTATTGTCTTCCTCCTCTGCCTTCCTCTCTATCCTACTGTGTCACATCCTGTGCTTTCCCCTCCTCCGCCTGCGCTATGCCTGTGGCCTTGGATATCTGAAACTTATTTTAATGAATATCACTCTCTTCTTTCTCTACGTTTTTCCCTCCCACGGACTCAATCTCTTGCTCTCTCGCACCACTTCTCATTTACTGACTAACACACACACAACCCCCCCCCCCCCCCCCCCCCCACACACACACACACCCCAGTCTCTGAAGTGGCAGCAGCACCAGGGCCATCTCCCTGCAGTGATGACCATCGACCTGTTCAGGGGAAAGGAAGCAGTGAGAGACGTGGAGGAGGAGCGCTTCCCCAGCCAGCTATGCAGGCATATCAAGGTAGGCTGCACTGCGGCCTTCACGCTCACACCTACCCGCTGGACAGCCAATCATCTGGAAGACCCCCACATGGCCAGCCAATCCTGTTACATCAATATATATATATATATATAGTTTTTTTTTATAATTCTTTTTTACAAAGTTCAAAGTTTGTCACCACTGGTGGCGATGTTAAGCTTCTTTTTATACTTAGATCCTCAGACACACACACACACACACACAGAGACACACACACACACACACACATAGATCCTGGCCTGCAGGGCTCGGCCAGGGTCACTGCATGCACTTTCATCACTTAATTCAATGTACATCCAGAAATCATCTGTCATGCAGGGTTCTGCTCGTTAGGAAGTTTGCCGTCTGGCACTGGAACATAGTACAAGTCCAACTTAGCTTTTCCCTTAGACTGGAGGTTGATTACCCCTTTCTGTGGGTGCGATAGTGAAACTATTGCATGTACTGTGTAAACACTCAGTGTTAAAAGGTACAGCACTGTCGTCCACTGTTCAGTTTGGACACAAGTCCCACGTGGAGTGTGCTCGCTTCTCGCCAGACGGACAGTACCTTGTTACCGGGTCAGTGGACGGATTTATAGAGGTCTGGAACTTCACCACGGGCAAAATCCGAAAGGTAAGGACTTTTGTTTGTTAGTATTATGATTTGTTTTCTTTAACTGCATGGACATTCAGGAAAATCATTTTGTACTAGTTATCTAGTTATTTCAAGATGGCAGCCAAACTGTGTTGCCTGTACTAAGACTGTACATTGACTGTACAGTGTTTCAAATATCTTTGGAGTACCACAGAAAACACAGGGAAATAATTTGTTTTCTCTGCCACACACCTTTGGAATAAGGAGATCTCAGTTTAGATTGAAGAGGAATACAAGTGTGCATTCTTAATTTCTGGTCAGACTTCACTCACTCTTGGTGTCTCTCGGGGTGGTGAATGTAGGTCGCCTCACCCCTGATGATGTTGTCACAGTCATATGCCACCACTTTTTTAGGTAAAAAAATAAGCATCAGCTTAATTTTCATTGGCCACAGTTTTACGATGAGTTTTCTAGGAGACTTCCCTTTTGAACAACAAACATACACACAATTTGGTCCTACTTATTTCCCAATTTAAGTGATGCTGTGTTCTGTTCATCTGTCTGTTACAGTCCTTGCAAGTAGCAACTTATAGTAGGTAAGAGCAAAGCACTGGTATTTTATGAATGTGCAACTGTGTGTGTGTGTGTGGAACAGGATCTGAAGTACCAGGCCCAGGATAACTTCATGATGATGGACGAGGCTGTGCTGTGTCTGGGCTTCAGCAGGGACACAGAGATGCTGGCCACCGGAGCACAAGGCGGCAAGATCATGGTGCACCACCGTTTGTTAGAACAAGCATCTGTTGAAATGTCACTTCCCCCACTGACATTTATAGAGTTATTTATGCCACAAATGTTGTTAACTTGATGAGGTAGATCTTGGCTCAGGGATTGATTCTTGGGGAAAAAACGGAGCACACCAACTTTAATAGCCCCTTCTGGTACACTATTCAAAAGATGCTACAATTACAACAAAATAACATTCTGGAGCCATTAGAGCAAAAGCAGCTTTGTTACTGTGCACCAACATGTAATTAAATGCAAATTTTGATTCAACAGAAGCTTTCCTAGATATAGTTTGACACATCTAAAATAGTATGTTTTACGGCCCTGCCTCGTGTGTCTGTGTGGACACACAGGTGTGGAGGATCCAGAGCGGTCAGTGTCTGCGGAGGTTCGAGCGTGCACACAGCAAAGGAGTGACCTGCGTGAGCTTCTGCAGGGAGAGCAGCCAGCTGCTCAGCGCATCCTTTGACCACACCGTCCGGTAAGACGCTGTCACCTGGCGTCGGATGACGCAGCCTTGCGGCCCTGTTCGCTCGGCCTCACGTTGTCGAAAACTCTCTAACATGGAAAAAGTGCACGGCTGGTTGCATCCTGACTGTACGCCCACACATGCACCCATCAGGGCACTCTCATCCCCACCCTCTCGTGCACTGTCTCTTCTCTCACACACGCTCACGCACACTCACTCGCGCACACACACTCGTGCACACACACTCGCCCACACACACACCTTCACAACATGGCACAGCGTATCAAGAACCCCCACTTGTCTTGACAGTTCTATTACCAGATGCGAAGAGGAGAAAAAATTACCTCTCATCTCCCTCTCTGCTGAGATGTCCCTCCCCCCCACACAGTACGTGGGCCTGTGCTCTTCCGGTGTATGAGCAGCACATGGGCTGTGTGGGCGTATCCCCGAGATGCCATGTGCCCAGGGACAGAGCTGAGATGCGTGCCTCCACACTGCATGCCACGAGCTGCCAGTCTGGGATCTTATTTGGGAAGCAAACTCTCTCTTTTATGCCAGGGAGGGGGGAGAAGGAAGGAAGGATAAAAAGAGGGGTAGATGGAAAAAGAGAGGGAAGAGAGGCACATTAGTGGAGTTTAGCAGCTGTCTTGTCACAGTGCGCACTGTTGCAAATCTTCATTCAGACACTCAGAGAGATCTGGTACTAGCTTGGCATATCAAAGCCCATGGCAACTCGTGTCTAAAATTAGAGAAGACCTTATCATGACATTTCCCAAGATTGCTTATGTCTTGAGTGTGAAATTGATTACAGTAATGTACTATTTTATACCAAGTTAAGAACCTTGAATGACATTTTTGACCTTCGTAAAGTTCAAAACATAGTAATAATATTGAAAGTGAAAAGCCATGGTAGTAGTATTGAATGATTCCTTTCACCTCCCAACCATTTTGTTTGCAGGATCCACGGGCTGAAGTCCGGCAAGACCCTGAAGGAGTTCAGAGGCCACACCTCTTTTGTGAACGAGGCGCGGTTCACCCAGGACGACCATTTCATCATGAGCGCCTCGTCGGACGGCACGGTGAAGGTAGCGCACCTGGGCAGGGGAGGGTGCTGCTAGGAGTAGAGTACATCCTAACAACGGCCCCCTCTCATGGTTTCAGATGTGGAATGTGAAGACCACGGAATGCGCTCACACGTTCAAATCGCTGGGCACGTCGTCGAGCTCCAACATCGCTGTCACCAGCGTGATCCTCATGCCCAAGAACCCCGAGCACTTTGTGGTGTGTAGCCGCTCCAACACAGTGGTCATCATGAACATGCAGGGTCAGGTAAGACACAACCACAGTCACGCTCACTCAATCAATCCTGCAGTGACTGTATTTCGTCAATAGTTCATAATCCATGATAATTAGTGTGGCCGGGATTAGCCATTGATTTCACAAGACCACACTAACTGAAGTACTGGTGAGCTTTGACTTAACTCTTTCAGTGCCTGACTGAGAGTAGGGGACGGCGATAAGACGAAGGTCTTTCACACAGACATGCAGTCTATCATATTGAATTCTCATTGTTAGGCATTTCAGTGCTGTACAAATATTTAACACTCTTCAGTTTCGTAACCACATTTGCATGAATTTGCATGGATGTTTACCTAGACGCAATTTTTTATGAATTGACTTATTGTGAACTCCTAGAAGATTGATGTAAACTGGAATCAAATGAATACAAACAAACAAACGAGTTTGGTGTCATGAGGTGTTCTCGCTCTCTCTCTCCAGATTGTGCGAAGCTTTAGCTCGGGGAGGAGGGAAGGGGGAGACTTTGTGTGCTGTGCTCTGTCACCCCGAGGGGAGTGGATCTACTGTGTTGGGGAGGATTCTGTCCTCTACTGCTTCAGCACAGTGACTGGGAAGCTGGAGAGGACTCTGACTGTAAGGACCCACTGTTAAACACAAACCAGTCTTCAGCCAAGTTTTAGCCGTAGCTAACAGTAGCTGACAGTATGTAGCACGACACAGCTTTGTAGCATGTTAGCTGAAGCCAAGTACTGTTCCTGTCTACCCTGTCTCTAGAGAGGAAAGCTGTAAGTGTTAGATTGTGTAGAAAGAGCCATGGTTTCCAGTGTGTCCCAGAGGCTTTGACAGAGCTAGGCAAGGTACTAGTGGATATATATATTGTTTCCACTGTCACCAGTCAGTGACTCAAATTGTATTGGTAACTGGCAAGTGAATGGCCTTCCTGTTCAGCTTTCAATAAATTAACAAGAAACTGTCACGCTGTCAATATTCAACGCAATCTGAGGTTTGTTTGCCACCACAGGTCCACGAGAAAGCTGTGATTGGCATCGCCCACCACCCGCACCAGAACCTTCTTTCTACTTACAGCGAGGATGGCCTTCTCAAGTTTTGGAGGCCCTGAATGTTATACCAAGAGAGCCAACTCTTTTCACGTCTGGTCTACTACACACACTCCCAGCCCCATGGGAAAGCTGGTCGACGTGTCTCGTGTTCCGTTCTGGTTGGCTGAATGTAGCTTTCAAATGATCTCTGATTGGTTCATGTCGGATGTCTTTGGTTAGACATGCATGCTTGTTATATACATGTATTGAAGGGCTTTGCCAGCATGCTAGTTACCTACAATGTAACATGTAGACGGTCCTCTCTCACTGTCCTCTATGGTGGACATGTTAATTTATAAAACTAATGTCACTCATGGTACTATGGTAGATATTGGTTGGATATTTTTGCTATTACTACTGTATATTTATTCAAGAATATTGTCCTGTTTTTTTTTTATGTGTTCTGCATGAAAAAAGTCTCAGTACACCTGAATATCAAGCTATGGTTGTGTCTGTTCTTTTCTTCAAATTGTAGATTGAGGCAGTGTCTTGTGCGAGTAATGCCCATTCCATTTTGTTGCATTGAGATGTTGTATCAGACATTACATTGCCTGTACTATGTAGTAAAGCATTTTAAATGGTTGCTTGTAAGACATTAAGATTGAAACTGTTCTACAGTGAAGTTCTCTCTTTCAGCCTCTAAACTAAGTTACCCCCATGGTATGTATGAGAACATGATCAGCAACAAAAAAAAACTTGCAAAAGTAACGTTCTTGTAGTTTATTATAAATACGACCATATAGAAACATGGGAAAGGATTGGTCCTAATACAATAGATATAGATTAGTTAAGACTTAACATCATTAGCATGGGTATTCTTTTTTTGAGGATGACTTATTCCAGTCTTGAAAGGCCTAAAAAAACATCAATACTAGCACTTCTGATTACAACAACAGTCCCAGGGTAATGTTAGGCTTTTTCAGGGGCTTGATTTCAGACGTGCAAAAGACAACCGATACAACTAGCCTACATGAAATTATTGCTCGTCAGTCGTAGTTTAGATTTTAAGGCTTCACAACTTGCAGACGAGCCAATGAGGTAAAAAGTGACATTTTAATATCTTCAGATCTTCTATCCATTTAAAAGTTCAACAGTAAAAATATTGTAATGGGACTAAATGGTCAAAAAAGTGCATGAGATCTATGGGTTAGTATTTTGTTCTTACAACAAATACCATATTTGAATTCTAATTGAAATTTCACAAATAAACTAAATGCCGGTCTGTACTCAAACTATTGCACTATTCAGTGTTCTTATCAGAATATTTCTACAACCTCTTCCTCACATTTTCTCTCTGAACATCATTGTTCAGAAGCAGCATGGAGATCCTTGAAATGAACTTCTGCCAGTTCTGTGGTTCCTGTCAATAGCATGGTGGTTGACAACCTGAATCATCACATCATCAAAAACTCAATGTCGTCCTTTTTAAATCTGCATCAGAAAACCTGAAGTTAGCTACAGCAGAGTCTGATTAGGCAAAGTAAATGAGGTCTCGGTACACCTGTGGTAACCACAACAAACTAAAGCCCTTGCCTCTGCACCAACCCATTGAAAGGTTGGTCCAAACCAACAAGGTTGACAATTAGAAATAATATAATCCAAAAAAGGAATTAAATAAAAGGTCACAGTGCCGAGCAATCACAGCGAATCCCACATTGAGGAATCATTATAAGGATCAATTTTGTCCATGAAGGGGCACGAGTCCTCAACAAACACCTCTGACATATCTTGGTCCGGCGTCTTTGACACATCGGCGACGGTTAGCATTTGAAGTTAATTAAAAAAAGCGAGTAATAAAAAGAAAAGAAAAAGATGCACTCGTGTGCGCGATTCCACAGGAATGGACTAACCCCTCGAGGGATCCGGGTTCAGGGAAGGAGTTAGCAAAGGTGACAGGCGGAAAGGGGGAGGGGGCTCTGTGCGTGGGTGTGGAAGGGGCGGGGGTTTACGAGGTCTGGCACTGGACCCCCCCGGCTGAGGGGTAGTCATCTTCCTCCATGGACTGGTAGTAGCTCCGCCTCTCGCTGGCGGGGTCGCAGTCCTCCAGGTCGGCGTAGATGTAGAGGTCGTCGTCCATGCTCTCCGGCTGCTCGGCCTCCCGCGTGGCTGGCAGGTAACGCTCCAGCTCCTTCAGCTTCTGCTGGGGGAGGAAGTTGGCCTCCGGGAACACGACCTGAACAAGCGGACAAGACGGGGGGGGGGGGGGGGAACGACCGGCCGTGTTAGGCCGCGGTCGGACAAAAAGTAGAGAGCCCCTTTCGTTTTCTGTGCGCCGCTCAACATCTGTCAATCACTTGTAGTGTGTGTGAAACACAGTACTCTTACCGTGAACTGAATGATGAGGCGGCCCTTTTCATAAGGCCGACGATGCATGGGCATCCCCTCGCTAAGGACACTCTTCTTTTGGCCGGGCTTGATCAGTTCCCCTATGAAGGCGCAAGAACAAAAGCTGTTATGTTCAACTAGCAACCAGACATGACGGTGCCATTTTAAGCCAGGTGAAATCTTCCATGATGTTGTAGGACTGTGTGGTGGTGTACCTGGGTGGGAGGTGATGAGCAGAGTTCTGTTGTCCATGGTCTGGACAGGCTTCTGGAAGCCACACAGGGCCTCCACCAGCTGTAGGTCCATAGTCATGGTCAGATCCTCACCTTGTCTGGGGGAGAAATAAGCCCAACATAAACCGCCCGATCCATAAAAATGTTTCGACGAGATTCTCCTCTATCGGCTCGCTTGACGGATATCACGTTTACGATCCATCCTCAAATTAAAACCAACCGAAGTAAAACTAGGAAAAAGTTACTTTTCGCACACTGCTCGATGACAGTAACATTAAAGCTCTTCTTACCTAGTGAAGACTGGATGCACCCTCTGGTCCAAGACAATGATGATGTCACCAGGCTCTAGTCCCGGCTCCTGGTCCCCCTCCCCGTGAAACACTACCTTCTGGCCATCCTTCATCCCTACACCAAAACAGTCAGGAACCGCTCAGTTAAACAGATCCAGCTTACTCAACACTGACAGAACAGAAACACCATCACTGAGAACCACACCTCCTACTAAACCCTCAGAAGACAAGCTGGTTTTCGACTGAGGTTAGAGGGGCATTGTTAACATCACCACACCACTGCTGAGAGACACCTAGCAAGTCGGGATACTCTTGACCCTTTGCTAAAAAGATGCTTAAGTGTCTACCATGTATTTCCACCCTGTGGGGCTGGAAGGTGAAACAGCACACAATTCAGCTTTTACCTGGGTTATCCGCTCAGCAAGCCATCCCCGTCCATAGGCTGCTTGGTCTTTCAGCTAACCGTGACACACACACGGCCATGGATCATGCTTTTAACCAATCTACATCAACCAGTTTACACGTATGACCCGCTGTGTTGCTACACAAGCATATACAGCGAAGAGCTTTAGCACAGAAGTCCAGGCTCCTTAATCAGTTTTTGTGACTCCACATCAGGACCAGCAATGTACCGATGTTGGACATGAAACTCTGCCAAACCAGTAACGCAAGTCTACTACAGACTTTGCTATGCCCTGCTCCCTTCCTTCTCTTGACACTGATCAAACCTCATAGAACAGGATTGTGTGTTCAATATCTATACTAGATTTTGACTTTCTATAATATTGCAATAGCTCCTCTGAGCCTTCAATTATTGACATGATGTTAACATACAGTGGATGTTTTTCCTTCCCTCCCTCTTTACCTTTGTCGATGTGGACTTCCAGGATTTTCTTCTGTCTCAGGATCTTGCGCCCGCTGCAGGCTTTGCAGCGGTCCTTGTGGCTGATGCGCTGGCCCTGGCCCTGGCAGCCCTGGCACACGGTCCTCACCTGCTGCACCATGCCCGGCCCCAGCTTGTGGAGGCTCACCTGCACGCCGGACCCGCGGCAGGACATGCAGATCTCCATGGCGCCCTTCCTACCGCCGCGTCCTGCGGAGAGACATCAACATCGGTGCTCGCCATCACGCGGTCCCGCTCTCCACCATCACTCTCTAAACCCCTCCATAACTACACCAGAGAGTGGCACTGCAGGCTACGTAGAATGCTGATGGTTTATGCATACCATAGTATTTTTATTTTATTCGCCATGCCTGATAGCTGAGACGTAGTCATGTAGGGCTAATAAATACAGACTCCACCATTGAAATACTGTTTTAACTATAAACTTCTGACCCTTGATCTTCTGCTGTACTTTCTCCAACTATGACTACTACTACTGTATGTCGCTTTGGATAAAAGCATCTTCTAAATGAATAAAATGTAATGCAAATGACTACAACTTGAGGGGTACGGCACCTTCGCATCGCTCGCAAATAGTGTTCTTCTGGACGGCAAGCTTCCTTGTGGCTCCGTTGTAGAGATCTTCCAAAGAGACTGTAAGCTGATGAACTACATTCTTCCCTGGGATTGGGAAAGCAAAGTGGCATGAGCTTTAGAGACAATTCCTCCATCAGCACAACTGTTGTAATATGTCAACTGCTGTTTCTGAAGTCTGATGCTTCGACTTGTGTGTACCTCTCCTCTCTCTGTGCATACGCCCCCCACCACCAAAGAACATGTCAAAGATGTCCATGGGAGACCCGAAGCCTCCTCCTCCACCTCCTCCACTCCCTCCTTCCTTTATAGCCTTCTCTCCACCACGGTCGTAAACCTCTCTCTTCTGGGAGTCCGACAGCACCTCGTACGCCTGGGAGATCTGTTTAAACTGGGGTGAAACGGGAATGGGAGATCTGTTTAAACTCGGGTGAAACTGGGATTGCATGGTGTAAATAGTCAGGCTCTAGAACCATAACAGTCTTGCAAACCAACATGGAAGCTATCTCAATACTGTTAGGCGTCTATTACTGGATAGCACACAACGTCATGTACAATACATACTGTTCCACACTACATCCGTCCTGGATATTACCGGCTATAAAGTAAACCAAGGGTCGTTAACATACAAGCTAGCTGTCCAGGGAGTTGCATTACGTCATACCACATGATCGGTTTAGCAAGGACTGGTTGTGATGAAATTTACCTTCTCTCCCTCTGTGGGGTTCTTGTCTGGATGGTACTTCAAGGCCAGTTTACGATAAGCCTTTTTCAGCTCGTCTGGCGTGGCGTTGGGTTTTACGCCCAACATGTCGTAAAAGCCTGTTTCCTTTACCATAGTTGCCAATAAGAAGACCTAACGGTTAGAAGAAATAATGATTATATAAACACGTTTGATATTAGCCCATCATTTAGCAAGCGAAAAGAGTACGTTCGCCCTTGTCCATACTTATGTAGAAACGTTTCGCTACTGCTAACTGGTCAGCTCCGGCGACGTACTGCTACAACAAGCTAGCTAGCAGTTAGCTCTAGCTAGCTACTAGTGCTACCTAGTACTGACTAACGTACTCTGCTTTTGGTTAGCTACTGTACTGTAACCAGACAGGCTATCACAACCTGTGTCTCGCTTTTAGCTAGTCTACTTGTTACTGAGTATATATGACGAATCAACAACACGACTTAACTAAAGGAAAGTTCATAGTCTTACCTTGGCCAGTAAATGTCGATAGAAACAAATGTAGCTATAGCTGTAAACTCCACAATGATGAACTTCGAGAATCTTCCACGATCTCCCCAACGTCTAACCTGATTCGCTTGAAGGAAGGCTCCTGCCCCCTAATGATGACGTAGCCGCAGCCTCTGCTTCATAATAGTGTGTTTGCGCGCTATGTATGGCCCTATCCAGTTGCCGTACTAGTAAATGTATCGAAGAGTAGTGGACATTTTTGTGAAATCCAGAGTGGGGTTTCTCTTCGTACTTTTTAGGTATGCTTGGCTGATATCAAACAACATTGAAATAAATTGATATTATAAGTCCAAGTTGAAGTGGCAGACATAAACCGCTTGGCTCACAGCATTGGCTACATAGCAGGCATCTTGTACGTTTTCAGGTTAGCTAGTTTGCTAAATAGCTATATGTAGTATTCCAAGTTGTTTACTATGACTGCTCAATTTGAAGTCATTATTTAATAATAATTATGTTATATGTTGCTATGGGATCTGTATTTGTTGCAGTGGGAAAATGCCTACTAGTTGGCTTATAAGCAAAGAAGGAGTTCACAAACCCCTTGAACTACCTCACCTTCAGACCGTGGTCTTGGGTCGGGGTCCAGAGACTACAATAAAGGACAAAAAGTGTTCGAGAGAGCAAGGTATGCCACCCCACTACATTTCAGTTCAGGTACTCTGAAATGGAGTCAGATGTTCATATTCACGTTCTCACACTCTTTCTTTCAGTTGAACTAAAAGCAGATTGCAACAAAGGATACGTCAGTGTAAAACAGGTCAGAATCCTTGAGACAGTGTAGCCAAAATACCGTTATCAGTAGCCTAGTTTCCTCAAAACTGAAACATAAACATCCCTAACCTGTCTGTCTTTTCATACTGATAGTTGGGGGTAAATCCCAGCAGTGTGGACTCGGTGGTGATCGGTCGAGGCAACCAGGTGAAACTAAAGCCAGGACAACAGCTCCACATAGTCAATCAGACATACGCTTACGTTGTCCAGTTTAAAGAGGATCCTAGAACTGTGCTCGCATCCAAGGATAGCGGTGGAACCAAGAGGCCCCAAGAGCCTAGCTCAGAGAAGGGTGAACTGCACAGGGACGCCCCAAAGTGTAAAGTATCAAGAGAATCAGAGAAGAAGCCCTGTCCGAACGACGACCCAGTCAAGATGCCTCCCACCAAGAATGCACCCCACGCTACTGAAAAAGTGGTAATTGTTTTTGTTTGTTGTGTGTGTGTTTAAAGTTTTCATACATTTCTAAGCTGCTTATTCTTTAGACCTAGATAGATAAATAGTCTACTCTGAACAGTTACATTTTCAAACATGTTTAGAATACTGTATGTTAAGCCACATACTCATATTTTAGTAGGTAAATCCCTAAGGTCAGTGATGAAGGTCTTCTAATAATAATTGCAGGAGTCTTCAGGCCATTGGAGCCAAGGACTAAAAGCCTCAATGCAAGATCCTACAATGCAGGTGTGTAATGTAGCTAAGGAGTTTCACAATTAGCCAGAGAAATAAGCATAAGCTACAACAAAACACATACTGACACTTCAGAGGGATTTGGACATCTCTAAATGACATTTTCTAATGGCAGGTTTACAAAGATGAAAGAATAGTTGTCATAAAGGACAAGTACCCTAAAGCTCGCTACCACTGGCTGGTGCTTCCCTGGGAGTCCATCCCCAACCTCAAGGCCTTGAACAGGGACCACTGTGATCTACTAAAGCACATGCAAAAGGTTGCTGACGGGATTGTGGGTCAGTGTCCGGATGCCAGTCTGCTACGCTTCCGTTTGGGCTACCATGCCATTCCCAGTATGAGGTAAGAGAAACTTTCAAACTAAATTGAATGAGTGAATTGCAAAAAAAATCTTTAATGCCACATCTTTTTCTCTACTTACAAATAGTCACCATCTTTACTGCATAATGTTTTGTTTAATAACCTTTTGGAGTTCACAGACCTTATTTCAAGTTGAAGTCATTATTAGGATTTATGCTTGAGTCTAGAATTAGTAGAGAATTAGTGTTTGGTGAATTGTATGGTTAGTAAAACACTTCTATTATTTTACAGCCATGTCCACCTCCATGTGATCAGCCAGGATTTTGACTCCCCTTCTTTAAAAAACAAGAAACACTGGAATTCTTTCACAACTGACTATTTTATTGACTCTCAAGGTGAGAATGCAAAAAAACATGAATTTAACATTCCTACTCTTACTACTAATTGTTGCATTGAAAACTGTGTTTGCTTTATTCACAGAGGTTATTGCGATGCTAGAAAAGGCTGGGAAGGTGACAATCAAAGAAGGAATTAATGATTTACTGAAACTACCTATCCGATGTCACGTCTGTCAGAAGGAGCTCTCCACTATACCACAGCTGAAGGAGCACCTCAAATCTCATCTACCCAAATAAAGAGATTACCTTTTATAGGCCATTCAATATTATGAGTCACTCATGTCAGAAATGAGCCATCACATAATTTCTATATCAGTATTGGTAATATATAACCTACATTATGTAAAAAGTTTCTGCAAACTATGTTGACAATTAAGATTTACATGTTTTTGAATTCTGGTCTGTCATTTTCTATAATTTTTTTTGTCACATAAAAAAAAAAGGTGCAATTTAGTTAAGGATCGGCACAAGACTGAGTAAGCTACCTTAAGTCTTATTTCCTCAAAGCAACAAACCATGACCAAACCATGTGAAACGGACAGGGGTCTGAGTACTCGACATGATATAGTTATGGAATGTTGAGCTATATGCAGTCATAATAGATTCAGTTATGACAACCAATCTTTTTTGTTTTTCAGTTGAAAAACAATTTATTGGAAATAAATCTCTACAGTTCAGGCGATTTCTTCTGTGTGAAATGCAGAAATAAAAAGACAATGACTGACAGTGATGTAGAAGATATTTTCCTAGACCCTGTTACCCCTACTGCAGGCCCTGCAAAGTTTGCTAAATTAGTGAAGTTGAGGGGTAAAAACAAAAAAACCTTGGAAAAATCAACTACCCAACTCTCATCTGTTGAACCGTCAGCATCAAAGAAAAACACTGATGCTTTTCAAAACCTGCCAGTGAAGTGCACCAAGTCAGTCATTTTGGATTTGGGAACCTGGTCACTCAAAGCTGGATTTGCAGGTGATCCCAGACCCTGTTGTGAAGTGCCGAGCTTGGTCGAAAGGGAACCCAGACGCCGTGTCTATAAAATGGGATTTGTTGGCAAAGGAACTGCGGAAGAACCAAAGGTTAACCCACTCCATAAGGGTGTCGTGACAGACTGGGATGCACTGGAGAAGCTTCTCAGACATATATTTGACACTGAACTCCATGTTCCCATTGAAGAACATGCTATCTTACTGTCTGACCCGCCACTGAGTCCAACCAGCAACCGGGAAAGATTTGCCGAATTCATGTTTGAGACATTAAGCACTCCTGCGATGCACATTGCTCAGCAGTCGGTGCTTTCTGTGTACTCGTATGGAAAGACCACTGGTTTGGTAGTGGACTGTGGCCACGGTTCCTCACACGTCGTCCCGGTTTATAACGGTTACCAGCTTCCCGGTGAGACCGGCCGAGTGGATTACGGCGGGCAGAGCCTGAACACGTATCTGACCAGCCTGTTCCAGAACACAAGACAAACCGTATCGGGCAGCTGTGGGTTTAATGACAAGCTCTTGGATGACATCAAGAGGAAGTCCTGCTACGTTCCCGTGGACACCAACACAGACAGGAGCCCAGGTCAAGTTGAGTATAGCCTACCTGACGGGACCACCCTCACTCTGGATGAGGAGAAGTACCTGTGCCCTGAGGCCTTGTTCCAGCCCAGCCTACTGGGGTCAGTAGAGCCAGGCTTACCAACATTGATCATGAACAGTGTCAACAGGTGTGACATCCAGTTAAAGAGTGACATACTCCAGAACATTCTGGTGTGTGGAGGGTCTACAATGTTCAGAGGGTTTCCTGAAAGACTGCAGTGGGAAATGGATCACTTGGTGCCTATGAGCTCTGCCACCGTGGTGGCTGTTCCAGAGAGACAGAATGCAGTGTGGCTTGGAGGCTCCATCCTGGCTTCACTTGACTCATTTCAGTCTCTTTGGGTGCAGAGGCAAGACTACGAAGAGAGGGGTGCTTTTGTCATCTACCAGAAGTGTTTCTAAATTGCATTAAAATACACTTACAACATATATTTTTACAAATGTAGTCATTTTGTGTAGTGATGCATTCTATTTGAATTTGCAACTGAAATGCATTATTTCTATTTGTCTAGCAGGAACTTGTAATGACTTCAGGACTTGTGAAACTGTTACACCTACAAAACAAAACACTCAAAATACTCTAAACTTTTCTGAAACAGGGGTAATACTTAGGGTGGCCACAGTGGGGTGCAAAGAGTGAATTTCAGACGGATGGAGTTGGAAGGTAATAAAGCAGACCACTACATTTATTCATAGAGTTTAGTTGCATAAAGTAATTCAAGGCATACAATTACTGGTTTAAAATAAAATAATTATTTATCTTGCAATCACGCCTTAATGCCTATGAATGTATACAGCATATATTTTGTATCTGTTAACCAATAACATAGGCTACACTACACATCTTACTGTATGGTTCATTTACCTGGCTATAGCTAGCATGAAGTGAAAGAGTTTTGTTGTAACTGAACAAAAGAAACACTAAGTGTGATGCCAATGTCAGGGTATCGTAGAACATACAGATATATAACTGTATTTTTAAATATAATACAATGCCCTTTTTAATAATAAGACCCATAGAAAGCCAATTTTTATACAGATAATAATTCATGTGTTTTAGAAGAAATTCTTAACAAAATCATTTCTGGAATGTGGTGGTGGATCATGTTGATCACACTAACATTGTACATTATAGATACATTAAATCCTTATTTTAAAGTTGGAATCCCTTTTTGATTATCTTATGTGAACAACTTTAGACAAAAACTTACAAAAAACAATCACCTGGCATCATCATTTACTAAAAATGGTTTCAAACGTGGAAGATATGTGTTAATGAGAGTTTGCCAAAATACTGTTTAACTAATGAGTTCCAGTGCAAAAATCAAAACCTGGAAATGTTTGTAGGCAAAATATTAATGGGTTTACACAAGGAAAACCATACAGGCTTTTGCAGAAAGAAGATCCCCTCCCTGCCTCATTTGAAACCAAGTCAAGCAAGCAATGAATTCAGACCAATGTCATGATAAAACAAAACACAATTGCATTGACTTTTCTCTTGATCAGATTGAATTCAAGTCGAAGGTAATTTTTTATCATGTAATTATTCAAAAGGGATCAAACCAACAAATGTCGATATTGAACTGAATAATAATTCAACAATAATGGAAATGTTTATATATTGTTATAGTAAATAACCTGCATTTTTAGTTTGAAGAGCCAGAAAATGATTGTGATTGCCTCTGGGTGTTTTGTATCATTAGACTTTGACCAATTCAAGTTCTGCAAAACTTCAAGGATCAACACCTGAAGATCATAAGGAGGGTTTTCCTTCTCACTAGACAGTATGTATAATCTTGTGGTTTTTACATTCAGTTATGACAAAGCTAATATTAATACAGATCTACAAATTTGATGTAAATCTATGGACGTCAATTAACCTGACATCGTTCTGTTGTGAAAAGCAGCACCCAACACCAACCAAGGACAACTCTGAAGGATGTACTGAGGACAGGGTGAGAGAACAAGAGGGTTCAATATGTGCACAATATTTGTATTATTGCGACACCTTGTGGTCAAATTTGATACCAATGACTTCCAATGCAATGAAAGCAAAGCTGGAACTAGTATATCAACCCTTGCAATAACCATACGTATACATACATGTATGAATCACACACTAAATTGCATTGGCTCAATATGCATCTGTTTGTATCTCCATAGATCCCTCTTGTATCCCCACCTCCACAGAATGTTGGAGAACCTCCACAGGACTATGAATCCATTAAGCAGGTACAGTTGTATTTGTGGTTTGAGATGGTTGCTTGTGTGAATGTGAAGGATATATACACTACATATAAAATGAAAACATCACCAACAAATAATGTCTTTCTTATTGTTCATGTAATGATAGAAACTGTAATGGATCACCACCACTAAGCATGGATGAGGAAGAAGGAAGATTTAATCAAATCAAAGTTGATCTGTATAGTCCTTTTTATTTAATGCTTCACATATTTTTCTTTTTATTGCAGTAATGTGTGTTCTAACATGCCAGTAAAACATCACAAATTAAAGCTAATTATGAGGAATGTCTTTCAGAAGGCTCTGAAGGTGCTCATGCACATACCCCAAGTGGAAATGTTTTATGTATAAGAAGAAATTAGAAAACTGGCTAACACAGCCTCATAGTGGCTGTAGTATGTATGTGGGTTTTGTAAAGTGACAACATGGGTGGGTGTCCTCTGGATTGATAAACGGAATAATCAAAATAAACACATAATTAATGTGCTAATAAATACAATTTACAACGACTTATGAACCCTTTTGCTTATTTCCCCCTTAACAATTAGCCATTTACCATTAACTGTTTTTTAGGTGTTGTTATCTGAAAATTAAATAAACACCTGAAGAAATAACATTGTCCTATGTACTGTACATTACCCTTGCACATGGGTTCATATAGTGTTTGTGTGTAAAGTAAATTAGGTTTATACATGTGTACTGGCAGTTTGGTAATCCAAAACTCTGGGCTCAACTATTTAAAAATAACCTCACATATCCTGTAGCTTCAGAGTTCACATAGGGAAGAGTTTTTAAGACATGGAGACAACTAAGACCTTTGAGAAGCCTGAATGAAGCAAAACAAACTATCAAGTAAGTCTTATTTGATAATAGAAATTAACATTAATGTTGTGTCAAAACCTGTTATGTTAATGTTTGAGGTTCACTATTGTAACCTACACTTTGTGCTCCACTCTACAGTGTTGAGAAGCCATATTATATATAGTGTTGAGAAGCCAGACTGTCATTAAATACAGAGCGTGTGTTGAGTTTTTATTTGTTTGAAATACATGATAACTGTCTCATATCAGTCAGCTGAAAAACGTTTAATACATTGAGTTATGTCAGCTACCCAGGTTTACATAACAAACTACTGAGTCCTCACTGGGCAAAACCACCATCCTGGGCTAATTGAACAGGATGGCCTTACCCAAGAAAGACGGGGACACCTCGCAAATGGACCCCAGCAAGCAGAGCTCAGAGCCACCCACTGCCACTCTATGCGGCTACCTGCACAAACTAAGCGGCCCCCTCAAGGTGTGGCGATCTCTGTGGTTCACGTACGAGGAGGAGCAATGCATTCTGGTCTACTACAGGACTGCCCAGGATGCCAACCCTTTGGGCTGCATCGACCTCTCCAACGCCATCCTGGGCGACCTGCCACACGCTGAAGATGGGACCTTCTTCATCCAGACTCCTGAGCGTACCTTCACACTCAAGGTACTGTGAGGACGGTTCATCTCAGTGTTCTGGCTGAAAAATGGAAATGGACCGTTTATTGCAGAGGGAAATCTCAAGTGTTTTGGCTTTACGTGGAACGGCAGTTGTTTACAGAGGTCATTTTTTGAGTCTAAATTTGTGACACCACTGCCACTTTGTATTCAATCTGTTCAAACAGTGACCAAACCTCATACTCTGCCAATTTCCTAGATGGGATATTCTGTGCTGTTACTGTAGGCTATGTTGGTCAAGCCATGTAATATACAGTTTTGGGAAGCAGAGAGTGAAGTTCTAGGCTGGTAGAGCTCAGGCAGTGAGGGGAATTGCCTCTGAAGTCGTCTAGGGTGTCAGTAGGTCACAGCTGTCAAAGCTTGTAGAGACATGGAAAGGAGGGGTGAACTCACACACTCCAACTGACCTGACCAGAAATCCATAATTAACTGACCCAAGTTTAACAATCCTACGGCCTGCCGGCAGGCCCTGGAATGCTATGAGGTTAAAATAAATTGGCTTGCAGCTGCCCCTGAGTGTTACAGGAATTGGAACAGGATTTTACAGCTCCTCACATTCAACTTTTGATTGTTGTCAGAAAACAAATGCTCAGTAAAAGCTAAATGCTGGTGTTGTGTGTTTCAGGCGGTGAATAGTGAAGCTATGATATACTGGCTGAAGCAGCTTCAGCTGAAGAGGTGGCACTTTGGGAATACTGGGTCTGTCAAGCAGGGGACAGGAAAGACTAGCGGTCACCATGCCTTGCGACGCTACGCCACTCTGAGTGACGTCCCTCTCAGACATCCTCCCATAGGGAGTCAGTCAGTACACACACTCATGCACACACACGTGCCACACACACACACACACACACACACACACACACACACACACACACACACACACACACACACACACACACACACACACACACACACACACCTGCTGGCACAAGTACACACAGTCAGAGTAAGACCTTTTGCTTAAAGCTAAAGAATAATATGGCCAGTTATAGTATCTTCCTTCTTTGCTGATTTCGCTGTACACTCTGTCTATTTTCAGTCAAGGGAACTTCCGTCGAAGCAGATCCTCCCAGGAGCTCAGCCAGGTCCTCAACTGGGAAGAACTTTGTGACCCTGTTCTATCACTCAAAGACCTCCAAGCTTCTCCACTTCACAAATCCTGTAGGTATACTATCTGTCTGGTTGGTTAACCTTAAACAAATGGCATACCCCTAACTACTTCTTGTATCATACCACATTTCTAGAACATTCACCATTGTGGTTTTAGTGACCATTATTCTAGAACGTTTAACATTGCATTGTCAAAAAACAATATTCTAGAACATTTACCAGTGCTTGTCCAATGTTTACTGGTCATATTTGTCATACAGTACCAAAAATGTATGGCAGCCCTTCTGAACCACTGCCTATCCAAGCAGTCCACGCTGTGCAAGGAGTGGAGGTACCAACAACACAGTCAAGTTCTCCAATCAACAAAGGCGCCACTCAGTCAGCTTTTGAAAAGACTACAATACCCCAACAAGAAGTTGCTGCAGATACTTCACGCCTCCAGCAGGAAGTGCTTAGTCTGGCAGGCGAGGTCAAAGCCCAGAAGGTAAGGACTGGAATAATAAAACTGAGATGTTCCTTCAATTCGATTGGACGTTGGCAATATAAAGAACACGTCCACCACCTAAACTCAATCCTAATGTCCTTTACTTAGGAACTAGTCACCCTTTTACAGAAGGCTTTAAAGGTGGCCAAACATGAGAAACAGCTTGGAACCACGGAGGCAGCAGGTGATGCAGAGACAACACAGCAATGGGCTCCAGGCGAGTATCACGCTGTTCATCCCTACGACCGACAGGGTGTGCCAATGCCTCACTACAGCGCAGAGACTCAGGAGCACCTGCGCTTGCTGGTGGAGAGGAACCGGGCTGAGAGAGAGACGGTTGTTCGTTTGTCCCAAGAGGTGGCGGCCTGTCTAGCTGACCCCAACGGAAGAGGCCCTCTCCACGGCTGGTCTGTCACTGACACCAACGAGCAACTGAGACAGGAGAATAGGAAACTGAAGGTACGATGGATGTGCCTCAGCAAGAGTTAAAACTAGGGAAGCGCAGTGTTCAAAACCATCAGTCAGAAAGGAGTTTTAGTTTGAACCACCTAACACACGTGTGGCCAAACATTCCCCAGTAATAATTAAATGAGTGGAAGTATAGTCTTCCAAACTAATAACCGGAAGGGAGTTTTGATTTATATATTTTTTTTACCATCATAATACAATTAGGTTGTACCGGTACTTTAGATATGAAACAATGTTCTGTGAATGTGGACACTGCATCATGGCTTGTTTTCCCTCCAGGATGACATAGAGGCCTACAAGATACAGAACACTTATCTGAACTCAGAGGTCTACCAGCTTACCAAAGTATGGAGGCAGAGTGCAGAACAGGAGAAAAGCCTGACGATAAAGGTGGGGGACTCATTGGGAACTATTAATATTATAATGTAGGCTATATTTTGTTATATTCCTTACTATTCTCTTGTATCAGTTTGATTAAATTCCTCAGCACATATAAAAGTGAATCTAAATGTTTGTGTACCCGGAAAACTCAAATGTTGTCCTGTTTGTGTGGCAGTGTGCTCATCTAGAGACCAACGTGTTCAGAATGGAGAGCAGGTTCCTGGTGGTGCTCCTCAAGCTGCAGGAGGGCCGAAGTCTGGAGAGACATCGCGAGGCTATCACTACCCTGGTCACTGATGCACTACGGGAAAACGGACGGGACGTTCTGGAACTAAGCCCGTCCAGGTGTGTGTGCTGGACTGTTGTGAATTCCCCATATTTCATGCTTTGTTTATATTAAGCTGATATGTGTGTTTGTGTGAAGGGAGTATGATGAGTATGGTTTCAGAATCACCCCTGAAATCCAGGTGGAAGATCTAAAGCTGCTAGCCAGGCTGCAGGCCCTGGGCGTCCGCACCCACAACTCCCCGTCACCACCCCAGCAAGCAGAGGAAGAGGAGGGGTGTGAAGAGCCTCTTATGGGGCGCTGGGCTCAGCACTTTGACGGGCGTCGTTCCGGAGGCCTGGTTGCCTCTCCTAAATTGAAGGGTTTGCTTCGGAAGGGCGTCCCTCGCGGATACCGGCGCCGGGTTTGGCGGTGGGTGGTTTGGACTCGTACACGGTCCCTGAGGGAACGCCACCCACAACGCTATCACCAGCTGTGTCTGAGGAGCCGGGCTGCCATGCACCCAGCATCACGTCAGATCCGACTGGACCTTGAGGTCACTCTGAGGGGGAACCGCCACTTCTCGTCCCCTGCCAAGCCTGCCCTCCAGCAGCTCCACAGGATCCTGATGGCATTTTCCTGGCACAACCCCACAGTTGGCTACTGCCAAGGCCTCAACAGGTCACTTTTCTATTTCCTCATCATAGGTTTTACCAACCATTATTAGTTCCAATGATTGAAGGAGCAAAGTGTATTTTTAAATGTAAAGTGTTTGTGGGATGAGATGATTATTCATTGTGCAAATACCAATCTCAGAAACACATTAGTTGAAGAGGAAAGTATGCTAAACAAATTTGTATACATTTTCTTGGATTGGCATTTATGACGAGATAAGAGAGACTGTGCATTTTGTGGTAATGTCAAATGGCCCCTGTGCCCCCTTTGCCAGACTGGCGGCAGTAGCCCTTCTAGTCCTGCAAAATGAGGAGGATGCTTTTTGGTGTCTGGTGGCCGTGGTCGAGACCATAATGCCTCAGGACTTCTACAGCAAGAACCAAACGGCATGCCAGGTGTGTCAAATATCTCCTCTTTTGACATGGCAAGATCACACCTCATTTATACCCATCTTCTCAAAGATGTAGTCGAGCCTATATGCTTGTTGTCACATTCCAATCAACCTTAAAGGCACACTCAGCCATGTGTGAATTCCTCAGAAACCTGTCCTTAGTGACAACAAATGCTTCATGTGTCTCCTGCCAGGTGGATCTGCATGTTCTGAAGGATTTCTTAGCAGAGAAGATGCCAAAACTGATGGCCCATTTCCAGGGTCATGGAGTGGACATCTCCTTGGTCACCTCAGACTGGTTCCTTGCTGCATTTGTGGAAAGGCTAGCTGGGGACGTCCTGCTCAGAGTGTGGGACTCCTTCCTGTATGAAGGCACCAAGGTCCGAATGGGGTGTTGGAGATAAAAATTATTACAGCATTATTAATGAAGGTTAACATATAAAATATGACAGAGGTGTCAAACTTGTTTCTGGATAAGAAATTGAATTAAAACCCAGCACATGATTGGGTATTTAATTGAAAGCAGTAGTTGACTGCCTGCATTAATAAATTAACATTCCCAACAGTATATTTTTCTCTTCTGTGCAGGTAATATTTCGCTATGCACTGGCTCTTTTCAAGTACAAAGAGGATGATATTCTGAAAATTTGTGACTGTGATGACATTTACCAGTACCTTCGCTTCTTCCCCAAGACCATCATAGATGGCAGGTCAGGTATCCTGAAGTTCATTATAAACATCAGTATTAGTTATCTGTAAACAGCCATTTTGTTTCACCCCATAGCATAGCCATGAGGGGCCTGGGGGGGCTGAGCCCCCCTCATTTAGATGTCCAGGCCCTCTAGATTTTGATGCTTGCAACAACAACAAAAATGTATTGTTGTTGCTGTCATTGTCAATCTGAATATAGTTTTTAATTTGAATAATAATTTAAAAAAATGAATGATCTTTTTTTTAATTAGCAAAACATTCAGAATTTGTGGAATTCTGAATTCTCCCTTAATTCCAATTGAACAGGAAGTTGATGATGATTGCGTTCAGCGATATGAACCCATTCCCCATGAAAGTTCTGCGTCAGCGCCGGGCTCAACATCTCCAGCGGGTGCAGACTGAGCTGAGTGAGCAAGACCGGAGCCAGAAGGAGCTGCAGACTGAGCGAGTGCAGTACAAAGACAAGGAACTGGGCCTGGTGGTCAGCGAGGATGAGGGGGATGCTTAAAAAAAGTGAATGGAGACGTAACATCCAAAGAATCTTAATTAAAATATGTTATGAGGATAATATATTAGATAAGAAATGCTACATCCCATGTACATTTGATGACATTTTTTTGTTTGAATAAATTGATTGAAAAGTAATTAGGAATCGTAAAAAAGTAATGTTGGAAATGCTGTGCAAAAATATGTTGTTGAGGTGAGCTAATGATAACCATCAATTAGTAGAAACGTAATATAATCAATTGATGTGTGAAAAAATGTACCGTATTTATTTTTTTACATCTGCATGTGAATTACTTTAAACTCGAATAACAATGGTTACAGCAATAAATTCAATGAAACATCGATTATATTTAGTAAAAAAGAGCTCCAGTTGTGTAGTGGTATCATGGTGTATTTTTATATATTTGGATCCTGAATTTGTCACGAATTTCACCTTGTGTGAAGTTTCTCTCCAATGAAGAATCCTGAGTTGCTTTATAACTCTCACATACAGAGCACCAGTAGTGTAGTGGTATCATACAAGATTCCCATTCTTGTGATCCGGGTTCGATTCCCGGCTGGTGCATCTTTATATATTTGGATCCTGAATTTGTCACAAGTTTCACGTTGTGTGAAGTTTCTGTGATCTGGGTTCGATTCCCAGCTGGTGCATCTTTATATATTTGGATCCTGAATTTGTCAGGAATTTCACCTTGTGTGAAGTTTCTCTCCAATGAAGAGTCCTGAGATGCTTAGTAATTCTCACTTACAGAGCACCAGTAGTGTAGTGGTATCATACAAGATTCCCATTCTTGTGATCTGGGTTCGATTCCCGGCTGGTGCATCTTTATATATTTTGATGCTGAATTTGTCACAAGTTTCACCTTGTGTGAAGTTTCTCTCCAATGAAGAGTCCTGAGATGCTTAATAATTCTCACATACAGAGCACCAGTAGTGTAGTGGTATCATACAAGATTCCCATTCTTGTGATCTGGGTTCGATTCCTGGCTGGCGCATCTTTATATATTTGGATCCTGAATTTGTCACAAATTTCTCGTTGTGTGAAGTTTCTCTCCAATGTAGAGTCCTGAGATGCTTAATAATTCTCACGTACAGAGCACCAGTAGTGTAGTGGTATCATACAAGATTCCCATTCTTGTGATCTGGGTTCGATTCCTGGCTGGTGCATCTTTATATAGTTGGAACCGGAATTTGTCAGGAATTTCATGTTGTGTGAAGTTTCTCTCCAATGAAGAGTCCTGAGATGCTTGATAATTCTCACATACAGAGCACCAGTAGTGTAGTGGTATCATACAAGATTCCCATTCTTGTGATCTGGATTCAATTCCCGGCTGGTGCATCTTTATATAGTTGGAACCTGGATTTGTCAGGAATTTCATGTTGTGTGAAGTTTCTCTCCAATGAAGAGTCCTGAGATGCTTAATAATTCTCATATACAGAGCACCAGTAGTGTAGTGGTATCATACAAAATTCCCATTCTTGTGATCTGGGTTCGATTCCCGGCTGGCGCATCTTTATATATTTGGATCCTGAATTTTTCACAAGTTTCACGTTGTGTGAAGTTTCTCTCCAATGAAGAGTCCTGAGATGCTTAATAATTCTCACGTACAGAGCACCAGTAGTGTAGTGGTATCATACAATATTCCCATTCTTGTGATCTGGGTTCAATTCCCGGCTGGTGCATCTTTATATAGTTGGAACCTGAATTTGTCAGGAATTTCATGTTGTGTGAAGTTTCTCTCCAATGAAGAGTCCTGAGATGCTTAATAATTCTCATATACAGAGCACCAGTAGTGTAGTGGTATCATACAAGATTCCCATTCTTGTGATCTGGGTTCGATTCCCGGCTGGCGCATCTTTATATATTTGGAACCTGAATTTGTCAGGAATTTCACATTGTGTGAAGTTTCTCTCCAATGAAGAGTCCTGAGATGCTTAATAATTCTCACATAGAGAGCACCAGTAGTGTAGTGGTATCATACAAGATTCCCATTCTTGTGATCTGGGTTCGATTCCCGGCTGGTGCATCTTTATATAGTTGGAACCTGAATTTGTCAGGAATTTCATGTTGTGTGAAGTTTCTCTCCAATGAAGAGTCCTGAGATGCTTAATAATTCTCATATACAGAGCACCAGTAGTGTAGTGGTATCATACAAGATTCCCATTCTTGTGATCTGGGTTCGATTCCCGGCTGGCGCATCTTTATATATTTGGAACCTGAATTTGTCAGGAATTTCATGTTGTGTGAAGTTTCTCTCCAATGAAGAGTCCTGAGATGCTTAATAATTCTCATATACAGAGCACCAGTAGTGTAGTGGTATCATACAAGATTCCCATTCTTGTGATCTGGGTTCGATTCCCGGCTGGCGCATCTTTATATATTTGGATCCTGAATTTGTCACAAATATCTCGTTGTGTGAAGTTTCTCTCCAATGAAGAGTCCTGAGATGCTTAATAATTCTCACATACAGAGCACCAGTAGTGTAGTGGTATCATACAAGATTCCCATTCTTGTGATCTGGGTTCGATTCCCGGCTGGTGCATCTTTATATATTTGGATCCTGAATTTGTCACAAATATCTCGTTGTGTGAAGTTTCTCTCCAATGAAGAGTCCTGAGATGCTTAATAATTCTCATATACAGAGCACCAGTAGTGTAGTGGTATAATACAAGATTCCCATTCTTGTGATCTGGGTTCGATTCCCGGCTGGTGCATCTTTATATAGTTGGAACCTGAATTTGTCAGGAATTTCATGTTGTGTGAAGTTTCTCTCCAATGAAGAGTCCTGAGATGCTTAATAATTCTCACATATGGAGCACCAGTAGTGTAGTGGTATCATACAAGATTCCCATTCTTGTGATCCGGGTTCGATTCCCGGCTGGTGCATCTTTATATATTTAGATGCTGAATTTGTCACAAGTTTCACGTTGTGTGAAGTTTCTCTCCAATGAAGAGTCCTGAGATGCTTAATAATTCTCACATAGAGAGCACCAGTAGTGTAGTGGTATCATACAAGATTCCCATTCTTGTGATCTGGGTTCGATTCCCGGCTGGTGCATCTTTATATAGTTGGAACCTGAATTTGTCAGGAATTTCATGTTGTGTGAAGTTTCTCTCCAATGAAGAGTCCTGAGATGCTTAATAATTCTCATATACAGAGCACGAGTAGTGTAGTGGTATCATACAAGATTCCCATTCTTGTGATCTGGGTTCGATTCCCGGCTGGCGCATCTTTATATATTTGGAACCTGAATTTGTCAGGAATTTCATGTTGTGTGAAGTTTCTCTCCAATGAAGAGTCCTGAGCTGCTTAGTAATTCTCACGTACAGAGCACCAGTAGTGTAGTGGTATCATACAAGATTCCCATTCTTGTGATCTGGGTTCGATTCCCGGCTGGCGCATCTTTATATATTTGGATCCTGAATTTGTCACAAATATCTCGTTGTGTGAAGTTTCTCTCCAATGAAGAGTCCTGAGATGCTTAATAATTCTCATATACAGAGCACCAGTAGTGTAGTGGTATCATACAAGATTCCCATTCTTGTGATCTGGGTTCGATTCCCGGCTGGTGCATCTTTATATAGTTGGAACCTGAATTTGTCAGGAATTTCATGTTGTGTGAAGTTTCTCTCCAATGAAGAGTCCTGAGATGCTTAATAATTCTCACATATGGAGCACCAGTAGTGTAGTGGTATCATACAAGATTCCCATTCTTGTGATCCGGGTTCGATTCCCGGCTGGTGCATCTTTATATATTTAGATGCTGAATTTGTCACAAGTTTCACGTTGTGTGAAGTTTCTCTCCAATGAAGAGTCCTGAGATGCTTAATAATTCTCACATAGAGAGCACCAGTAGTGTAGTGGTATCATACAAGATTCCCATTCTTGTGATCTGGGTTCGATTCCCGGCTGGTGCATCTTTATATAGTTGGAACCTGAATTTGTCAGGAATTTCATGTTGTGTGAAGTTTCTCTCCAATGAAGAGTCCTGAGATGCTTAATAATTCTCATTTACAGAGCACGAGTAGTGTAGTGGTATCATACAAGATTCCCATTCTTGTGATCTGGGTTCGATTCCCGGCTGGCGCATCTTTATATATTTGGAACCTGAATTTGTCAGGAATTTCATGTTGTGTGAAGTTTCTCTCCAATGAAGAGTCCTGAGATGCTTAATAATTCTCATATACAGAGCACCAGTAGTGTAGTGGTATCATACAAGATTCCCATTCTTGTGATCTGGGTTCGATTCCCGGCTGGCGCATCTTTATATATTTGGAACCTGAATTTGTCAGGAATTTCACATTGTGTGAAGTTTCTCTCCAATGAAGAGTCCTGAGCTGCTTAGTAATTCTCACGTACAGAGCACCAGTAGTGTAGTGGTATCATACAAGATTCCCATTCTTGTGATCTGGGTTCGATTCCCGGCTGGTGCATCTTTATATAGTTGGAACCTGAATTTGTCAGGAATTTCATGTTGTGTGAAGTTTCTCTCCAATGAAGAGTCCTGAGATGCTTAATAATTCTCACATATAGAGCACCAGTAGTGTAGTGGTATCATACAAGATTCCCATTCTTGTGATCCGGGTTCGATTCCCGGCTGGTGCATCTTTATATATTTAGATGCTGAATTTGTCACAAGTTTCACGTTGTGTGAAGTTTCTCTCCAATGAAGAGTCCTGAGATGCTCAATAATTCTCACATAGAGAGCACCAGTAGTGTAGTGGTATCATACAAGATTCCCATTCTTGTGATCTGGGTTCGATTCCCGGCTGGCGCATCTTTATATATTTGGAACCTGAATTTGTCAGGAATTTCACATTGTGTGAAGTTTCTCTCCAATGAAGTGTCCTGAGCTGCTTAGTAATTCTCACGTACAGAGCACCAGTAGTGTAGTGGTATCATACAAGATTCCCATTCTTGTGATCTGGGTTCGATTCCCGGCTGGTGCATCTTTATATATTTGGATCCTGAATTTGTCACAAATATCTCGTTGTGTGAAGTTTCTCTCCAATGAAGAGTCCTGAGATGCTTAATAATTCTCACATACAGAGCACCAGTAGTGTAGTGGTATCATACAAGATTCCCATTCTTGTGATCTGGGTTCGATTCCCGGCTGGTGCATCTTTATATAGTTGGAACCGGAATTTGTCACAAGTTTCACCTTGTGTGAAGTTTCTCTCCAAAGAAGAGTCCTGAGATGCTTAATAATTCTCACATACAGAGCACCAGTAGTGTAGTGGTATCATACAAGATTCCCATTCTTGTGATCTGGGTTCGATTCCCGGCTGGTGCATCTTTATATAGTTGGAACCGGAATTTGTCAGGAATTTCATGTTGTGTGAAGTTTCTCTCCAATGAAGAGTCCTGAGATGCTTAATAATTCTCATATACAGAGCACCAGTAGTGTAGTGGTATCATACAAGATTCCCATTCTTGTGATCTGGGTTCGATTCCCGGCTGGTGCATCTTTATATATTTGGAACCTGAATTTGTCACAAGTTTCACCTTGTGTGAAGTTTCTCTCCAAAGAAGAGTCCTGAGATGCTTAATAATTCTCACATACAGAGCACCAGTAGTGTAGTGGTATCATACAAGATTCCCATTCTTGTGATCTGGGTTCGATTCCCGGCTGGTGCATCTTTATATAGTTGGAACCGGAATTTGTCAGGAATTTCATGTTGTGTGAAGTTTCTCTCCAATGAAGAGTCCTGAGATGCTTAATAATTCTCACATACAGAGCACAAGTAGTGTAGTGGTATCATACAAGATTCCCATTCTTGTGATCTGGGTTCGATTCCCGGCTGGCGCATCTTTATATATTTGGAACCTGAATTTGTCAGGAATTTCATGTTGTGTGAAGTTTCTCTCCAATGAAGAGTCCTGAGATGCTTAATAATTCTCACATACAGAGCACCAGTAGTGTAGTGGTATCATACAAGATTCCCATTCTTGTGATCTGGGTTCGATTCCCGGCTGGTGCATCTTTATATAGTTGGAACCTGAATTTGTCAGGAATTTCATGTCGTGTGAAGTTTCTCTCCAATGAAGAGTCCTGAGATGCTTAATAATTCTCATATACAGAGCACCAGTAGTGTAGTGGTATCATACAAGATTCCCATTCTTGTGATCCGGGTTCGATTCCCGGCTGGTGCATCTTTATATATTTAGATGCTGAATTTGTCACAAGTTTCACGTTGTGTGAAGTTTCTCTCCAATGAAGAGTCCTGAGATGCTTAATAATTCTCACATACAGAGCACCAGTAGTGTAGTGGTATCATACAAGATTCCCATTCTTGTGATCTGGGTTCGATTCCCGGCTGGTGCATCTTTATATATTTGGATCCTGAATTTGTCACAAATATCTCGTTGTGTGAAGTTTCTCTCCAATGAAGAGTCCTGAGATGCTTAATAATTCTCACATACAGAGCACCAGTAGTGTAGTGGTATCATACAAGATTCCCATTCTTGTGATCTGGGTTCGATTCCCGGCTGGTGCATCTTTATATAGTTGGAACCTGAATTTGTCAGGAATTTCATGTCGTGTGAAGTTTCTCTCCAATGAAGAGTCCTGAGATGCTTAATAATTCTCATATACAGAGCACCAGTAGTGTAGTGGTATCATACAAGATTCCCATTCTTGTGATCCGGGTTCGATTCCCGGCTGGTGCATCTTTATATATTTAGATGCTGAATTTGTCACAAGTTTCACGTTGTGTGAAGTTTCTCTCCAATGAAGAGTCCTGAGATGCTTAATAATTCTCACATACAGAGCACCAGTAGTGTAGTGGTATCATACAAGATTCCCATTCTTGTGATCTGGGTTCGATTCCCGGCTGGCGCATCTTTATATATTTGGAACCTGAATTTGTCAGGAATTTCACATTGTGTGAAGTTTCTCTCCAATGAAGAGTCCTGAGCTGCTTAGTAATTCTCACGTACAGAGCACCAGTAGTGTAGTGGTATCATACAGGATTCCCATTCTTGTGATCTGGGTTAGATTCCCGGCTGGTGCATCTTTATATATTTGGATCCTGAATTTGTCACAAATATCTCGTTGTGTGAAGTTTCTCTCCAATGAAGAGTCCTGAGATGCTTAATAATTCTCACATACAGAGCACCAGTAGTGTAGTGGTATCATACAAGATTCCCATTCTTGTGATCCGGGTTCGATTCCCGGCTGGTGCATCTTTATATATTTACATGCTGAATTTGTCACAAGTTTAAGTTGTGTGAAGTTTCTCTCCAATGAAGAGTCCTGAGATGCTTAATAATTCTCACATACAGAGCACCAGTAGTGTAGTGGTATCATACAAGATTCCCATTCTTGTGATCTGGGTTCGATTCCCGGCTGGCGCATCTTTATATATTTGGAACCTGAATTAGTCACAAGTTTCACCTTGTGTGAAGTTTCTCTCCAATGAAGAGTCCTGAGATGCTTAATAATTCTCACATACAGAGCACCAGTAGTGTAGTGGTATCATACAAGATTCCCATTCTTGTGATCTGGGTTCAATTCCCGGCTGGTGCGTCTTTATATAGTTGGAACCTGAATTTGTCAGGAATTTCATGTTGTGTGAAGTTTCTCTCCAATGAAGAGTCCTGAGATGCTTAATAATTCTCATATACAGAGCACCAGTAGTGTAGTGGTATCATACAAGATTCCCATTCTTGTGATCTGGGTTCGATTCCCGGCTGGCGCATCTTTATATATTTGGAACCTGAATTTGTCAGGAATTTCACATTGTGTGAAGTTTCTCTCCAATGAAGAGTCCTGAGCTGCTTAGTAATTCTCACGTACAGAGCACCAGTAGTGTAGTGGTATCATACAAGATTCCCATTCTTGTGATCTGGGTTAGATTCCCGGCTGGTGCATCTTTATATATTTGGATCCTGAATTTGTCACAAATATCTCGTTGTGTGAAGTTTCTCTCCAATGAAGAGTCCTGAGATGCTTAATAATTCTCACATACAGAGCACCAGTAGTGTAGTGGTATCATACAAGATTCCCATTCTTGTGATCTGGGTTCGATTCCCGGCTGGTGCATCTTTATATAGTTGGAACCGGAATTTGTCACAAGTTTCACCTTGTGTGAAGTTTCTCTCCAAAGAAGAGTCCTGAGATGCTTAATAATTCTCACATACAGAGCACCAGTAGTGTAGTGGTATCATACAAGATTCCCATTCTTGTGATCTGGGTTCGATTCCCGGCTGGTGCATCTTTATATAGTTGGAACCGGAATTTGTCAGGAATTTCATGTTGTGTGAAGTTTCTCTCCAATGAAGAGTCCTGAGATGCTTAATAATTCTCACATACAGAGCACAAGTAGTGTAGTGGTATCATACAAGATTCCCATTCTTGTGATCTGGGTTCGATTCCCGGCTGGCGCATCTTTATATATTTGGAACCTGAATTTGTCAGGAATTTCATGTTGTGTGAAGTTTCTCTCCAATGAAGAGTCCTGAGATGCTTAATAATTCTCATATACAGAGCACCAGTAGTGTAGTGGTATCATACAAGATTCCCATTCTTGTGATCTGGGTTCGATTCCCGGCTGGCGCATCTTTATATATTTGGAACCTGAATTTGTCAGGAATTTCACATTGTGTGAAGTTTCTCTCCAATGAAGTGTCCTGAGCTGCTTAGTAATTCTCACGTACAGAGCACCAGTAGTGTAGTGGTATCATACAAGATTCCCATTCTTGTGATCTGGGTTCGATTCCCAGCTGGTGCATCTTTATATATTTGGATCCTGAATTTGTCAGGAATTTCACCTTGTGTGAAGTTTCTCTCCAATGAAGAGTCCTGAGATGCTTAGTAATTCTCACTTACAGAGCACCAGTAGTGTAGTGGTATCATACAAGATTCCCATTCTTGTGATCTGGGTTCGATTCCCGGCTGGTGCATCTTTATATATTTTGATGCTGAATTTGTCACAAGTTTCACCTTGTGTGAAGTTTCTCTCCAATGAAGAGTCCTGAGATGCTTAATAATTCTCACATACAGAGCACCAGTAGTGTAGTGGTATCATACAAGATTCCCATTCTTGTGATCTGGGTTCGATTCCTGGCTGGCGCATCTTTATATATTTGGATCCTGAATTTGTCACAAATTTCTCGTTGTGTGAAGTTTCTCTCCAATGTAGAGTCCTGAGATGCTTAATAATTCTCACGTACAGAGCACCAGTAGTGTAGTGGTATCATACAAGATTCCCATTCTTGTGATCTGGGTTCGATTCCTGGCTGGTGCATCTTTATATAGTTGGAACCGGAATTTGTCAGGAATTTCATGTTGTGTGAAGTTTCTCTCCAATGAAGAGTCCTGAGATGCTTGATAATTCTCACATACAGAGCACCAGTAGTGTAGTGGTATCATACAAGATTCCCATTCTTGTGATCTGGATTCAATTCCCGGCTGGTGCATCTTTATATAGTTGGAACCTGGATTTGTCAGGAATTTCATGTTGTGTGAAGTTTCTCTCCAATGAAGAGTCCTGAGATGCTTAATAATTCTCATATACAGAGCACCAGTAGTGTAGTTGTATCATACAAAATTCCCATTCTTGTGATCTGGGTTCGATTCCCGGCTGGCGCATCTTTATATATTTGGATCCTGAATTTTTCACAAGTTTCACGTTGTGTGAAGTTTCTCTCCAATGAAGAGTCCTGAGATGCTTAATAATTCTCACGTACAGAGCACCAGTAGTGTAGTGGTATCATACAATATTCCCATTCTTGTGATCTGGGTTCAATTCCCGGCTGGTGCATCTTTATATAGTTGGAACCTGAATTTGTCAGGAATTTCATGTTGTGTGAAGTTTCTCTCCAATGAAGAGTCCTGAGATGCTTAATAATTCTCATATACAGAGCACCAGTAGTGTAGTGGTATCATACAAGATTCCCATTCTTGTGATCTGGGTTCGATTCCCGGCTGGCGCATCTTTATATATTTGGAACCTGAATTTGTCAGGAATTTCACATTGTGTGAAGTTTCTCTCCAATGAAGAGTCCTGAGCTGCTTAGTAATTCTCACGTACAGAGCACCAGTAGTGTAGTGGTATCATACAAGATTCCCATTCTTGTGATCTGGGTTCGATTCCCGGCTGGTGCATCTTTATATAGTTGGAACCTGAATTTGTCAGGAATTTCATGTTGTGTGAAGTTTCTCTCCAATGAAGAGTCCTGAGATGCTTAATAATTCTCATATACAGAGCACCAGTAGTGTAGTGGTATCATACAAGATTCCCATTCTTGTGATCTGGGTTCGATTCCCGGCTGGCGCATCTTTATATATTTGGAACCTGAATTTGTCAGGAATTTCATGTTGTGTGAAGTTTCTCTCCAATGAAGAGTCCTGAGATGCTTAATAATTCTCATATACAGAGCACCAGTAGTGTAGTGGTATCATACAAGATTCCCATTCTTGTGATCTGGGTTCGATTCCCGGCTGGCGCATCTTTATATATTTGGAACCTGAATTTGTCAGGAATTTCACATTGTGTGAAGTTTCTCTCCAATGAAGAGTCCTGAGCTGCTTAGTAATTCTCACGTACAGAGCACCAGTAGTGTAGTGGTATCATACAAGATTCCCATTCTTGTGATCTGGGTTCGATTCCCGGCTGGTGCATATTTATATATTTGGATCCTGAATTTGTCACAAATATCTCGTTGTGTGAAGTTTCTCTCCAATGAAGAGTCCTGAGATGCTTAATAATTCTCACATACAGAGCACCAGTAGTGTAGTGGTATCATACAAGATTCCCATTCTTGTGATCTGGGTTCGATTCCCGGCTGGTGCATCTTTATATATTTGGATCCTGAATTTGTCACAAATATCTCGTTGTGTGAAGTTTCTCTCCAATGAAGAGTCCTGAGATGCTTAATAATTCTCATATACAGAGCACCAGTAGTGTAGTGGTATCATACAAGATTCCCATTCTTGTGATCTGGGTTCGATTCCCGGCTGGTGCATCTTTATATAGTTGGAACCTGAATTTGTCAGGAATTTCATGTTGTGTGAAGTTTCTCTCCAATGAAGAGTCCTGAGATGCTTAATAATTCTCACATATGGAGCACCAGTAGTGTAGTGGTATCATACAAGATTCCCATTCTTGTGATCAGGGTTCGATTCCCGGCTGGTGCATCTTTATATATTTAGATGCTGAATTTGTCACAAGTTTCACGTTGTGTGAAGTTTCTCTCCAATGAAGAGTCCTGAGATGCTTAATAATTCTCACATAGAGAGCACCAGTAGTGTAGTGGTATCATACAAGATTCCCATTCTTGTGATCTGGGTTCGATTCCCGGCTGGTGCATCTTTATATAGTTGGAACCTGAATTTGTCAGGAATTTCATGTTGTGTGAAGTTTCTCTCCAATGAAGAGTCCTGAGATGCTTAATAATTCTCATATACAGAGCACGAGTAGTGTAGTGGTATCATACAAGATTCCCATTCTTGTGATCTGGGTTCGATTCCCGGCTGGCGCATCTTTATATATTTGGAACCTGAATTTGTCAGGAATTTCATGTTGTGTGAAGTTTCTCTCCAATGAAGAGTCCTGAGATGCTTAATAATTCTCATATACAGAGCACCAGTAGTGTAGTGGTATCATACAAGATTCCCATTCTTGTGATCTGGGTTCGATTCCCGGCTGGTGCATCTTTATATAGTTGGAACCTGAATTTGTCAGGAATTTCATGTTGTGTGAAGTTTCTCTCCAATGAAGAGTCCTGAGATGCTTAATAATTCTCACATATAGAGCACCAGTAGTGTAGTGGTATCATACAAGATTCCCATTCTTGTGATCCGGGTTCGATTCCCGGCTGGTGCATCTTTATATATTTAGATGCTGAATTTGTCACAAGTTTCACGTTGTGTGAAGTTTCTCTCCAATGAAGAGTCCTGAGATGCTCAATAATTCTCACATAGAGAGCACCAGTAGTGTAGTGGTATCATACAAGATTCCCATTCTTGTGATCTGGGTTCGATTCCCGGCTGGCGCATCTTTATATATTTGGAACCTGAATTTGTCAGGAATTTCACATTGTGTGAAGTTTCTCTCCAATGAAGTGTCCTGAGCTGCTTAGTAATTCTCACGTACAGAGCACCAGTAGTGTAGTGGTATCATACAAGATTCCCATTCTTGTGATCTGGGTTCGATTCCCGGCTGGTGCATCTTTATATATTTGGATCCTGAATTTGTCACAAATATCTCGTTGTGTGAAGTTTCTCTCCAATGAAGAGTCCTGAGATGCTTAATAATTCTCACATACAGAGCACCAGTAGTGTAGTGGTATCATACAAGATTCCCATTCTTGTGATCTGGGTTCGATTCCCGGCTGGTGCATCTTTATATAGTTGGAACCGGAATTTGTCACAAGTTTCACCTTGTGTGAAGTTTCTCTCCAAAGAAGAGTCCTGAGATGCTTAATAATTCTCACATACAGAGCACCAGTAGTGTAGTGGTATCATACAAGATTCCCATTCTTGTGATCTGGGTTCGATTCCCGGCTGGTGCATCTTTATATAGTTGGAACCGGAATTTGTCAGGAATTTCATGTTGTGTGAAGTTTCTCTCCAATGAAGAGTCCTGAGATGCTTAATAATTCTCATATACAGAGCACCAGTAGTGTAGTGGTATCATACAAGATTCCCATTCTTGTGATCTGGGTTCGATTCCCGGCTGGCGCATCTTTATATATTTGGAACCTGAATTTGTCACAAGTTTCACCTTGTGTGAAGTTTCTCTCCAAAGAAGAGTCCTGAGATGCTTAATAATTCTCACATACAGAGCACCAGTAGTGTAGTGGTATCATACAAGATTCCCATTCTTGTGATCTGGGTTCGATTCCCGGCTGGTGCATCTTTATATAGTTGGAACCGGAATTTGTCAGGAATTTCATGTTGTGTGAAGTTTCTCTCCAATGAAGAGTCCTGAGATGCTTAATAATTCTCACATACAGAGCACAAGTAGTGTAGTGGTATCATACAAGATTCCCATTCTTGTGATCTGGGTTCGATTCCCGGCTGGCGCATCTTTATATATTTGGAACCTGAATTTGTCAGGAATTTCATGTTGTGTGAAGTTTCTCTCCAATGAAGAGTCCTGAGATGCTTAATAATTCTCACATACAGAGCACCAGTAGTGTAGTGGTATCATACAAGATTCCCATTCTTGTGATCTGGGTTCGATTCCCGGCTGGTGCATCTTTATATAGTTGGAACCTGAATTTGTCAGGAATTTCATGTCGTGTGAAGTTTCTCTCCAATGAAGAGTCCTGAGATGCTTAATAATTCTCATATACAGAGCACCAGTAGTGTAGTGGTATCATACAAGATTCCCATTCTTGTGATCCGGGTTCGATTCCCGGCTGGTGCATCTTTATATATTTAGATGCTGAATTTGTCACAAGTTTCACGTTGTGTGAAGTTTCTCTCCAATGAAGAGTCCTGAGATGCTTAATAATTCTCACATACAGAGCACCAGTAGTGTAGTGGTATCATACAAGATTCCCATTCTTGTGATCTGGGTTCGATTCCCGGCTGGTGCATCTTTATATATTTGGATCCTGAATTTGTCACAAATATCTCGTTGTGTGAAGTTTCTCTCCAATGAAGAGTCCTGAGATGCTTAATAATTCTCACATACAGAGCACCAGTAGTGTAGTGGTATCATACAAGATTCCCATTCTTGTGATCTGGGTTCGATTCCCGGCTGGTGCATCTTTATATAGTTGGAACCTGAATTTGTCAGGAATTTCATGTCGTGTGAAGTTTCTCTCCAATGAAGAGTCCTGAGATGCTTAATAATTCTCATATACAGAGCACCAGTAGTGTAGTGGTATCATACAAGATTCCCATTCTTGTGATCCGGGTTCGATTCCCGGCTGGTGCATCTTTATATATTTAGATGCTGAATTTGTCACAAGTTTCACGTTGTGTGAAGTTTCTCTCCAATGAAGAGTCCTGAGATGCTTAATAATTCTCACATACAGAGCACCAGTAGTGTAGTGGTATCATACAAGATTCCCATTCTTGTGATCTGGGTTCAATTCCCGGCTGGTGCATCTTTATATAGTTGGAACCTGAATTTGTCAGGAATTTCATGTTGTGTGAAGTTTATCTCCAATGAAGAGTCCTGAGATGCTTAATAATTCTCATATACAGAGCACCAGTAGTGTAGTGGTATCATACAAGATTCCCATTCTTGTGATCTGGGTTCGATTCCCGGCTGGCGCATCTTTATATATTTGGAACCTGAATTTGTCAGGAATTTCACATTGTGTGAAGTTTCTCTCCAATGAAGAGTCCTGAGCTGCTTAGTAATTCTCACGTACAGAGCACCAGTAGTGTAGTGGTATCATACAGGATTCCCATTCTTGTGATCTGGGTTCGATTCCCGGCTGGTGCATCTTTATATATTTGGATCCTGAATTTGTCACAAATATCTCGTTGTGTGAAGTTTCTCTCCAATGAAGAGTCCTGAGATGCTTAATAATTCTCACATACAGAGCACCAGTAGTGTAGTGGTATCATACAAGATTCCCATTCTTGTGATCCGGGTTCGATTCCCGGCTGGTGCATCTTTATATATTTACATGCTGAATTTGTCACAAGTTTAAGTTGTGTGAAGTTTCTCTCCAATGAAGAGTCCTGAGATGCTTAATAATTCTCACATACAGAGCACCAGTAGTGTAGTGGTATCATACAAGATTCCCATTCTTGTGATCTGGGTTCGATTCCCGGCTGGCGCATCTTTATATATTTGGAACCTGAATTTGTCACAAGTTTCACCTTGTGTGAAGTTTCTCTCCAATGAAGAGTCCTGAGATGCTTAATAATTCTCACATACAGAGCACCAGTAGTGTAGTGGTATCATACAAGATTCCCATTCTTGTGATCTGGGTTCAATTCCCGGCTGGTGCATCTTTATATATTTAGATGCTGACTTTGTCACAAGTTTCAGGTTGTGTGAAGTTTCTCTCCAATGAAGAGTCCTGAGCTGCTTACTAATTCTCACGTACAGAGCACCAGTAGTGTAGTGGTATCATACAAGATTCCCATTCTTGTGATCCGGGTTCGATTCCCGGCTGGTGCATCTTCATATATTTAGATGCTGAATTTGTCAGGAATTTCGCCTTGTGTGAAGTTTCTCTCCAATGAAGAGTCCTGAGCTGCTTGGTAATTCTCACATACAGAGCACCAGTAGTGTAGTGGTATCATACAAGATTCCCATTCTTGTGATCCGGGTTCGATTCCCGGCTGGTGCATCTGTATATATTTAGATGCTGAATTTGTCACAAGTTTCACGATGTGTGAAGTTTCTCTCCAATGAAAAGTCCTGAGCTACTGAATAATTTCCACATACAGAGCACCAGTAGTGTAGTGGTATCATACACGATTCCCATTCTTGTGATCTGGGTTCGATTCCTGGCTGGTGCATCATTATATATTTGGATCCTGAATTTGTCAGAAGTTTCACGTTGTGTGAAGTTTCTCTCCAATGAAGAGTCCTGAGATGCTTAATAATTGTCACGTACAGAGCACCAGTAGTGTAGTGGTATCATACAATATTCCCATTCTTGTGATCTGGGTTCGATTCCAGGCTGGTGCATCTTTATATATTTAGATGCTGAATTTGTCACAAGTTTCACGTTGTGTGAAGTTTCTCTCCAATGAAGAGTCCTGAGATGCTTAATAATTCTCACATACAGAGCACCAGTAGTGTAGTGGTATCATACAAGATTCCCATTCTTGTGATCTGGGTTCGATTCCCGGCTGGTGCATCTTTATGTAGTTGGAACCTGAATTTGTCAGGAATTTCATGTTGTGTGAAGTTTCTCTCCAATGAAGAGTCCTGAGCTGCTTGGTAATTCTCACATACAGAGCACCAGTAGTGTAGTGGTATCATACAAGATTCCCATTCTTGTGATCCGGGTTCGATTCCCGGCTGGTGCATCTGTATATATTTAGATGCTGAATTTGTCACAAGTTTCACGATGTGTGAAGTTTCTCTCCAATGAAAAGTCCTGAGCTACTGAATAATTGTCACGTACAGAGCACCAGTAGTGTAGTGGTATCATACAATATTCCCATTCTTGTGATCTGGGTTCGATTCCCGGCTGGTGCATCTTTATATATTTAGATGCTGAATTTGTCACAAGTTTCACGTTGTGTGAAGTTTCTCTCCAATGAAGAGTCCTGAGATGCTTAATAATTCTCACATAGAGAGCACCAGTAGTGTAGTGGTATCATACAAGATTCCCATTCTTGTGATCTGGGTTCGATTCCCGGCTGGTGCATCTTTATATAGTTGGAACCTGAATTTGTCAGGAATTTCATGTTGTGTGAAGTTTCTCTCCAATGAAGAGTCCTGAGATGCTTAATAATTCTCATATACAGAGCACCAGTAGTGTAGTGGTATCATACAAGATTCCCATTCTTGTGATCTGGGTTCGATTCCCGGCTGGCGCATCTTTATATATTTGGAACCTGAATTTGTCAGGAATTTCATGTTGTGTGAAGTTTCTCTCCAATGAAGAGTCCTGAGCTGCTTAGTAATTCTCACGTACAGAGCACCAGTAGTGTAGTGGTATCATACAAGATTCCCATTCTTGTGATCTGGGTTCGATTCCCGGCTGGCGCATCTTTATATATTTGGATCCTGAATTTGTCACAAATATCTCGTTGTGTGAAGTTTCTCTCCAATGAAGAGTCCTGAGATGCTTAATAATTCTCATATACAGAGCACCAGTAGTGTAGTGGTATCATACAAGATTCCCATTCTTGTGATCTGGGTTCGATTCCCGGCTGGTGCATCTTTATATAGTTGGAACCTGAATTTGTCAGGAATTTCATGTTGTGTGAAGTTTCTCTCCAATGAAGAGTCCTGAGATGCTTAATAATTCTCACATATGGAGCACCAGTAGTGTAGTGGTATCATACAAGATTCCCATTCTTGTGATCCGGGTTCGATTCCCGGCTGGTGCATCTTTATATATTTAGATGCTGAATTTGTCACAAGTTTCACGTTGTGTGAAGTTTCTCTCCAATGAAGAGTCCTGAGATGCTTAATAATTCTCACATAGAGAGCACCAGTAGTGTAGTGGTATCATACAAGATTCCCATTCTTGTGATCTGGGTTCGATTCCCGGCTGGTGCATCTTTATATAGTTGGAACCTGAATTTGTCAGGAATTTCATGTTGTGTGAAGTTTCTCTCCAATGAAGAGTCCTGAGATGCTTAATAATTCTCATTTACAGAGCACGAGTAGTGTAGTGGTATCATACAAGATTCCCATTCTTGTGATCTGGGTTCGATTCCCGGCTGGCGCATCTTTATATATTTGGAACCTGAATTTGTCAGGAATTTCATGTTGTGTGAAGTTTCTCTCCAATGAAGAGTCCTGAGATGCTTAATAATTCTCATATACAGAGCACCAGTAGTGTAGTGGTATCATACAAGATTCCCATTCTTGTGATCTGGGTTCGATTCCCGGCTGGCGCATCTTTATATATTTGGAACCTGAATTTGTCAGGAATTTCACATTGTGTGAAGTTTCTCTCCAATGAAGAGTCCTGAGCTGCTTAGTAATTCTCACGTACAGAGCACCAGTAGTGTAGTGGTATCATACAAGATTCCCATTCTTGTGATCTGGGTTCGATTCCCGGCTGGTGCATCTTTATATAGTTGGAACCTGAATTTGTCAGGAATTTCATGTTGTGTGAAGTTTCTCTCCAATGAAGAGTCCTGAGATGCTTAATAATTCTCACATATAGAGCACCAGTAGTGTAGTGGTATCATACAAGATTCCCATTCTTGTGATCCGGGTTCGATTCCCGGCTGGTGCATCTTTATATATTTAGATGCTGAATTTGTCACAAGTTTCACGTTGTGTGAAGTTTCTCTCCAATGAAGAGTCCTGAGATGCTCAATAATTCTCACATAGAGAGCACCAGTAGTGTAGTGGTATCATACAAGATTCCCATTCTTGTGATCTGGGTTCGATTCCCGGCTGGCGCATCTTTATATATTTGGAACCTGAATTTGTCAGGAATTTCACATTGTGTGAAGTTTCTCTCCAATGAAGTGTCCTGAGCTGCTTAGTAATTCTCACGTACAGAGCACCAGTAGTGTAGTGGTATCATACAAGATTCCCATTCTTGTGATCTGGGTTCGATTCCCGGCTGGTGCATCTTTATATATTTGGATCCTGAATTTGTCACAAATATCTCGTTGTGTGAAGTTTCTCTCCAATGAAGAGTCCTGAGATGCTTAATAATTCTCACATACAGAGCACCAGTAGTGTAGTGGTATCATACAAGATTCCCATTCTTGTGATCTGGGTTCGATTCCCGGCTGGTGCATCTTTATATAGTTGGAACCTGAATTTGTCAGGAATTTCATGTCGTGTGAAGTTTATCTCCAATGAAGAGTCCTGAGATGCTTAATAATTCTCATATACAGAGCACCAGTAGTGTAGTGGTATCATACAAGATTCCCATTCTTGTGATCTGGGTTCGATTCCCGGCTGGCGCATCTTTATATATTTGGAACCTGAATTTGTCAGGAATTTCACATTGTGTGAAGTTTCTCTCCAATGAAGAGTCCTGAGCTGCTTAGTAATTCTCACGTACAGAGCACCAGTAGTGTAGTGGTATCATACAGGATTCCCATTCTTGTGATCTGGGTTCGATTCCCGGCTGGTGCATCTTTATATATTTGGATCCTGAATTTGTCACAAATATCTCGTTGTGTGAAGTTTCTCTCCAATGAAGAGTCCTGAGATGCTTAATAATTCTCACATACAGAGCACCAGTAGTGTAGTGGTATCATACAAGATTCCCATTCTTGTGATCCGGGTTCGATTCCCGGCTGGTGCATCTTTATATATTTACATGCTGAATTTGTCACAAGTTTAAGTTGTGTGAAGTTTCTCTCCAATGAAGAGTCCTGAGATGCTTAATAATTCTCACATACAGAGCACCAGTAGTGTAGTGGTATCATACAAGATTCCCATTCTTGTGATCTGGGTTCGATTCCCGGCTGGCGCATCTTTATATATTTGGAACCTGAATTTGTCACAAGTTTCACCTTGTGTGAAGTTTCTCTCCAATGAAGAGTCCTGAGATGCTTAATAATTCTCACATACAGAGCACCAGTAGTGTAGTGGTATCATACAAGATTCCCATTCTTGTGATCTGGGTTCAATTCCCGGCTGGTGCATCTTTATATATTTAGATGCTGACTTTGTCACAAGTTTCAGGTTGTGTGAAGTTTCTCTCCAATGAAGAGTCCTGAGCTGCTTACTAATTCTCACGTACAGAGCACCAGTAGTGTAGTGGTATCATACAAGATTCCCATTCTTGTGATCCGGGTTCGATTCCCGGCTGGTGCATCTTCATATATTTAGATGCTGAATTTGTCAGGAATTTCGCCTTGTGTGAAGTTTCTCTCCAATGAAGAGTCCTGAGCTGCTTGGTAATTCTCACATACAGAGCACCAGTAGTGTAGTGGTATCATACAAGATTCCCATTCTTGTGATCCGGGTTCGATTCCCGGCTGGTGCATCTGTATATATTTAGATGCTGAATTTGTCACAAGTTTCACGATGTGTGAAGTTTCTCTCCAATGAAAAGTCCTGAGCTACTGAATAATTTCCACATACAGAGCACCAGTAGTGTAGTGGTATCATACACGATTCCCATTCTTGTGATCTGGGTTCGATTCCTGGCTGGTGCATCATTATATATTTGGATCCTGAATTTGTCAGAAGTTTCACGTTGTGTGAAGTTTCTCTCCAATGAAGAGTCCTGAGATGCTTAATAATTGTCACGTACAGAGCACCAGTAGTGTAGTGGTATCATACAATATTCCCATTCTTGTGATCTGGGTTCGATTCCAGGCTGGTGCATCTTTATATATTTAGATGCTGAATTTGTCACAAGTTTCACGTTGTGTGAAGTTTCTCTCCAATGAAGAGTCCTGAGATGCTTAATAATTCTCACATACAGAGCACCAGTAGTGTAGTGGTATCATACAAGATTCCCATTCTTGTGATCTGGGTTCGATTCCCGGCTGGTGCATCTTTATGTAGTTGGAACCTGAATTTGTCAGGAATTTCATGTTGTGTGAAGTTTCTCTCCAATGAAGAGTCCTGAGCTGCTTGGTAATTCTCACATACAGAGCACCAGTAGTGTAGTGGTATCATACAAGATTCCCATTCTTGTGATCCGGGTTCGATTCCCGGCTGGTGCATCTGTATATATTTAGATGCTGAATTTGTCACAAGTTTCACGATGTGTGAAGTTTCTCTCCAATGAAAAGTCCTGAGCTACTGAATAATTGTCACGTACAGAGCACCAGTAGTGTAGTGGTATCATACAATATTCCCATTCTTGTGATCTGGGTTCGATTCCCGGCTGGTGCATCTTTATATATTTAGATGCTGAATTTGTCACAAGTTTCACGTTGTGTGAAGTTTCTCTCCAATGAAGAGTCCTGAGATGCTTAATAATTCTCACATAGAGAGCACCAGTAGTGTAGTGGTATCATACAAGATTCCCATTCTTGTGATCTGGGTTCGATTCCCGGCTGGTGCATCTTTATATAGTTGGAACCTGAATTTGTCAGGAATTTCATGTTGTGTGAAGTTTCTCTCCAATGAAGAGTCCTGAGATGCTTAATAATTCTCATATACAGAGCACCAGTAGTGTAGTGGTATCATACAAGATTCCCATTCTTGTGATCTGGGTTCGATTCCCGGCTGGCGCATCTTTATATATTTGGAACCTGAATTTGTCAGGAATTTCATGTTGTGTGAAGTTTCTCTCCAATGAAGAGTCCTGAGCTGCTTAGTAATTCTCACGTACAGAGCACCAGTAGTGTAGTGGTATCATACAAGATTCCCATTCTTGTGATCTGGGTTCGATTCCCGGCTGGCGCATCTTTATATATTTGGATCCTGAATTTGTCACAAATATCTCGTTGTGTGAAGTTTCTCTCCAATGAAGAGTCCTGAGATGCTTAATAATTCTCATATACAGAGCACCAGTAGTGTAGTGGTATCATACAAGATTCCCATTCTTGTGATCTGGGTTCGATTCCCGGCTGGTGCATCTTTATATAGTTGGAACCTGAATTTGTCAGGAATTTCATGTTGTGTGAAGTTTCTCTCCAATGAAGAGTCCTGAGATGCTTAATAATTCTCACATATGGAGCACCAGTAGTGTAGTGGTATCATACAAGATTCCCATTCTTGTGATCCGGGTTCGATTCCCGGCTGGTGCATCTTTATATATTTAGATGCTGAATTTGTCACAAGTTTCACGTTGTGTGAAGTTTCTCTCCAATGAAGAGTCCTGAGATGCTTAATAATTCTCACATAGAGAGCACCAGTAGTGTAGTGGTATCATACAAGATTCCCATTCTTGTGATCTGGGTTCGATTCCCGGCTGGTGCATCTTTATATAGTTGGAACCTGAATTTGTCAGGAATTTCATGTTGTGTGAAGTTTCTCTCCAATGAAGAGTCCTGAGATGCTTAATAATTCTCATTTACAGAGCACGAGTAGTGTAGTGGTATCATACAAGATTCCCATTCTTGTGATCTGGGTTCGATTCCCGGCTGGCGCATCTTTATATATTTGGAACCTGAATTTGTCAGGAATTTCATGTTGTGTGAAGTTTCTCTCCAATGAAGAGTCCTGAGATGCTTAATAATTCTCATATACAGAGCACCAGTAGTGTAGTGGTATCATACAAGATTCCCATTCTTGTGATCTGGGTTCGATTCCCGGCTGGCGCATCTTTATATATTTGGAACCTGAATTTGTCAGGAATTTCACATTGTGTGAAGTTTCTCTCCAATGAAGAGTCCTGAGCTGCTTAGTAATTCTCACATACAGAGCACCAGTAGTGTAGTGGTATCATACAAGATTCCCATTCTTGTGATCTGGGTTCGATTCCCGGCTGGTGCATCTTTATATAGTTGGAACCTGAATTTGTCAGGAATTTCATGTTGTGTGAAGTTTCTCTCCAATGAAGAGTCCTGAGATGCTTAATAATTCTCACATATAGAGCACCAGTAGTGTAGTGGTATCATACAAGATTCCCATTCTTGTGATCCGGGTTCGATTCCCGGCTGGTGCATCTTTATATATTTAGATGCTGAATTTGTCACAAGTTTCACGTTGTGTGAAGTTTCTCTCCAATGAAGAGTCCTGAGATGCTCAATAATTCTCACATAGAGAGCACCAGTAGTGTAGTGGTATCATACAAGATTCCCATTCTTGTGATCTGGGTTCGATTCCCGGCTGGCGCATCTTTATATATTTGGAACCTGAATTTGTCAGGAATTTCACATTGTGTGAAGTTTCTCTCCAATGAAGTGTCCTGAGCTGCTTAGTAATTCTCACGTACAGAGCACCAGTAGTGTAGTGGTATCATACAAGATTCCCATTCTTGTGATCTGGGTTCGATTCCCGGCTGGTGCATCTTTATATATTTGGATCCTGAATTTGTCACAAATATCTCGTTGTGTGAAGTTTCTCTCCAATGAAGAGTCCTGAGATGCTTAATAATTCTCACATACAGAGCACCAGTAGTGTAGTGGTATCATACAAGATTCCCATTCTTGTGATCTGGGTTCGATTCCCGGCTGGTGCATCTTTATATAGTTGGAACCGGAATTTGTCACAAGTTTCACCTTGTGTGAAGTTTCTCTCCAAAGAAGAGTCCTGAGATGCTTAATAATTCTCACATACAGAGCACCAGTAGTGTAGTGGTATCATACAAGATTCCCATTCTTGTGATCTGGGTTCGATTCCCGGCTGGTGCATCTTTATATAGTTGGAACCGGAATTTGTCAGGAATTTCATGTTGTGTGAAGTTTCTCTCCAATGAAGAGTCCTGAGATGCTTAATAATTCTCATATACAGAGCACCAGTAGTGTAGTGGTATCATACAAGATTCCCATTCTTGTGATCTGGGTTCGATTCCCGGCTGGTGCATCTTTATATATTTGGAACCTGAATTTGTCACAAGTTTCACCTTGTGTGAAGTTTCTCTCCAAAGAAGAGTCCTGAGATGCTTAATAATTCTCACATACAGAGCACCAGTAGTGTAGTGGTATCATACAAGATTCCCATTCTTGTGATCTGGGTTCGATTCCCGGCTGGTGCATCTTTATATAGTTGGAACCGGAATTTGTCAGGAATTTCATGTTGTGTGAAGTTTCTCTCCAATGAAGAGTCCTGAGATGCTTAATAATTCTCACATACAGAGCACAAGTAGTGTAGTGGTATCATACAAGATTCCCATTCTTGTGATCTGGGTTCGATTCCCGGCTGGCGCATCTTTATATATTTGGAACCTGAATTTGTCAGGAATTTCATGTTGTGTGAAGTTTCTCTCCAATGAAGAGTCCTGAGATGCTTAATAATTCTCACATACAGAGCACCAGTAGTGTAGTGGTATCATACAAGATTCCCATTCTTGTGATCTGGGTTCGATTCCCGGCTGGTGCATCTTTATATAGTTGGAACCTGAATTTGTCAGGAATTTCATGTCGTGTGAAGTTTCTCTCCAATGAAGAGTCCTGAGATGCTTAATAATTCTCATATACAGAGCACCAGTAGTGTAGTGGTATCATACAAGATTCCCATTCTTGTGATCCGGGTTCGATTCCCGGCTGGTGCATCTTTATATATTTAGATGCTGAATTTGTCACAAGTTTCACGTTGTGTGAAGTTTCTCTCCAATGAAGAGTCCTGAGATGCTTAATAATTCTCACATACAGAGCACCAGTAGTGTAGTGGTATCATACAAGATTCCCATTCTTGTGATCTGGGTTCGATTCCCGGCTGGTGCATCTTTATATATTTGGATCCTGAATTTGTCACAAATATCTCGTTGTGTGAAGTTTCTCTCCAATGAAGAGTCCTGAGATGCTTAATAATTCTCACATACAGAGCACCAGTAGTGTAGTGGTATCATACAAGATTCCCATTCTTGTGATCTGGGTTCGATTCCCGGCTGGTGCATCTTTATATAGTTGGAACCTGAATTTGTCAGGAATTTCATGTCGTGTGAAGTTTCTCTCCAATGAAGAGTCCTGAGATGCTTAATAATTCTCATATACAGAGCACCAGTAGTGTAGTGGTATCATACAAGATTCCCATTCTTGTGATCCGGGTTCGATTCCCGGCTGGTGCATCTTTATATATTTAGATGCTGAATTTGTCACAAGTTTCACGTTGTGTGAAGTTTCTCTCCAATGAAGAGTCCTGAGATGCTTAATAATTCTCACATACAGAGCACCAGTAGTGTAGTGGTATCATACAAGATTCCCATTCTTGTGATCTGGGTTCAATTCCCGGCTGGTGCATCTTTATATAGTTGGAACCTGAATTTGTCAGGAATTTCATGTTGTGTGAAGTTTATCTCCAATGAAGAGTCCTGAGATGCTTAATAATTCTCATATACAGAGCACCAGTAGTGTAGTGGTATCATACAAGATTCCCATTCTTGTGATCTGGGTTCGATTCCCGGCTGGCGCATCTTTATATATTTGGAACCTGAATTTGTCAGGAATTTCACATTGTGTGAAGTTTCTCTCCAATGAAGAGTCCTGAGCTGCTTAGTAATTCTCACGTACAGAGCACCAGTAGTGTAGTGGTATCATACAGGATTCCCATTCTTGTGATCTGGGTTAGATTCCCGGCTGGTGCATCTTTATATATTTGGATCCTGAATTTGTCACAAATATCTCGTTGTGTGAAGTTTCTCTCCAATGAAGAGTCCTGAGATGCTTAATAATTCTCACATACAGAGCACCAGTAGTGTAGTGGTATCATACAAGATTCCCATTCTTGTGATCCGGGTTCGATTCCCGGCTGGTGCATCTTTATATATTTACATGCTGAATTTGTCACAAGTTTAAGTTGTGTGAAGTTTCTCTCCAATGAAGAGTCCTGAGATGCTTAATAATTCTCACATACAGAGCACCAGTAGTGTAGTGGTATCATACAAGATTCCCATTCTTGTGATCTGGGTTCGATTCCCGGCTGGCGCATCTTTATATATTTGGAACCTGAATTAGTCACAAGTTTCACCTTGTGTGAAGTTTCTCTCCAATGAAGAGTCCTGAGATGCTTAATAATTCTCACATACAGAGCACCAGTAGTGTAGTGGTATCATACAAGATTCCCATTCTTGTGATCTGGGTTCAATTCCCGGCTGGTGCGTCTTTATATAGTTGGAACCTGAATTTGTCAGGAATTTCATGTTGTGTGAAGTTTCTCTCCAATGAAGAGTCCTGAGATGCTTAATAATTCTCATATACAGAGCACCAGTAGTGTAGTGGTATCATACAAGATTCCCATTCTTGTGATCTGGGTTCGATTCCCGGCTGGCGCATCTTTATATATTTGGAACCTGAATTTGTCAGGAATTTCACATTGTGTGAAGTTTCTCTCCAATGAAGAGTCCTGAGCTGCTTAGTAATTCTCACGTACAGAGCACCAGTAGTGTAGTGGTATCATACAAGATTCCCATTCTTGTGATCTGGGTTAGATTCCCGGCTGGTGCATCTTTATATATTTGGATCCTGAATTTGTCACAAATATCTCGTTGTGTGAAGTTTCTCTCCAATGAAGAGTCCTGAGATGCTTAATAATTCTCACATACAGAGCACCAGTAGTGTAGTGGTATCATACAAGATTCCCATTCTTGTGATCTGGGTTCGATTCCCGGCTGGTGCATCTTTATATAGTTGGAACCGGAATTTGTCACAAGTTTCACCTTGTGTGAAGTTTCTCTCCAAAGAAGAGTCCTGAGATGCTTAATAATTCTCACATACAGAGCACCAGTAGTGTAGTGGTATCATACAAGATTCCCATTCTTGTGATCTGGGTTCGATTCCCGGCTGGTGCATCTTTATATAGTTGGAACCGGAATTTGTCAGGAATTTCATGTTGTGTGAAGTTTCTCTCCAATGAAGAGTCCTGAGATGCTTAATAATTCTCACATACAGAGCACAAGTAGTGTAGTGGTATCATACAAGATTCCCATTCTTGTGATCTGGGTTCGATTCCCGGCTGGCGCATCTTTATATATTTGGAACCTGAATTTGTCAGGAATTTCATGTTGTGTGAAGTTTCTCTCCAATGAAGAGTCCTGAGATGCTTAATAATTCTCATATACAGAGCACCAGTAGTGTAGTGGTATCATACAAGATTCCCATTCTTGTGATCTGGGTTCGATTCCCGGCTGGCGCATCTTTATATATTTGGAACCTGAATTTGTCAGGAATTTCACATTGTGTGAAGTTTCTCTCCAATGAAGTGTCCTGAGCTGCTTAGTAATTCTCACGTACAGAGCACCAGTAGTGTAGTGGTATCATACAAGATTCCCATTCTTGTGATCTGTGTTCGATTCCCAGCTGGTGCATCTTTATATATTTGGATCCTGAATTTGTCAGGAATTTCACCTTGTGTGAAGTTTCTCTCCAATGAAGAGTCCTGAGATGCTTAGTAATTCTCACTTACAGAGCACCAGTAGTGTAGTGGTATCATACAAGATTCCCATTCTTGTGATCTGGGTTCGATTCCCGGCTGGTGCATCTTTATATATTTTGATGCTGAATTTGTCACAAGTTTCACCTTGTGTGAAGTTTCTCTCCAATGAAGAGTCCTGAGATGCTTAATAATTCTCACATACAGAGCACCAGTAGTGTAGTGGTATCATACAAGATTCCCATTCTTGTGATCTGGGTTCGATTCCTGGCTGGCGCATCTTTATATATTTGGATCCTGAATTTGTCACAAATTTCTCGTTGTGTGAAGTTTCTCTCCAATGTAGAGTCCTGAGATGCTTAATAATTCTCACGTACAGAGCACCAGTAGTGTAGTGGTATCATACAAGATTCCCATTCTTGTGATCTGGGTTCGATTCCTGGCTGGTGCATCTTTATATAGTTGGAACCGGAATTTGTCAGGAATTTCATGTTGTGTGAAGTTTCTCTCCAATGAAGAGTCCTGAGATGCTTGATAATTCTCACATACAGAGCACCAGTAGTGTAGTGGTATCATACAAAATTCCCATTCTTGTGATCTGGGTTCGATTCCCGGCTGGCGCATCTTTATATATTTGGATCCTGAATTTTTCACAAGTTTCACGTTGTGTGAAGTTTCTCTCCAATGAAGAGTCCTGAGATGCTTAATAATTCTCACGTACAGAGCACCAGTAGTGTAGTGGTATCATACAATATTCCCATTCTTGTGATCTGGGTTCAATTCCCGGCTGGTGCATCTTTATATAGTTGGAACCTGAATTTGTCAGGAATTTCATGTTGTGTGAAGTTTCTCTCCAATGAAGAGTCCTGAGATGCTTAATAATTCTCATATACAGAGCACCAGTAGTGTAGTGGTATCATACAAGATTCCCATTCTTGTGATCTGGGTTCGATTCCCGGCTGGCGCATCTTTATATATTTGGAACCTGAATTTGTCAGGAATTTCACATTGTGTGAAGTTTCTCTCCAATGAAGAGTCCTGAGCTGCTTAGTAATTCTCACGTACAGAGCACCAGTAGTGTAGTGGTATCATACAAGATTCCCATTCTTGTGATCTGGGTTCGATTCCCGGCTGGTGCATCTTTATATAGTTGGAACCTGAATTTGTCAGGAATTTCATGTTGTGTGAAGTTTCTCTCCAATGAAGAGTCCTGAGATGCTTAATAATTCTCATATACAGAGCACCAGTAGTGTAGTGGTATCATACAAGATTCCCATTCTTGTGATCTGGGTTCGATTCCCGGCTGGCGCATCTTTATATATTTGGAACCTGAATTTGTCAGGAATTTCATGTTGTGTGAAGTTTCTCTCCAATGAAGAGTCCTGAGATGCTTAATAATTCTCATATACAGAGCACCAGTAGTGTAGTGGTATCATACAAGATTCCCATTCTTGTGATCTGGGTTCGATTCCCGGCTGGCGCATCTTTATATATTTGGAACCTGAATTTGTCAGGAATTTCACATTGTGTGAAGTTTCTCTCCAATGAAGAGTCCTGAGCTGCTTAGTAATTCTCACGTACAGAGCACCAGTAGTGTAGTGGTATCATACAAGATTCCCATTCTTGTGATCTGGGTTCGATTCCCGGCTGGTGCATATTTATATATTTGGATCCTGAATTTGTCACAAATATCTCGTTGTGTGAAGTTTCTCTCCAATGAAGAGTCCTGAGATGCTTAATAATTCTCACATACAGAGCACCAGTAGTGTAGTGGTATCATACAAGATTCCCATTCTTGTGATCTGGGTTCGATTCCCGGCTGGTGCATCTTTATATATTTGGATCCTGAATTTGTCACAAATATCTCGTTGTGTGAAGTTTCTCTCCAATGAAGAGTCCTGAGATGCTTAATAATTCTCATATACAGAGCACCAGTAGTGTAGTGGTATCATACAAGATTCCCATTCTTGTGATCTGGGTTCGATTCCCGGCTGGTGCATCTTTATATAGTTGGAACCTGAATTTGTCAGGAATTTCATGTTGTGTGAAGTTTCTCTCCAATGAAGAGTCCTGAGATGCTTAATAATTCTCACATATGGAGCACCAGTAGTGTAGTGGTATCATACAAGATTCCCATTCTTGTGATCAGGGTTCGATTCCCGGCTGGTGCATCTTTATATATTTAGATGCTGAATTTGTCACAAGTTTCACGTTGTGTGAAGTTTCTCTCCAATGAAGAGTCCTGAGATGCTTAATAATTCTCACATAGAGAGCACCAGTAGTGTAGTGGTATCATACAAGATTCCCATTCTTGTGATCTGGGTTCGATTCCCGGCTGGTGCATCTTTATATAGTTGGAACCTGAATTTGTCAGGAATTTCATGTTGTGTGAAGTTTCTCTCCAATGAAGAGTCCTGAGATGCTTAATAATTCTCATATACAGAGCACGAGTAGTGTAGTGGTATCATACAAGATTCCCATTCTTGTGATCTGGGTTCGATTCCCGGCTGGCGCATCTTTATATATTTGGAACCTGAATTTGTCAGGAATTTCATGTTGTGTGAAGTTTCTCTCCAATGAAGAGTCCTGAGATGCTTAATAATTCTCATATACAGAGCACCAGTAGTGTAGTGGTATCATACAAGATTCCCATTCTTGTGATCTGGGTTCGATTCCCGGCTGGTGCATCTTTATATAGTTGGAACCTGAATTTGTCAGGAATTTCATGTTGTGTGAAGTTTCTCTCCAATGAAGAGTCCTGAGATGCTTAATAATTCTCACATATAGAGCACCAGTAGTGTAGTGGTATCATACAAGATTCCCATTCTTGTGATCCGGGTTCGATTCCCGGCTGGTGCATCTTTATATATTTAGATGCTGAATTTGTCACAAGTTTCACGTTGTGTGAAGTTTCTCTCCAATGAAGAGTCCTGAGATGCTCAATAATTCTCACATAGAGAGCACCAGTAGTGTAGTGGTATCATACAAGATTCCCATTCTTGTGATCTGGGTTCGATTCCCGGCTGGCGCATCTTTATATATTTGGAACCTGAATTTGTCAGGAATTTCACATTGTGTGAAGTTTCTCTCCAATGAAGTGTCCTGAGCTGCTTAGTAATTCTCACGTACAGAGCACCAGTAGTGTAGTGGTATCATACAAGATTCCCATTCTTGTGATCTGGGTTCGATTCCCGGCTGGTGCATCTTTATATATTTGGATCCTGAATTTGTCACAAATATCTCGTTGTGTGAAGTTTCTCTCCAATGAAGAGTCCTGAGATGCTTAATAATTCTCACATACAGAGCACCAGTAGTGTAGTGGTATCATACAAGATTCCCATTCTTGTGATCTGGGTTCGATTCCCGGCTGGTGCATCTTTATATAGTTGGAACCGGAATTTGTCACAAGTTTCACCTTGTGTGAAGTTTCTCTCCAAAGAAGAGTCCTGAGATGCTTAATAATTCTCACATACAGAGCACCAGTAGTGTAGTGGTATCATACAAGATTCCCATTCTTGTGATCTGGGTTCGATTCCCGGCTGGTGCATCTTTATATAGTTGGAACCGGAATTTGTCAGGAATTTCATGTTGTGTGAAGTTTCTCTCCAATGAAGAGTCCTGAGATGCTTAATAATTCTCATATACAGAGCACCAGTAGTGTAGTGGTATCATACAAGATTCCCATTCTTGTGATCTGGGTTCGATTCCCGGCTGGCGCATCTTTATATATTTGGAACCTGAATTTGTCACAAGTTTCACCTTGTGTGAAGTTTCTCTCCAAAGAAGAGTCCTGAGATGCTTAATAATTCTCACATACAGAGCACCAGTAGTGTAGTGGTATCATACAAGATTCCCATTCTTGTGATCTGGGTTCGATTCCCGGCTGGTGCATCTTTATATAGTTGGAACCGGAATTTGTCAGGAATTTCATGTTGTGTGAAGTTTCTCTCCAATGAAGAGTCCTGAGATGCTTAATAATTCTCACATACAGAGCACAAGTAGTGTAGTGGTATCATACAAGATTCCCATTCTTGTGATCTGGGTTCGATTCCCGGCTGGCGCATCTTTATATATTTGGAACCTGAATTTGTCAGGAATTTCATGTTGTGTGAAGTTTCTCTCCAATGAAGAGTCCTGAGATGCTTAATAATTCTCACATACAGAGCACCAGTAGTGTAGTGGTATCATACAAGATTCCCATTCTTGTGATCTGGGTTCGATTCCCGGCTGGTGCATCTTTATATAGTTGGAACCTGAATTTGTCAGGAATTTCATGTCGTGTGAAGTTTCTCTCCAATGAAGAGTCCTGAGATGCTTAATAATTCTCATATACAGAGCACCAGTAGTGTAGTGGTATCATACAAGATTCCCATTCTTGTGATCCGGGTTCGATTCCCGGCTGGTGCATCTTTATATATTTAGATGCTGAATTTGTCACAAGTTTCACGTTGTGTGAAGTTTCTCTCCAATGAAGAGTCCTGAGATGCTTAATAATTCTCACATACAGAGCACCAGTAGTGTAGTGGTATCATACAAGATTCCCATTCTTGTGATCTGGGTTCGATTCCCGGCTGGTGCATCTTTATATATTTGGATCCTGAATTTGTCACAAATATCTCGTTGTGTGAAGTTTCTCTCCAATGAAGAGTCCTGAGATGCTTAATAATTCTCACATACAGAGCACCAGTAGTGTAGTGGTATCATACAAGATTCCCATTCTTGTGATCTGGGTTCGATTCCCGGCTGGTGCATCTTTATATAGTTGGAACCTGAATTTGTCAGGAATTTCATGTCGTGTGAAGTTTCTCTCCAATGAAGAGTCCTGAGATGCTTAATAATTCTCATATACAGAGCACCAGTAGTGTAGTGGTATCATACAAGATTCCCATTCTTGTGATCCGGGTTCGATTCCCGGCTGGTGCATCTTTATATATTTAGATGCTGAATTTGTCACAAGTTTCACGTTGTGTGAAGTTTCTCTCCAATGAAGAGTCCTGAGATGCTTAATAATTCTCACATACAGAGCACCAGTAGTGTAGTGGTATCATACAAGATTCCCATTCTTGTGATCTGGGTTCGATTCCCGGCTGGCGCATCTTTATATATTTGGAACCTGAATTTGTCACAAGTTTCACCTTGTGTGAAGTTTCTCTCCAAAGAAGAGTCCTGAGATGCTTAATAATTCTCACATACAGAGCACCAGTAGTGTAGTGGTATCATACAAGATTCCCATTCTTGTGATCTGGGTTCGATTCCCGGCTGGTGCATCTTTATATAGTTGGAACCGGAATTTGTCAGGAATTTCATGTTGTGTGAAGTTTCTCTCCAATGAAGAGTCCTGAGATGCTTAATAATTCTCACATACAGAGCACAAGTAGTGTAGTGGTATCATACAAGATTCCCATTCTTGTGATCTGGGTTCGATTCCCGGCTGGCGCATCTTTATATATTTGGAACCTGAATTTGTCAGGAATTTCATGTTGTGTGAAGTTTCTCTCCAATGAAGAGTCCTGAGATGCTTAATAATTCTCACATACAGAGCACCAGTAGTGTAGTGGTATCATACAAGATTCCCATTCTTGTGATCTGGGTTCGATTCCCGGCTGGTGCATCTTTATATAGTTGGAACCTGAATTTGTCAGGAATTTCATGTCGTGTGAAGTTTCTCTCCAATGAAGAGTCCTGAGATGCTTAATAATTCTCATATACAGAGCACCAGTAGTGTAGTGGTATCATACAAGATTCCCATTCTTGTGATCCGGGTTCGATTCCCGGCTGGTGCATCTTTATATATTTAGATGCTGAATTTGTCACAAGTTTCACGTTGTGTGAAGTTTCTCTCCAATGAAGAGTCCTGAGATGCTTAATAATTCTCACATACAGAGCACCAGTAGTGTAGTGGTATCATACAAGATTCCCATTCTTGTGATCTGGGTTCGATTCCCGGCTGGTGCATCTTTATATATTTGGATCCTGAATTTGTCACAAATATCTCGTTGTGTGAAGTTTCTCTCCAATGAAGAGTCCTGAGATGCTTAATAATTCTCACATACAGAGCACCAGTAGTGTAGTGGTATCATACAAGATTCCCATTCTTGTGATCTGGGTTCGATTCCCGGCTGGTGCATCTTTATATAGTTGGAACCTGAATTTGTCAGGAATTTCATGTCGTGTGAAGTTTCTCTCCAATGAAGAGTCCTGAGATGCTTAATAATTCTCATATACAGAGCACCAGTAGTGTAGTGGTATCATACAAGATTCCCATTCTTGTGATCCGGGTTCGATTCCCGGCTGGTGCATCTTTATATATTTAGATGCTGAATTTGTCACAAGTTTCACGTTGTGTGAAGTTTCTCTCCAATGAAGAGTCCTGAGATGCTTAATAATTCTCACATACAGAGCACCAGTAGTGTAGTGGTATCATACAAGATTCCCATTCTTGTGATCTGGGTTCAATTCCCGGCTGGTGCATCTTTATATAGTTGGAACCTGAATTTGTCAGGAATTTCATGTTGTGTGAAGTTTATCTCCAATGAAGAGTCCTGAGATGCTTAATAATTCTCATATACAGAGCACCAGTAGTGTAGTGGTATCATACAAGATTCCCATTCTTGTGATCTGGGTTCGATTCCCGGCTGGCGCATCTTTATATATTTGGAACCTGAATTTGTCAGGAATTTCACATTGTGTGAAGTTTCTCTCCAATGAAGAGTCCTGAGCTGCTTAGTAATTCTCACGTACAGAGCACCAGTAGTGTAGTGGTATCATACAGGATTCCCATTCTTGTGATCTGGGTTCGATTCCCGGCTGGTGCATCTTTATATATTTGGATCCTGAATTTGTCACAAATATCTCGTTGTGTGAAGTTTCTCTCCAATGAAGAGTCCTGAGATGCTTAATAATTCTCACATACAGAGCACCAGTAGTGTAGTGGTATCATACAAGATTCCCATTCTTGTGATCCGGGTTCGATTCCCGGCTGGTGCATCTTTATATATTTACATGCTGAATTTGTCACAAGTTTAAGTTGTGTGAAGTTTCTCTCCAATGAAGAGTCCTGAGATGCTTAATAATTCTCACATACAGAGCACCAGTAGTGTAGTGGTATCATACAAGATTCCCATTCTTGTGATCTGGGTTCGATTCCCGGCTGGCGCATCTTTATATATTTGGAACCTGAATTTGTCACAAGTTTCACCTTGTGTGAAGTTTCTCTCCAATGAAGAGTCCTGAGATGCTTAATAATTCTCACATACAGAGCACCAGTAGTGTAGTGGTATCATACAAGATTCCCATTCTTGTGATCTGGGTTCAATTCCCGGCTGGTGCATCTTTATATATTTAGATGCTGACTTTGTCACAAGTTTCAGGTTGTGTGAAGTTTCTCTCCAATGAAGAGTCCTGAGCTGCTTACTAATTCTCACGTACAGAGCACCAGTAGTGTAGTGGTATCATACAAGATTCCCATTCTTGTGATCCGGGTTCGATTCCCGGCTGGTGCATCTTCATATATTTAGATGCTGAATTTGTCAGGAATTTCGCCTTGTGTGAAGTTTCTCTCCAATGAAGAGTCCTGAGCTGCTTGGTAATTCTCACATACAGAGCACCAGTAGTGTAGTGGTATCATACAAGATTCCCATTCTTGTGATCCGGGTTCGATTCCCGGCTGGTGCATCTGTATATATTTAGATGCTGAATTTGTCACAAGTTTCACGATGTGTGAAGTTTCTCTCCAATGAAAAGTCCTGAGCTACTGAATAATTTCCACATACAGAGCACCAGTAGTGTAGTGGTATCATACACGATTCCCATTCTTGTGATCTGGGTTCGATTCCTGGCTGGTGCATCATTATATATTTGGATCCTGAATTTGTCAGAAGTTTCACGTTGTGTGAAGTTTCTCTCCAATGAAGAGTCCTGAGATGCTTAATAATTGTCACGTACAGAGCACCAGTAGTGTAGTGGTATCATACAATATTCCCATTCTTGTGATCTGGGTTCGATTCCAGGCTGGTGCATCTTTATATATTTAGATGCTGAATTTGTCACAAGTTTCACGTTGTGTGAAGTTTCTCTCCAATGAATAGTCCTGAGATGCTTAATAATTCTCACATACAGAGCACCAGTAGTGTAGTGGTATCATACAAGATTCCCATTCTTGTGATCTGGGTTCGATTCCCGGCTGGTGCATCTTTATGTAGTTGGAACCTGAATTTGTCAGGAATTTCATGTTGTGTGAAGTTTCTCTCCAATGAAGAGTCCTGAGCTGCTTGGTAATTCTCACATACAGAGCACCAGTAGTGTAGTGGTATCATACAAGATTCCCATTCTTGTGATCCGGGTTCGATTCCCGGCTGGTGCATCTGTATATATTTAGATGCTGAATTTGTCACAAGTTTCACGATGTGTGAAGTTTCTCTCCAATGAAAAGTCCTGAGCTACTGAATAATTGTCACGTACAGAGCACCAGTAGTGTAGTGGTATCATACAATATTCCCATTCTTGTGATCTGGGTTCGATTCCCGGCTGGTGCATCTTTATATATTTAGATGCTGAATTTGTCACAAGTTTCACGTTGTGTGAAGTTTCTCTCCAATGAAGAGTCCTGAGATGCTTAATAATTCTCACATAGAGAGCACCAGTAGTGTAGTGGTATCATACAAGATTCCCATTCTTGTGATCTGGGTTCGATTCCCGGCTGGTGCATCTTTATATAGTTGGAACCTGAATTTGTCAGGAATTTCATGTTGTGTGAAGTTTCTCTCCAATGAAGAGTCCTGAGATGCTTAATAATTCTCATATACAGAGCACCAGTAGTGTAGTGGTATCATACAAGATTCCCATTCTTGTGATCTGGGTTCGATTCCCGGCTGGCGCATCTTTATATATTTGGAACCTGAATTTGTCAGGAATTTCATGTTGTGTGAAGTTTCTCTCCAATGAAGAGTCCTGAGATGCTTAATAATTCTCATATACAGAGCACCAGTAGTGTAGTGGTATCATACAAGATTCCCATTCTTGTGATCTGGGTTCGATTCCCGGCTGGCGCATCTTTATATATTTGGAACCTGAATTTGTCAGGAATTTCACATTGTGTGAAGTTTCTCTCCAATGAAGAGTCCTGAGCTGCTTAGTAATTCTCACGTACAGAGCACCAGTAGTGTAGTGGTATCATACAAGATTCCCATTCTTGTGATCTGGGTTCGATTCCCGGCTGGTGCATCTTTATATATTTGGATCCTGAATTTGTCACAAATATCTCGTTGTGTGAAGTTTATCTCCAATGAAGAGTCCTGAGATGCTTAATAATTCTCACATACAGAGCACCAGTAGTGTAGTGGTATCATACAAGATTCCCATTCTTGTGATCTGGGTTCGATTCCCGGCTGGTGCATCTTTATATAGTAAGAACCTGAATTTGTCAGGAATTTCATGTTGTGTGAAGTTTCTCTCCAATGAAGAGTCCTGAGATGCTTAATAATTCTCATATACAGAGCACCAGTAGTGTAGTGGTATCATACAAGATTCCCATTCTTGTGATCTGGGTTCGATTCCCGGCTGGTGCATCTTTATATAGTTGGAACCTGAATTTGTCAGGAATTTCATGTCGTGTGAAGTTTCTCTCCAATGAAGAGTCCTGAGATGCTTAATAATTCTCATATACAGAGCACCAGTAGTGTAGTGGTATCACACAAGATTCCCATTCTTGTGATCCGGGTTCGATTCCCGGCTGGTGCATCTTTATATATTTAGATGCTGAATTTGTCACAAGTTTCTCGTTGTGTGAAGTTTCTCTCCAATGAAGAGTCCTGAGATGCTTAATAATTCTCACATACAGAGCATCAGTAGTGTAGTGGTATCATACAAGATTCCCATTCTTGTGATCTGGGTTCGATTCCCGGCTGGTGCATCTTTATATATTTGGATCCTGAATTTGTCACAAATATCTCGTTGTGTGAAGTTTCTCTCCAATGAAGAGTCCTGAGATGCTTAATAATTCTCACATACAGAGCACCAGTAGTGTAGTGGTATCATACAAGATTCCCATTCTTGTGATCTGGGTTCGATTCCCGGCTGGTGCATCTTTATATAGTTGGAACCTGAATTTGTCAGGAATTTCATGTAGTGTGAAGTTTCTCTCCAATGAAGAGTCCTGAGATGCTTAATAATTCTCATATACAGAGCACCAGTAGTGTAGTGGTATCATACAAGATTCCCATTCTTGTGATCTGGGTTCGATTCCCGGCTGGTGCATCTTTATATAGTTGGAACCTGAATTTGTCAGGAATTTCATGTTGTGTGAAGTTTCTCTCCAATGAAGAGTCCTGAGATGCTTAATAATTCTCACATACAGAGCACCAGTAGTGTAGTGGTATCATACAAGATTCCCATTCTTGTGATCTGGGTTCAATTCCCGGCTGGTGCATCTTTATATAGTTGGAACCTGAATTTGTCAGGAATTTCATGTTGTGTGAAGTTTCTCTCCAATGAAGAGTCCTGAGATGCTTAATAATTCTCATATACAGAGCACCAGTAGTGTAGTGGTATCATACAAGATTCCCATTCTTGTGATCTGGGTTCGATTCCCGGCTGGCGCATCTTTATATATTTGGAACCTGAATTTGTCAGGAATTTCACATTGTGTGAAGTTTCTCTCCAATGAAGAGTCCTGAGCTGCTTAGTAATTCTCACGTACAGAGCACCAGTAGTGTAGTGGTATCATACAAGATTCCCATTCTTGTGATCTGGGTTAGATTCCCGGCTGGTGCATCTTTATATATTTGGATCCTGAATTTGTCACAAATATCTCGTTGTGTGAAGTTTCTCTCCAATGAAGAGTCCTGAGATGCTTAATAATTCTCACATACAGAGCACCAGTAGTGTAGTGGTATCATACAAGATTCCCATTCTTGTGATCCGGGTTCGATTCCCGGCTGGTGCATCTTTATATATTTACATGCTGAATTTGTCACAAGTTTAAGTTGTGTGAAGTTTCTCTCCAATGAAGAGTCCTGAGATGCTTAATAATTCTCACATACAGAGCACCAGTAGTGTAGTGGTATCATACAAGATTCCCATTCTTGTGATCTGGGTTCGATTCCCAGCTGGCGCATCTTTATATATTTGGAACCTGAATTTGTCACAAGTTTCACCTTGTGTGAAGTTTCTCTCCAATGAAGAGTCCTGAGATGCTTAATAATTCTCATATACAGAGCACCAGTAGTGTAGTGGTATCATACAAGATTCCCATTCTTGTGATCTGGGTTCGATTCCCGGCTGGCGCATCTTTATATATTTGGAACCTGAATTTGTCAGGAATTTCACATTGTGTGAAGTTTCTCTCCAATGAAGAGTCCTGAGCTGCTTAGTAATTCTCACGTACAGAGCACCAGTAGTGTAGTGGTATCATACAAGATTCCCATTCTTGTGATCTGGGTTAGATTCCCGGCTGGTGCATCTTTATATATTTGGATCCTGAATTTGTCACAAATATCTCGTTGTGTGAAGTTTCTCTCCAATGAAGAGTCCTGAGATGCTTAATAATTCTCACATACAGAGCACCAGTAGTGTAGTGGTATCATACAAGATTCCCATTCTTGTGATCTGGGTTCGATTCCCGGCTGGCGCATCTTTATATATTTGGAACCTGAATTTGTCACAAGTTTCACCTTGTGTGAAGTTTCTCTCCAAAGAAGAGTCCTGAGATGCTTAATAATTCTCACATACAGAGCACCAGTAGTGTAGTGGTATCATACAAGATTCCCATTCTTGTGATCTGGGTTCGATTCCCGGCTGGTGCATCTTTATATAGTTGGAACCGGAATTTGTCAGGAATTTCATGTTGTGTGAAGTTTCTCTCCAATGAAGAGTCCTGAGATGCTTAATAATTCTCACATACAGAGCACAAGTAGTGTAGTGGTATCATACAAGATTCCCATTCTTGTGATCCGGGTTCGATTCCCGGCTGGTGCATCTTTATATATTTAGATGCTGAATTTGTCACAAGTGTAAGTTGTGTGAAGTTTCTCTCCAATGAAGAGTCCTGAGATGCTTAATAATTCTCACATACAGAGCACCAGTAGTGTAGTGGTATCATACAAGATTCCCATTCTTGTGATCTGGGTTCGATTCCCGGCTGGTGCATCTTTATATATTTGCATCCTGAATTTGTCAGGAATTTCACCTTGCGTGAAGTTTCTCTCCAATGAAGAGTCCTGAGCTGCTTAGTAATTCTCACATACAGAGCACCAGTAGTGTAGTGGTATCATACAAGATTCCCATTCTTGTGATCTGGGTTCGATTCCCGGCTGGTGCATCTTTATATATTTGGATCCCGAATTTGTCACAAGTTTCACATTGTGTGAAGTTTCTCTCCAATGAAAAGTCCTGAGCTGCTGAATAATTCCCACATACGGAGCACCAGTAGTGTAGTGGTATCATACAAGATTCCCATTCTTGTGATCCGGGTTTGATTCCCGGCTGGTGCAATCTTTATATATTTAGATGCTGAATTTGTCACAAGTTTCACCTTGTGTGAAGTTTCTCTCCAAAGAAGAGTCCTGAGATGCTTAATAATTCTCACATACAGAGCACCAGTAGTGTAGTGGTATCATACAAGATTCCCATTCTTGTGATCTGGGTTCGATTCCCGGCTGGTGCATCTTTATATAGTTGGAACCGGAATTTGTCAGGAATTTCATGTTGTGTGAAGTTTCTCTCCAATGAAGAGTCCTGAGATGCTTAATAATTCTCACATACAGAGCACAAGTAGTGTAGTGGTATCATACAAGATTCCCATTCTTGTGATCTGGGTTCGATTCCCGGCTGGCGCATCTTTATATATTTGGAACCTGAATTTGTCAGGAATTTCATGTTGTGTGAAGTTTCTCTCCAATGAAGAGTCCTGAGATGCTTAATAATTCTCATATACAGAGCACCAGTAGTGTAGTGGTATCATACAAGATTCCCATTCTTGTGATCTGGGTTCGATTCCCGGCTGGCGCATCTTTATATATTTGGAACCTGAATTTGTCAGGAATTTCACATTGTGTGAAGTTTCTCTCCAATGAAGTGTCCTGAGCTGCTTAGTAATTCTCACGTACAGAGCACCAGTAGTGTAGTGGTATCATACAAGATTCCCATTCTTGTGATCTGGGTTCGATTCCCGGCTGGTGCATCTTTATATATTTGGATCCTGAATTTGTCACAAATATCTCGTTGTGTGAAGTTTCTCTCCAATGAAGAGTCCTGAGATGCTTAATAATTCTCACATACAGAGCACCAGTAGTGTAGTGGTATCATACAAGATTCCCATTCTTGTGATCTGGGTTCGATTCCCGGCTGGTGCATCTTTATATAGTTGGAACCGGAATTTGTCACAAGTTTCACCTTGTGTGAAGTTTCTCTCCAAAGAAGAGTCCTGAGATGCTTAATAATTCTCACATACAGAGCACCAGTAGTGTAGTGGTATCATACAAGATTCCCATTCTTGTGATCTGGGTTCGATTCCCGGCTGGTGCATCTTTATATAGTTGGAACCGGAATTTGTCAGGAATTTCATGTTGTGTGAAGTTTCTCTCCAATGAAGAGTCCTGAGATGCTTAATAATTCTCACATACAGAGCACAAGTAGTGTAGTGGTATCATACAAGATTCCCATTCTTGTGATCTGGGTTCGATTCCCGGCTGGCGCATCTTTATATATTTGGAACCTGAATTTGTCAGGAATTTCATGTTGTGTGAAGTTTCTCTCCAATGAAGAGTCCTGAGATGCTTAATAATTCTCATATACAGAGCACCAGTAGTGTAGTGGTATCATACAAGATTCCCATTCTTGTGATCTGGGTTCGATTCCCGGCTGGCGCATCTTTATATATTTGGAACCTGAATTTGTCAGGAATTTCACATTGTGTGAAGTTTCTCTCCAATGAAGAGTCCTGAGCTGCTTAGTAATTCTCACGTACAGAGCACCAGTAGTGTAGTGGTATCATACAAGATTCCCATTCTTGTGATCTGGGTTAGATTCCCGGCTGGTGCATCTTTATATATTTGGATCCTGAATTTGTCACAAATATCTCGTTGTGTGAAGTTTCTCTCCAATGAAGAGTCCTGAGATGCTTAATAATTCTCACATACAGAGCACCAGTAGTGTAGTGGTATCATACAAGATTCCCATTCTTGTGATCTGGGTTCGATTCCCGGCTGGTGCATCTTTATATATTTGGATCCTGAATTTGTCACAAATATCTCGTTGTGTGAAGTTTCTCTCCAATGAAGAGTCCTGAGATGCTTAATAATTCTCATATACAGAGCACCAGTAGTGTAGTGGTATCATACAAGATTCCCATTCTTGTGATCTGGGTTCGATTCCCGGCTGGTGCATCTTTATATAGTTGGAACCTGAATTTGTCAGGAATTTCATGTTGTGTGAAGTTTCTCTCCAATGAAGAGTCCTGAGATGCTTAATAATTCTCACATATAGAGCACCAGTAGTGTAGTGGTATCATACAAGATTCCCATTCTTGTGATCCGGGTTCGATTCCCGGCTGGTGCATCTTTATATATTTAGATGCTGAATTTGTCACAAGTTTCACGTTGTGTGAAGTTTCTCTCCAATGAAGAGTCCTGAGATGCTCAATAATTCTCACATAGAGAGCACCAGTAGTGTAGTGGTATCATACAAGATTCCCATTCTTGTGATCTGGGTTCAATTCCCGGCTGGTGCATCTTTATATAGTTGGAACCTGAATTTGTCAGGAATTTCATGTTGTGTGAAGTTTCTCTCCAATGAAGAGTCCTGAGATGCTTAATAATTCTCATATACAGAGCATGAGTAGTGTAGTGGTATCATACAAGATTCCCATTCTTGTGATCTGGGTTCGATTCCCGGCTGGCGCATCTTTATATATTTGGAACCTGAATTTGTCAGGAATTTCATGTTGTGTGAAGTTTCTCTCCAATGAAGAGTCCTGAGATGCTTAATAATTCTCATATACAGAGCACCAGTAGTGTAGTGGTATCATACAAGATTCCCATTCTTGTGATCTGGGTTCGATTCCCGGCTGGCGCATCTTTATATATTTGGAACCTGAATTTGTCAGGAATTTCACATTGTGTGAAGTTTCTCTCCAATGAAGAGTCCTGAGCTGCTTAGTAATTCTCACGTACAGAGCACCAGTAGTGTAGTGGTATCATACAAGATTCCCATTCTTGTGATCTGGGTTCGATTCCTGGCTGGTGCATCTTTATATATTTGGATCCTGAATTTGTCACAAATATCTTGTTGTGTGAAGTTCCTCTCCAATGAAGAGTCCTGAGATGCTTAATAATTCTCACATACAGAGCACCAGTAGTGTAGTGGTATCATACAAAATTCCCATTCTTGTGATCCGGGTTCGATTCCCGGCTGGTGCATCTTTATATATTTACATGCTGAATTTGTCACAAGTTTAAGTTGTGTGAAGTTTCTCTCCAATGAAGAGTCCTGAGATGCTTAATAATTCTCACATACAGAGCACCAGTAGTGTAGTGGTATCATACAAGATTCCCATTCTTGTGATCTGGGTTCGATTCCCGGCTGGCGCATCTTTATATATTTGGAACCTGAATTTGTCACAAGTTTCACCTTGTGTGAAGTTTCTCTCCAATGAAGAGTCCTGAGATGCTTAATAATTCTCACATACAGAGCACCAGTAGTGTAGTGGTATCATACAAGATTCCCATTCTTGTGATCTGGGTTCAATTCCCGGCTGGTGCATCTTTATATATTTAGATGCTGACTTTGTCACAAGTTTCAGGTTGTGTGAAGTTTCTCTCCAATGAAGAGTCCTGAGCTGCTTACTAATTCTCACGTACAGAGCACCAGTAGTGTAGTGGTATCATACAAGATTCCCATTCTTGTGATCCGGGTTCGATTCCCGGCTGGTGCATCTTCATATATTTAGATGCTGAATTTGTCAGGAATTTCGCCTTGTGTGAAGTTTCTCTCCAATGAAGAGTCCTGAGCTGCTTGGTAATTCTCACATACAGAGCACCAGTAGTGTAGTGGTATCATACAAGATTCCCATTCTTGTGATCCGGGTTCGATTCCCGGCTGGTGCATCTGTATATATTTAGATGCTGAATTTGTCACAAGTTTCACGATGTGTGAAGTTTCTCTCCAATGAAAAGTCCTGAGCTACTGAATAATTTCCACATACAGAGCACCAGTAGTGTAGTGGTATCATACACGATTCCCATTCTTGTGATCTGGGTTCGATTCCTGGCTGGTGCATCATTATATATTTGGATCCTGAATTTGTCAGAAGTTTCACGTTGTGTGAAGTTTCTCTCCAATGAAGAGTCCTGAGATGCTTAATAATTGTCACGTACAGAGCACCAGTAGTGTAGTGGTATCATACAATATTCCCATTCTTGTGATCTGGGTTCGATTCCAGGCTGGTGCATCTTTATATATTTAGATGCTGAATTTGTCACAAGTTTCACGTTGTGTGAAGTTTCTCTCCAATGAAGAGTCCTGAGATGCTTAATAATTCTCACATACAGAGCACCAGTAGTGTAGTGGTATCATACAAGATTCCCATTCTTGTGATCTGGGTTCGATTCCCGGCTGGTGCATCTTTATGTAGTTGGAACCTGAATTTGTCAGGAATTTCATGTTGTGTGAAGTTTCTCTCCAATGAAGAGTCCTGAGCTGCTTGGTAATTCTCACATACAGAGCACCAGTAGTGTAGTGGTATCATACAAGATTCCCATTCTTGTGATCCGGGTTCGATTCCCGGCTGGTGCATCTGTATATATTTAGATGCTGAATTTGTCACAAGTTTCACGATGTGTGAAGTTTCTCTCCAATGAAAAGTCCTGAGCTACTGAATAATTTCCACATACAGAGCACCAGTAGTGTAGTGGTATCATACACGATTCCCATTCTTGTGATCTGGGTTCGATTCCTGGCTGGTGCATCATTATATATTTGGATCCTGAATTTGTCACAAGTTTCACGTTGTGTGAAGTTTCTCTCCAATGAAGAGTCCTGAGATGCTTAATAATTGTCACGTACAGAGCACCAGTAGTGTAGTGGTATCATACAATATTCCCATTCTTGTGATCTGGGTTCGATTCCCGGCTGGTGCATCTTTATATATTTAGATGCTGAATTTGTCACAAGTTTCACGTTGTGTGAAGTTTCTCTCCAATGAAGAGTCCTGAGATGCTTAATAATTCTCACATAGAGAGCACCAGTAGTGTAGTGGTATCATACAAGATTCCCATTCTTGTGATCTGGGTTCGATTCCCGGCTGGTGCATCTTTATATAGTTGGAACCTGAATTTGTCAGGAATTTCATGTTGTGTGAAGTTTCTCTCCAATGAAGAGTCCTGAGATGCTTAATAATTCTCATATACAGAGCACCAGTAGTGTAGTGGTATCATACAAGATTCCCATTCTTGTGATCTGGGTTCGATTCCCGGCTGGCGCATCTTTATATATTTGGAACCTGAATTTGTCAGGAATTTCATGTTGTGTGAAGTTTCTCTCCAATGAAGAGTCCTGAGATGCTTAATAATTCTCATATACAGAGCACCAGTAGTGTAGTGGTATCATACAAGATTCCCATTCTTGTGATCTGGGTTCGATTCCCGGCTGGCGCATCTTTATATATTTGGAACCTGAATTTGTCAGGAATTTCACATTGTGTGAAGTTTCTCTCCAATGAAGAGTCCTGAGCTGCTTAGTAATTCTCACGTACAGAGCACCAGTAGTGTAGTGGTATCATACAAGATTCCCATTCTTGTGATCTGGGTTCGATTCCCGGCTGGTGCATCTTTATATATTTGGATCCTGAATTTGTCACAAATATCTCGTTGTGTGAAGTTTATCTCCAATGAAGAGTCCTGAGATGCTTAATAATTCTCACATACAGAGCACCAGTAGTGTAGTGGTATCATACAAGATTCCCATTCTTGTGATCTGGGTTCGATTCCCGGCTGGTGCATCTTTATATAGTAAGAACCTGAATTTGTCAGGAATTTCATGTTGTGTGAAGTTTCTCTCCAATGAAGAGTCCTGAGATGCTTAATAATTCTCATATACAGAGCACCAGTAGTGTAGTGGTATCATACAAGATTCCCATTCTTGTGATCTGGGTTCGATTCCCGGCTGGTGCATCTTTATATAGTTGGAACCTGAATTTGTCAGGAATTTCATGTCGTGTGAAGTTTCTCTCCAATGAAGAGTCCTGAGATGCTTAATAATTCTCATATACAGAGCACCAGTAGTGTAGTGGTATCATACAAGATTCCCATTCTTGTGATCCGGGTTCGATTCCCGGCTGGTGCATCTTTATATATTTAGATGCTGAATTTGTCACAAGTTTCTCGTTGTGTGAAGTTTCTCTCCAATGAAGAGTCCTGAGATGCTTAATAATTCTCACATACAGAGCATCAGTAGTGTAGTGGTATCATACAAGATTCCCATTCTTGTGATCTGGGTTCGATTCCCGGCTGGTGCATCTTTATATATTTGGATCCTGAATTTGTCACAAATATCTCGTTGTGTGAAGTTTCTCTCCAATGAAGAGTCCTGAGATGCTTAATAATTCTCACATACAGAGCACCAGTAGTGTAGTGGTATCATACAAGATTCCCATTCTTGTGATCTGGGTTCGATTCCCGGCTGGTGCATCTTTATATAGTTGGAACCTGAATTTGTCAGGAATTTCATGTCGTGTGAAGTTTCTCTCCAATGAAGAGTCCTGAGATGCTTAATAATTCTCATATACAGAGCACCAGTAGTGTAGTGGTATCATACAAGATTCCCATTCTTGTGATCTGGGTTCGATTCCCGGCTGGTGCATCTTTATATAGTTGGAACCTGAATTTGTCAGGAATTTCATGTTGTGTGAAGTTTCTCTCCAATGAAGAGTCCTGAGATGCTTAATAATTCTCACATACAGAGCACCAGTAGTGTAGTGGTATCATACAAGATTCCCATTCTTGTGATCTGGGTTCAATTCCCGGCTGGTGCATCTTTATATAGTTGGAACCTGAATTTGTCAGGAATTTCATGTTGTGTGAAGTTTCTCTCCAATGAAGAGTCCTGAGATGCTTAATAATTCTCATATACAGAGCACCAGTAGTGTAGTGGTATCATACAAGATTCCCATTCTTGTGATCTGGGTTCGATTCCCGGCTGGCGCATCTTTATATATTTGGAACCTGAATTTGTCAGGAATTTCACATTGTGTGAAGTTTCTCTCCAATGAAGAGTCCTGAGCTGCTTAGTAATTCTCACGTACAGAGCACCAGTAGTGTAGTGGTATCATACAAGATTCCCATTCTTGTGATCTGGGTTAGATTCCCGGCTGGTGCATCTTTATATATTTGGATCCTGAATTTGTCACAAATATCTCGTTGTGTGAAGTTTCTCTCCAATGAAGAGTCCTGAGATGCTTAATAATTCTCACATACAGAGCACCAGTAGTGTAGTGGTATCATACAAGATTCCCATTCTTGTGATCCGGGTTCGATTCCCGGCTGGTGCATCTTTATATATTTACATGCTGAATTTGTCACAAGTTTCACGTTGTGTGAAGTTTCTCTCCAATGAAGAGTCCTGAGATGCTTAATAATTCTCACATAGAGAGCACCAGTAGTGTAGTGGTATCATACAAGATTCCCATTCTTGTGATCTGGGTTCGATTCCCGGCTGGTGCATCTTTATATAGTTGGAACCTGAATTTGTCAGGAATTTCATGTTGTGTGAAGTTTCTCTCCAATGAAGAGTCCTGAGATGCTTAATAATTCTCATATACAGAGCACCAGTAGTGTAGTGGTATCATACAAGATTCCCATTCTTGTGATCTGGGTTCGATTCCCGGCTGGCGCATCTTTATATATTTGGAACCTGAATTTGTCAGGAATTTCATGTTGTGTGAAGTTTCTCTCCAATGAAGAGTCCTGAGATGCTTAATAATTCTCATATACAGAGCACCAGTAGTGTAGTGGTATCATACAAGATTCCCATTCTTGTGATCTGGGTTCGATTCCCGGCTGGCGCATCTTTATATATTTGGAACCTGAATTTGTCAGGAATTTCACATTGTGTGAAGTTTCTCTCCAATGAAGAGTCCTGAGCTGCTTAGTAATTCTCACGTACAGAGCACCAGTAGTGTAGTGGTATCATACAAGATTCCCATTCTTGTGATCTGGGTTCGATTCCCGGCTGGTGCATCTTTATATAGTTGGAACCGGAATTTGTCAGGAATTTCATGTTGTGTGAAGTTTCTCTCCAATGAAGAGTCCTGAGATGCTTAATAATTCTCACATACAGAGCACAAGTAGTGTAGTGGTATCATACAAGATTCCCATTCTTGTGATCCGGGTTCGATTCCCGGCTGGTGCATCTTTATATATTTAGATGCTGAATTTGTCACAAGTGTAAGTTGTGTGAAGTTTCTCTCCAATGAAGAGTCCTGAGATGCTTAATAATTCTCACATACAGAGCACCAGTAGTGTAGTGGTATCATACAAGATTCCCATTCTTGTGATCTGGGTTCGATTCCCGGCTGGTGCATCTTTATATATTTGCATCCTGAATTTGTCAGGAATTTCACCTTGCGTGAAGTTTCTCTCCAATGAAGAGTCCTGAGCTGCTTAGTAATTCTCACATACAGAGCACCAGTAGTGTAGTGGTATCATACAAGATTCCCATTCTTGTGATCTGGGTTCGATTCCCGGCTGGTGCATCTTTATATATTTGGATCCCGAATTTGTCACAAGTTTCACATTGTGTGAAGTTTCTCTCCAATGAAAAGTCCTGAGCTGCTGAATAATTCCCACATACGGAGCACCAGTAGTGTAGTGGTATCATACAAGATTCCCATTCTTGTGATCCGGGTTTGATTCCCGGCTGGTGCAATCTTTATATATTTAGATGCTGAATTTGTCACAAGTTTCACCTTGTGTGAAGTTTCTCTCCAAAGAAGAGTCCTGAGATGCTTAATAATTCTCACATACAGAGCACCAGTAGTGTAGTGGTATCATACAAGATTCCCATTCTTGTGATCTGGGTTCGATTCCCGGCTGGTGCATCTTTATATAGTTGGAACCGGAATTTGTCAGGAATTTCATGTTGTGTGAAGTTTCTCTCCAATGAAGAGTCCTGAGATGCTTAATAATTCTCACATACAGAGCACAAGTAGTGTAGTGGTATCATACAAGATTCCCATTCTTGTGATCTGGGTTCGATTCCCGGCTGGCGCATCTTTATATATTTGGAACCTGAATTTGTCAGGAATTTCATGTTGTGTGAAGTTTCTCTCCAATGAAGAGTCCTGAGATGCTTAATAATTCTCATATACAGAGCACCAGTAGTGTAGTGGTATCATACAAGATTCCCATTCTTGTGATCTGGGTTCGATTCCCGGCTGGCGCATCTTTATATATTTGGAACCTGAATTTGTCAGGAATTTCACATTGTGTGAAGTTTCTCTCCAATGAAGTGTCCTGAGCTGCTTAGTAATTCTCACGTACAGAGCACCAGTAGTGTAGTGGTATCATACAAGATTCCCATTCTTGTGATCTGGGTTCGATTCCCAGCTGGTGCATCTTTATATATTTGGATCCTGAATTTGTCAGGAATTTCACCTTGTGTGAAGTTTCTCTCCAATGAAGAGTCCTGAGATGCTTAGTAATTCTCACTTACAGAGCACCAGTAGTGTAGTGGTATCATACAAGATTCCCATTCTTGTGATCTGGGTTCGATTCCCGGCTGGTGCATCTTTATATATTTTGATGCTGAATTTGTCACAAGTTTCACCTTGTGTGAAGTTTCTCTCCAATGAAGAGTCCTGAGATGCTTAATAATTCTCACATACAGAGCACCAGTAGTGTAGTGGTATCATACAAGATTCCCATTCTTGTGATCTGGGTTCGATTCCTGGCTGGCGCATCTTTATATATTTGGATCCTGAATTTGTCACAAATTTCTCGTTGTGTGAAGTTTCTCTCCAATGTAGAGTCCTGAGATGCTTAATAATTCTCACGTACAGAGCACCAGTAGTGTAGTGGTATCATACAAGATTCCCATTCTTGTGATCTGGGTTTGATTCCTGGCTGGTGCATCTTTATATAGTTGGAACCGGAATTTGTCAGGAATTTCATGTTGTGTGAAGTTTCTCTCCAATGAAGAGTCCTGAGATGCTTGATAATTCTCACATACAGAGCACCAGTAGTGTAGTGGTATCATACAAGATTCCCATTCTTGTGATCTGGATTCAATTCCCGGCTGGTGCATCTTTATATAGTTGGAACCTGGATTTGTCAGGAATTTCATGTTGTGTGAAGTTTCTCTCCAATGAAGAGTCCTGAGATGCTTAATAATTCTCATATACAGAGCACCAGTAGTGTAGTTGTATCATACAAAATTCCCATTCTTGTGATCTGGGTTCGATTCCCGGCTGGCGCATCTTTATATATTTGGATCCTGAATTTTTCACAAGTTTCACGTTGTGTGAAGTTTCTCTCCAATGAAGAGTCCTGAGATGCTTAATAATTCTCACGTACAGAGCACCAGTAGTGTAGTGGTATCATACAATATTCCCATTCTTGTGATCTGGGTTCAATTCCCGGCTGGTGCATCTTTATATAGTTGGAACCTGAATTTGTCAGGAATTTCATGTTGTGTGATGTTTCTCTCCAATGAAGAGTCCTGAGATGCTTAATAATTCTCATATACAGAGCACCAGTAGTGTAGTGGTATCATACAAGATTCCCATTCTTGTGATCTGGGTTCGATTCCCGGCTGGCGCATCTTTATATATTTGGAACCTGAATTTGTCAGGAATTTCACATTGTGTGAAGTTTCTCTCCAATGAAGAGTCCTGAGCTGCTTAGTAATTCTCACGTACAGAGCACCAGTAGTGTAGTGGTATCATACAAGATTCCCATTCTTGTGATCTGGGTTCGATTCCCGGCTGGTGCATCTTTATATATTTGGATCCTGAATTTGACACAAATATCTCGTTGTGTGAAGTTTCTCTCCAATGAAGAGTCCTGAGATGCTTAATAATTCTCATATACAGAGCACCAGTAGTGTAGTGGTATCATACAAGATTCCCATTCTTGTGATCTGGGTTCGATTCCCGGCTGGTGCATCTTTATATAGTTGGAACCTGAATTTGTCAGGAATTTCATGTTGTGTGAAGTTTCTCTCCAATGAAGAGTCCTGAGGTGCTTAATAATTCTCACATATAGAGCACCAGTAGTGTAGTGGTATCATACAAGATTCCCATTCTTGTGATCCGGGTTCGATTCCCGGCTGGTGCATCTTTATATATTTAGATGCTGAATTTGTCACAAGTTTCACGTTGTGTGAAGTTTCTCTCCAATGAAGAGTCCTGAGATGCTTAATAATTCTCACATAGAGAGCACCAGTAGTGTAGTGGTATCATACAAGATTCCCATTCTTGTGATCTGGGTTCGATTCCCGGCTGGTGCATCTTTATATAGTTGGAACCTGAATTTGTCAGGAATTTCATGTTGTGTGAAGTTTCTCTCCAATGAAGAGTCCTGAGATGCTTAATAATTCTCATATACAGAGCACCAGTAGTGTAGTGGTATCATACAAGATTCCCATTCTTGTGATCTGGGTTCGATTCCCGGCTGGCGCATCTTTATATATTTGGAACCTGAATTTGTCAGGAATTTCATGTTGTGTGAAGTTTCTCTCCAATGAAGAGTCCTGAGATGCTTAATAATTCTCATATACAGAGCACCAGTAGTGTAGTGGTATCATACAAGATTCCCATTCTTGTGATCTGGGTTCGATTCCCGGCTGGCGCATCTTTATATATTTGGAACCTGAATTTGTCAGGAATTTCACATTGTGTGAAGTTTCTCTCCAATGAAGAGTCCTGAGCTGCTTAGTAATTCTCACGTACAGAGCACCAGTAGTGTAGTGGTATCATACAAGATTCCCATTCTTGTGATCTGGGTTCGATTCCCGGCTGGTGCATCTTTATATATTTGGATCCTGAATTTGTCACAAATATCTCGTTGTGTGAAGTTTCTCTCCAATGAAGAGTCCTCAGATGCTTAATAATTCTCACATACAGAGCACCAGTAGTGTAGTGGTATCATACAAGATTCCCATTCTTGTGATCTGGGTTCGATTCCCGGCTGGTGCATCTTTATATATTTGGATCCTGAATTTGTCACAAATATCTCGTTGTGTGAAGTTTCTCTCCAATGAAGAGTCCTGAGATGCTTAATAATTCTCATATACAGAGCACCAGTAGTGTAGTGGTATCATACAAGATTCCCATTCTTGTGATCTGGGTTCGATTCCCGGCTGGTGCATCTTTATATAGTTGGAACCTGAATTTGTCAGGAATTTCATGTTGTGTGAAGTTTCTCTCCAATGAAGAGTCCTGAGATGCTTAATAATTCTCACATATGGAGCACCAGTAGTGTAGTGGTATCATACAAGATTCCCATTCTTGTGATCAGGGTTCGATTCCCGGCTGGTGCATCTTTATATATTTAGATGCTGAATTTGTCACAAGTTTCACGTTGTGTGAAGTTTCTCTCCAATGAAGAGTCCTGAGATGCTTAATAATTCTCACATAGAGAGCACCAGTAGTGTAGTGGTATCATACAAGATTCCCATTCTTGTGATCTGGGTTCGATTCCCGGCTGGTGCATCTTTATATAGTTGGAACCTGAATTTGTCAGGAATTTCATGTTGTGTGAAGTTTCTCTCCAATGAAGAGTCCTGAGATGCTTAATAATTCTCATATACAGAGCACGAGTAGTGTAGTGGTATCATACAAGATTCCCATTCTTGTGATCTGGGTTCGATTCCCGGCTGGCGCATCTTTATATATTTGGAACCTGAATTTGTCAGGAATTTCATGTTGTGTGAAGTTTCTCTCCAATGAAGAGTCCTGAGATGCTTAATAATTCTCATATACAGAGCACCAGTAGTGTAGTGGTATCATACAAGATTCCCATTCTTGTGATCTGGGTTCGATTCCCGGCTGGTGCATCTTTATATAGTTGGAACCTGAATTTGTCAGGAATTTCATGTTGTGTGAAGTTTCTCTCCAATGAAGAGTCCTGAGATGCTTAATAATTCTCACATATAGAGCACCAGTAGTGTAGTGGTATCATACAAGATTCCCATTCTTGTGATCCGGGTTCGATTCCCGGCTGGTGCATCTTTATATATTTAGATGCTGAATTTGTCACAAGTTTCACGTTGTGTGAAGTTTCTCTCCAATGAAGAGTCCTGAGATGCTCAATAATTCTCACATAGAGAGCACCAGTAGTGTAGTGGTATCATACAAGATTCCCATTCTTGTGATCTGGGTTCGATTCCCGGCTGGCGCATCTTTATATATTTGGAACCTGAATTTGTCAGGAATTTCACATTGTGTGAAGTTTCTCTCCAATGAAGTGTCCTGAGCTGCTTAGTAATTCTCACGTACAGAGCACCAGTAGTGTAGTGGTATCATACAAGATTCCCATTCTTGTGATCTGGGTTCGATTCCCGGCTGGTGCATCTTTATATATTTGGATCCTGAATTTGTCACAAATATCTCGTTGTGTGAAGTTTCTCTCCAATGAAGAGTCCTGAGATGCTTAATAATTCTCACATACAGAGCACCAGTAGTGTAGTGGTATCATACAAGATTCCCATTCTTGTGATCTGGGTTCGATTCCCGGCTGGTGCATCTTTATATAGTTGGAACCGGAATTTGTCACAAGTTTCACCTTGTGTGAAGTTTCTCTCCAAAGAAGAGTCCTGAGATGCTTAATAATTCTCACATACAGAGCACCAGTAGTGTAGTGGTATCATACAAGATTCCCATTCTTGTGATCTGGGTTCGATTCCCGGCTGGTGCATCTTTATATAGTTGGAACCGGAATTTGTCAGGAATTTCATGTTGTGTGAAGTTTCTCTCCAATGAAGAGTCCTGAGATGCTTAATAATTCTCATATACAGAGCACCAGTAGTGTAGTGGTATCATACAAGATTCCCATTCTTGTGATCTGGGTTCGATTCCCGGCTGGCGCATCTTTATATATTTGGAACCTGAATTTGTCACAAGTTTCACCTTGTGTGAAGTTTCTCTCCAAAGAAGAGTCCTGAGATGCTTAATAATTCTCACATACAGAGCACCAGTAGTGTAGTGGTATCATACAAGATTCCCATTCTTGTGATCTGGGTTCGATTCCCGGCTGGTGCATCTTTATATAGTTGGAACCGGAATTTGTCAGGAATTTCATGTTGTGTGAAGTTTCTCTCCAATGAAGAGTCCTGAGATGCTTAATAATTCTCACATACAGAGCACAAGTAGTGTAGTGGTATCATACAAGATTCCCATTCTTGTGATCTGGGTTCGATTCCCGGCTGGCGCATCTTTATATATTTGGAACCTGAATTTGTCAGGAATTTCATGTTGTGTGAAGTTTCTCTCCAATGAAGAGTCCTGAGATGCTTAATAATTCTCACATACAGAGCACCAGTAGTGTAGTGGTATCATACAAGATTCCCATTCTTGTGATCTGGGTTCGATTCCCGGCTGGTGCATCTTTATATAGTTGGAACCTGAATTTGTCAGGAATTTCATGTCGTGTGAAGTTTCTCTCCAATGAAGAGTCCTGAGATGCTTAATAATTCTCATATACAGAGCACCAGTAGTGTAGTGGTATCATACAAGATTCCCATTCTTGTGATCCGGGTTCGATTCCCGGCTGGTGCATCTTTATATATTTAGATGCTGAATTTGTCACAAGTTTCACGTTGTGTGAAGTTTCTCTCCAATGAAGAGTCCTGAGATGCTTAATAATTCTCACATACAGAGCACCAGTAGTGTAGTGGTATCATACAAGATTCCCATTCTTGTGATCTGGGTTCGATTCCCGGCTGGTGCATCTTTATATATTTGGATCCTGAATTTGTCACAAATATCTCGTTGTGTGAAGTTTCTCTCCAATGAAGAGTCCTGAGATGCTTAATAATTCTCACATACAGAGCACCAGTAGTGTAGTGGTATCATACAAGATTCCCATTCTTGTGATCTGGGTTCGATTCCCGGCTGGTGCATCTTTATATAGTTGGAACCTGAATTTGTCAGGAATTTCATGTCGTGTGAAGTTTCTCTCCAATGAAGAGTCCTGAGATGCTTAATAATTCTCATATACAGAGCACCAGTAGTGTAGTGGTATCATACAAGATTCCCATTCTTGTGATCCGGGTTCGATTCCCGGCTGGTGCATCTTTATATATTTAGATGCTGAATTTGTCACAAGTTTCACGTTGTGTGAAGTTTCTCTCCAATGAAGAGTCCTGAGATGCTTAATAATTCTCACATACAGAGCACCAGTAGTGTAGTGGTATCATACAAGATTCCCATTCTTGTGATCTGGGTTCAATTCCCGGCTGGTGCATCTTTATATAGTTGGAACCTGAATTTGTCAGGAATTTCATGTTGTGTGAAGTTTATCTCCAATGAAGAGTCCTGAGATGCTTAATAATTCTCATATACAGAGCACCAGTAGTGTAGTGGTATCATACAAGATTCCCATTCTTGTGATCTGGGTTCGATTCCCGGCTGGCGCATCTTTATATATTTGGAACCTGAATTTGTCAGGAATTTCACATTGTGTGAAGTTTCTCTCCAATGAAGAGTCCTGAGCTGCTTAGTAATTCTCACGTACAGAGCACCAGTAGTGTAGTGGTATCATACAGGATTCCCATTCTTGTGATCTGGGTTCGATTCCCGGCTGGTGCATCTTTATATATTTGGATCCTGAATTTGTCACAAATATCTCGTTGTGTGAAGTTTCTCTCCAATGAAGAGTCCTGAGATGCTTAATAATTCTCACATACAGAGCACCAGTAGTGTAGTGGTATCATACAAGATTCCCATTCTTGTGATCCGGGTTCGATTCCCGGCTGGTGCATCTTTATATATTTACATGCTGAATTTGTCACAAGTTTAAGTTGTGTGAAGTTTCTCTCCAATGAAGAGTCCTGAGATGCTTAATAATTCTCACATACAGAGCACCAGTAGTGTAGTGGTATCATACAAGATTCCCATTCTTGTGATCTGGGTTCGATTCCCGGCTGGCGCATCTTTATATATTTGGAACCTGAATTTGTCACAAGTTTCACCTTGTGTGAAGTTTCTCTCCAATGAAGAGTCCTGAGATGCTTAATAATTCTCACATACAGAGCACCAGTAGTGTAGTGGTATCATACAAGATTCCCATTCTTGTGATCTGGGTTCAATTCCCGGCTGGTGCGTCTTTATATAGTTGGAACCTGAATTTGTCAGGAATTTCATGTTGTGTGAAGTTTCTCTCCAATGAAGAGTCCTGAGATGCTTAATAATTCTCATATACAGAGCACCAGTAGTGTAGTGGTATCATACAAGATTCCCATTCTTGTGATCTGGGTTCGATTCCCGGCTGGCGCATCTTTATATATTTGGAACCTGAATTTGTCAGGAATTTCACATTGTGTGAAGTTTCTCTCCAATGAAGAGTCCTGAGCTGCTTAGTAATTCTCACGTACAGAGCACCAGTAGTGTAGTGGTATCATACAAGATTCCCATTCTTGTGATCTGGGTTAGATTCCCGGCTGGTGCATCTTTATATATTTGGATCCTGAATTTGTCACAAATATCTCGTTGTGTGAAGTTTCTCTCCAATGAAGAGTCCTGAGATGCTTAATAATTCTCACATACAGAGCACCAGTAGTGTAGTGGTATCATACAAGATTCCCATTCTTGTGATCTGGGTTCGATTCCCGGCTGGTGCATCTTTATATAGTTGGAACCGGAATTTGTCACAAGTTTCACCTTGTGTGAAGTTTCTCTCCAAAGAAGAGTCCTGAGATGCTTAATAATTCTCACATACAGAGCACCAGTAGTGTAGTGGTATCATACAAGATTCCCATTCTTGTGATCTGGGTTCGATTCCCGGCTGGTGCATCTTTATATAGTTGGAACCGGAATTTGTCAGGAATTTCATGTTGTGTGAAGTTTCTCTCCAATGAAGAGTCCTGAGATGCTTAATAATTCTCACATACAGAGCACAAGTAGTGTAGTGGTATCATACAAGATTCCCATTCTTGTGATCTGGGTTCGATTCCCGGCTGGCGCATCTTTATATATTTGGAACCTGAATTTGTCAGGAATTTCATGTTGTGTGAAGTTTCTCTCCAATGAAGAGTCCTGAGATGCTTAATAATTCTCATATACAGAGCACCAGTAGTGTAGTGGTATCATACAAGATTCCCATTCTTGTGATCTGGGTTCGATTCCCGGCTGGCGCATCTTTATATATTTGGAACCTGAATTTGTCACAAGTTTCACCTTGTGTGAAGTTTCTCTCCAATGAAGTGTCCTGAGCTGCTTAGTAATTCTCACGTACAGAGCACCAGTAGTGTAGTGGTATCATACAAGATTCCCATTCTTGTGATCTGGGTTCGATTCCCGGCTGGTGCATCTTTATATATTTGGATCCTGAATTTGTCACAAATATCTCGTTGTGTGAAGTTTCTCTCCAATGAAGAGTCCTGAGATGCTTAATAATTCTCACATACAGAGCACCAGTAGTGTAGTGGTATCATACAAGATTCCCATTCTTGTGATCTGGGTTCGATTCCCGGCTGGTGCATCTTTATATAGTTGGAACCGGAATTTGTCACAAGTTTCACCTTGTGTGAAGTTTCTCTCCAAAGAAGAGTCCTGAGATGCTTAATAATTCTCACATACAGAGCACCAGTAGTGTAGTGGTATCATACAAGATTCCCATTCTTGTGATCTGGGTTCGATTCCCGGCTGGTGCATCTTTATATAGTTGGAACCGGAATTTGTCAGGAATTTCATGTTGTGTGAAGTTTCTCTCCAATGAAGAGTCCTGAGATGCTTAATAATTCTCACATACAGAGCACAAGTAGTGTAGTGGTATCATATAAGATTCCCATTCTTGTGATCTGGGTTCGATTCCCGGCTGGCGCATCTTTATATATTTGGAACCTGAATTTGTCAGGAATTTCATGTTGTGTGAAGTTTCTCTCCAATGAAGAGTCCTGAGATGCTTAATAATTCTCATATACAGAGCACCAGTAGTGTAGTGGTATCATACAAGATTCCCATTCTTGTGATCTGGGTTCGATTCCCGGCTGGCGCATCTTTATATATTTGGAACCTGAATTTGTCAGGAATTTCACATTGTGTGAAGTTTCTCTCCAATGAAGAGTCCTGAGCTGCTTAGTAATTCTCACGTACAGAGCACCAGTAGTGTAGTGGTATCATACAAGATTCCCATTCTTGTGATCTGGGTTAGATTCCCGGCTGGTGCATCTTTATATATTTGGATCCTGAATTTGTCACAAATATCTCGTTGTGTGAAGTTTCTCTCCAATGAAGAGTCCTGAGATGCTTAATAATTCTCACATACAGAGCACCAGTAGTGTAGTGGTATCATACAAGATTCCCATTCTTGTGATCTGGGTTCGATTCCCGGCTGGTGCATCTTTATATATTTGGATCCTGAATTTGTCACAAATATCTCGTTGTGTGAAGTTTCTCTCCAATGAAGAGTCCTGAGATGCTTAATAATTCTCATATACAGAGCACCAGTAGTGTAGTGGTATCATACAAGATTCCCATTCTTGTGATCTGGGTTCGATTCCCGGCTGGTGCATCTTTATATAGTTGGAACCTGAATTTGTCAGGAATTTCATGTTGTGTGAAGTTTCTCTCCAATGAAGAGTCCTGAGATGCTTAATAATTCTCACATATAGAGCACCAGTAGTGTAGTGGTATCATACAAGATTCCCATTCTTGTGATCCGGGTTCGATTCCCGGCTGGTGCATCTTTATATATTTAGATGCTGAATTTGTCACAAGTTTCACGTTGTGTGAAGTTTCTCTCCAATGAAGAGTCCTGAGATGCTCAATAATTCTCACATAGAGAGCACCAGTAGTGTAGTGGTATCATACAAGATTCCCATTCTTGTGATCTGGGTTCGATTCCCGGCTGGTGCATCTTTATATAGTTGGAACCTGAATTTGTCAGGAATTTCATGTTGTGTGAAGTTTCTCTCCAATGAAGAGTCCTGAGATGCTTAATAATTCTCATATACAGAGCATGAGTAGTGTAGTGGTATCATACAAGATTCCCATTCTTGTGATCTGGGTTCGATTCCCGGCTGGCGCATCTTTATATATTTGGAACCTGAATTTGTCAGGAATTTCATGTTGTGTGAAGTTTCTCTCCAATGAAGAGTCCTGAGATGCTTAATAATTCTCATATACAGAGCACCAGTAGTGTAGTGGTATCATACAAGATTCCCATTCTTGTGATCTGGGTTCGATTCCCGGCTGGCGCATCTTTATATATTTGGAACCTGAATTTGTCAGGAATTTCACATTGTGTGAAGTTTCTCTCCAATGAAGAGTCCTGAGCTGCTTAGTAATTCTCACGTACAGAGCACCAGTAGTGTAGTGGTATCATACAAGATTCCCATTCTTGTGATCTGGGTTCGATTCCTGGCTGGTGCATCTTTATATATTTGGATCCTGAATTTGTCACAAATATCTCGTTGTGTGAAGTTTCTCTCCAATGAAGAGTCCTGAGATGCTTAATAATTCTCACATACAGAGCACCAGTAGTGTAGTGGTATCATACAAAATTCCCATTCTTGTGATCCGGGTTCGATTCCCGGCTGGTGCATCTTTATATATTTACATGCTGAATTTGTCACAAGTTTAAGTTGTGTGAAGTTTCTCTCCAATGAAGAGTCCTGAGATGCTTAATAATTCTCACATACAGAGCACCAGTAGTGTAGTGGTATCATACAAGATTCCCATTCTTGTGATCTGGGTTCGATTCCCGGCTGGCGCATCTTTATATATTTGGAACCTGAATTTGTCACAAGTTTCACCTTGTGTGAAGTTTCTCTCCAATGAAGAGTCCTGAGATGCTTAATAATTCTCACATACAGAGCACCAGTAGTGTAGTGGTATCATACAAGATTCCCATTCTTGTGATCTGGGTTCAATTCCCGGCTGGTGCATCTTTATATATTTAGATGCTGACTTTGTCACAAGTTTCAGGTTGTGTGAAGTTTCTCTCCAATGAAGAGTCCTGAGCTGCTTACTAATTCTCACGTACAGAGCACCAGTAGTGTAGTGGTATCATACAAGATTCCCATTCTTGTGATCCGGGTTCGATTCCCGGCTGGTGCATCTTCATATATTTAGATGCTGAATTTGTCAGGAATTTCGCCTTGTGTGAAGTTTCTCTCCAATGAAGAGTCCTGAGCTGCTTGGTAATTCTCACATACAGAGCACCAGTAGTGTAGTGGTATCATACAAGATTCCCATTCTTGTGATCCGGGTTCGATTCCCGGCTGGTGCATCTGTATATATTTAGATGCTGAATTTGTCACAAGTTTCACGATGTGTGAAGTTTCTCTCCAATGAAAAGTCCTGAGCTACTGAATAATTTCCACATACAGAGCACCAGTAGTGTAGTGGTATCATACACGATTCCCATTCTTGTGATCTGGGTTCGATTCCTGGCTGGTGCATCATTATATATTTGGATCCTGAATTTGTCAGAAGTTTCACGTTGTGTGAAGTTTCTCTCCAATGAAGAGTCCTGAGATGCTTAATAATTGTCACGTACAGAGCACCAGTAGTGTAGTGGTATCATACAATATTCCCATTCTTGTGATCTGGGTTCGATTCCAGGCTGGTGCATCTTTATATATTTAGATGCTGAATTTGTCACAAGTTTCACGTTGTGTGAAGTTTCTCTCCAATGAAGAGTCCTGAGATGCTTAATAATTCTCACATACAGAGCACCAGTAGTGTAGTGGTATCATACAAGATTCCCATTCTTGTGATCTGGGTTCGATTCCCGGCTGGTGCATCTTTATATAGTTGGAACCTGAATTTGTCAGGAATTTCATGTTGTGTGAAGTTTCTCTCCAATGAAGAGTCCTGAGCTGCTTGGTAATTCTCACATACAGAGCACCAGTAGTGTAGTGGTATCATACAAGATTCCCATTCTTGTGATCCGGGTTCGATTCCCGGCTGGTGCATCTGTATATATTTAGATGCTGAATTTGTCACAAGTTTCACGATGTGTGAAGTTTCTCTCCAATGAAAAGTCCTGAGCTACTGAATAATTTCCACATACAGAGCACCAGTAGTGTAGTGGTATCATACACGATTCCCATTCTTGTGATCTGGGTTCGATTCCTGGCTGGTGCATCATTATATATTTGGATCCTGAATTTGTCACAAGTTTCACGTTGTGTGAAGTTTCTCTCCAATGAAGAGTCCTGAGATGCTTAATAATTGTCACGTACAGAGCACCAGTAGTGTAGTGGTATCATACAATATTCCCATTCTTGTGATCTGGGTTCGATTCCCGGCTGGTGCATCTTTATATATTTAGATGCTGAATTTGTCACAAGTTTCACGTTGTGTGAAGTTTCTCTCCAATGAAGAGTCCTGAGATGCTTAATAATTCTCACATAGAGAGCACCAGTAGTGTAGTGGTATCATACAAGATTCCCATTCTTGTGATCTGGGTTCGATTCCCGGCTGGTGCATCTTTATATAGTTGGAACCTGAATTTGTCAGGAATTTCATGTTGTGTGAAGTTTCTCTCCAATGAAGAGTCCTGAGATGCTTAATAATTCTCATATACAGAGCACCAGTAGTGTAGTGGTATCATACAAGATTCCCATTCTTGTGATCTGGGTTCGATTCCCGGCTGGCGCATCTTTATATATTTGGAACCTGAATTTGTCAGGAATTTCATGTTGTGTGAAGTTTCTCTCCAATGAAGAGTCCTGAGATGCTTAATAATTCTCATATACAGAGCACCAGTAGTGTAGTGGTATCATACAAGATTCCCATTCTTGTGATCTGGGTTCGATTCCCGGCTGGCGCATCTTTATATATTTGGAACCTGAATTTGTCAGGAATTTCACATTGTGTGAAGTTTCTCTCCAATGAAGAGTCCTGAGCTGCTTAGTAATTCTCACGTACAGAGCACCAGTAGTGTAGTGGTATCATACAAGATTCCCATTCTTGTGATCTGGGTTCGATTCCCGGCTGGTGCATCTTTATATATTTGGATCCTGAATTTGTCACAAATATCTCGTTGTGTGAAGTTTCTCTCCAATGAAGAGTCCTGAGATGCTTAATAATTCTCACATACAGAGCACCAGTAGTGTAGTGGTATCATACAAGATTCCCATTCTTGTGATCTGGGTTCGATTCCCGGCTGGTGCATCTTTATATAGTTGGAACCTGAATTTGTCAGGAATTTCATGGTGTGTGAAGTTTCTCTCCAATGAAGAGTCCTGAGATGCTTAATAATTCTCATATACAGAGCACCAGTAGTGTAGTGGTATCATACAAGATTCCCATTCTTGTGATCTGGGTTCGATTCCCGGCTGGTGCATCTTTATATAGTTGGAACCTGAATTTGTCAGGAATTTCATGTCGTGTGAAGTTTCTCTCCAATGAAGAGTCCTGAGATGCTTAATAATTCTCATATACAGAGCACCAGTAGTGTAGTGGTATCATACAAGATTCCCATTCTTGTGATCCGGGTTCGATTCCCGGCTGGTGCATCTTTATATATTTAGATGCTGAATTTGTCACAAGTTTCTCGTTGTGTGAAGTTTCTCTCCAATGAAGAGTCCTGAGATGCTTAATAATTCTCACATACAGAGCATCAGTAGTGTAGTGGTATCATACAAGATTCCCATTCTTGTGATCTGGGTTCGATTCCCGGCTGGTGCATCTTTATATATTTGGATCCTGAATTTGTCACAAATATCTCGTTGTGTGAAGTTTCTCTCCAATGAAGAGTCCTGAGATGCTTAATAATTCTCACATACAGAGCACCAGTAGTGTAGTGGTATCATACAAGATTCCCATTCTTGTGATCTGGGTTCGATTCCCGGCTGGTGCATCTTTATATAGTTGGAACCTGAATTTGTCAGGAATTTCATGTCGTGTGAAGTTTCTCTCCAATGAAGAGTCCTGAGATGCTTAATAATTCTCATATACAGAGCACCAGTAGTGTAGTGGTATCATACAAGATTCCCATTCTTGTGATCTGGGTTCGATTCCCGGCTGGTGCATCTTTATATAGTTGGAACCTGAATTTGTCAGGAATTTCATGTTGTGTGAAGTTTCTCTCCAATGAAGAGTCCTGAGATGCTTAATAATTCTCACATACAGAGCACCAGTAGTGTAGTGGTATCATACAAGATTCCCATTCTTGTGATCTGGGTTCAATTCCCGGCTGGTGCATCTTTATATAGTTGGAACCTGAATTTGTCAGGAATTTCATGTTGTGTGAAGTTTCTCTCCAATGAAGAGTCCTGAGATGCTTAATAATTCTCATATACAGAGCACCAGTAGTGTAGTGGTATCATACAAGATTCCCATTCTTGTGATCTGGGTTCGATTCCCGGCTGGTGCATCTTTATATAGTTGGAACCTGAATTTGTCAGGAATTTCATGTCGTGTGAAGTTTCTCTCCAATGAAGAGTCCTGAGATGCTTAATAATTCTCATATACAGAGCACCAGTAGTGTAGTGGTATCATACAAGATTCCCATTCTTGTGATCTGGGTTCGATTCCCGGCTGGTGCATCTTTATATAGTTGGAACCTGAATTTGTCAGGAATTTCATGTTGTGTGAAGTTTCTCTCCAATGAAGAGTCCTGAGATGCTTAATAATTCTCACATACAGAGCACCAGTAGTGTAGTGGTATCATACAAGATTCCCATTCTTGTGATCTGGGTTCAATTCCCGGCTGGTGCATCTTTATATAGTTGGAACCTGAATTTGTCAGGAATTTCATGTTGTGTGAAGTTTCTCTCCAATGAAGAGTCCTGAGATGCTTAATAATTCTCATATACAGAGCACCAGTAGTGTAGTGGTATCATACAAGATTCCCATTCTTGTGATCTGGGTTCGATTCCCGGCTGGCGCATCTTTATATATTTGGAACCTGAATTTGTCAGGAATTTCACATTGTGTGAAGTTTCTCTCCAATGAAGAGTCCTGAGCTGCTTAGTAATTCTCACGTACAGAGCACCAGTAGTGTAGTGGTATCATACAAGATTCCCATTCTTGTGATCTGGGTTAGATTCCCGGCTGGTGCATCTTTATATATTTGGATCCTGAATTTGTCACAAATATCTCGTTGTGTGAAGTTTCTCTCCAATGAAAAGTCCTGAGCTGCTGAATAATTCCCACATACGGAGCACCAGTAGTGTAGTGGTATCATACAAGATTCCCATTCTTGTGATCCGGGTTTGATTCCCGGCTGGTGCAATCTTTATATATTTAGATGCTGAATTTGTCACAAGTTTCATGTTGTGTGAAGTTTCTCTCCAATGAAGAGTCCTGAGCTGCTTAATGATTTCCCCATACAGAGCTCCAGCAGTGTAGTGGTATCATACAAGATTCCCATCCTTGTGATCCAGGTTCGATTCCCGGCTGGTGCATCTGTATATATTTGGATCCTGAATTTGTCACAAAATGAAAAAAAATGTCATGTTGTGTGAAGTTTGTCCAATGATGAGTACTGAACTGCTTAATAATTCTAATATACAGAGCACCAGTAGTGTAGTGGTATCATCCAAGATTCTCATTTGTGTTATCTGGGTTCGATTCCTGGCTGGTACGTTTTTATATATTTGGATCCTGAATTACCTACTTTGCCTTTTGCACTGTTTTCAATTTTCCACATGGTGACAGTAGAGTACTGTTTTTGCTGGAGGCACTAGTTGCACTGCAGCAGACCGACAGGGAGACAGAGTCAGACAAGGAGAAATATTTAGGGTTAGAAGGATAGTTTAGAAGAAGAAGATGAAGATATTTTGGAGAATACAATAAAGAGAGGATAGACAGAGAAAGTGAAGTCTGAAGGAGACAAACGTAATGGGTACAGCTGGATGATGTTGTCACGGTCACTTGTAGCTTAGTTGTCGTGGAGATGGTGATGAAAGACAGCCGCCATTATATGGGCCTGTGCGTGACCAACAGCATACAACCAGATCCACCCTCGGGACAGAGGTGTTTATGTGCAAGGTCAGAACACGATGTGTGTGTGTGTGAATGTGTGTGTGTATGTCTGTGCTTACATCTATTACAGACCTTTGTATTATGGCATCAGAAAATTAAGTGTGGCTTAGCATTTTGGTGTTGATACCCCCATTGGCCCTTCTGCAGCTCATACCTACAACACAGTGAGAGGGGACGAGAAGGGTTTGAGTGTGTGTGTGTGCGGAGGAAAAGTGTGCACCTGGATCTGGTTAGGTACCCCAGGAAGGGGAGAAACATGGTAGCCACTCTCTTTAATTTCCCCCCAGTTCTCTGCCTGAGTCCAAACACACAGGAGGGGGAAGAAGGCCATAGCCTCACAGAACAGAAAACTGCTACTGAATGTTAAAGCAGAGGAAGAGCTCTGAACGATCCATCTGTGACAGTGATGGGATACAGAAAACGAGATCATATGGTAAACAATTTAGAATAGCTGAGCCAAAAATACACAAATACTAAAAGACATATTGATTTGTGTCCACATTGAATCAGAGACAAGCATATATGCTGATCAAGTAGAGTCTGAGGTTTTGGAAAATAAGTGGTCTGTCGAACATGGTAATTAAAGGAGAAGACATTAGAAGGGAAATCATGTAATTTATCCTCCCTTTGCTGTACGCCAACCCTCTCCTTCCTAATGTGTGGTCCTCGCAACCCCAGTGCCATTCAGGAATTTTTCCTTTTGGGGGCAGTATGGAGGTTGAGTCCTAGTTGTGTGGAAGTGGATTCCACAAACATACTTTAAAAAATTATTATATTCAGCTTTGCATGTTTAATATTAACAGTATTTAGACAGATAAAAAAAGTTTAAAGTAATCTGGCTCACAATTAATAAAAAATAATTATGGCTGTGTATTCTCTTTTGTCCTCACTCTGGGAGCCACACAAGTGAGATTGTTTTACCGTGCCCTAACACATGAGGGAAACCAAACCGGCGTGATTGGCTCTCTCAAAGTTTATGGTTTCACTGTTTTTCTACAGATCATTTGCAACAGATGATGAACGGTGTGCATTGATTGTATTGGATCTCGCACACCCGATCATCTAGAGTTTAGAGTCAAAATTAGACTTTTATGAGAATGAACTACAATCATAATGAAAAGCCAATCGTCCTGTTCGTTGTGTTTGGCTACAATCCCTTCAAATAAGCCCAGAGATTTTGCAGATGTCCATAGTTTGAAAGAAGCCCTTCCACTCCCATTTCCAAAGGCACTTGTTCCAACTGCCCAAGAGCCATGGCACTGTTTAGTGAAAGTAAATGAAAATAATTGAAATGCAAAGGAAATAAATATGGAAATGATTACCTTCAGTGGAGTTGGTCTGAACTTGCATGTGTGAGTATGTATATGTGTGTAGGTACGTGTGTGTCTGTGCGTGCTTAAGAGTGTGGGTGCTCTCAGTCTTATCCCTGTTATTGATGGCCAGCCTCCATGGTTATGGGGAGTGTTAAGGCCTCCCTGTAGAGCCTTGTCTAAACCCTTAGATCTGCTGTCTCCATTTATACACACAGAAACAGAAAGCCAAATATCCCCTTCACCGATAACAGGTTAGACTGATAGGAAGAAAGGAAAGAAGAGAGAAAGGGAGGGAGGGCAGGGAGGAGTGGATGGCTGAAGTTAATCAGTTGTAAAACAAAGGGATCAGTTAGGGGGAAGTAAAGCCTCTACTGGAGAGGATGGTTGTGTGGATTGTGTATGTGCTCTGTGGGGATACTCAAAGCCCCACTTCTCTTGTGAGGAAGCCTTTCATAACTTCTGCACTGGCCAGCTGGTTTCAACTGACCTCTCTCTCTTTCTCTCTCGCTCTCCCTTTATTTCCTCCATTCTCTCCTTTTCTCTCCCTCTCTATATCTTTTGTTCCTCTGTCCTGGCAAGGGATTCATATGAATAATAATGCAGAAGAAATGCAGAGAAAAAATCCACTTGACTTTGGACAACACACACACATCTATGGGGCCTAGGGCAGGTGTGTGCCTACTGTTTAAAGGGGGAGAGGGGTCAAAGGTGCAGTCTGTTGTGCAGGGTGGTGGTGGTGGGAGGGGGTGGTATGGGGAGTTCGCAAGGCCAGCCATTGCTCCGGGGTTGGGAAGGGAAAGAGGCGTGGAGGTGGGAGAGGAGGGTTTAAAGGAAGTAAGGGGGGACAGAGGGTGAGCGGGAGAGAGAGAAAGAGAGAGAGAACGGACTGGAGTGGAGTGGAGAGGAGAAAGGAGAAGCCCAAATGAAAAACACACGCCAGGTCAAACATGCTACCTCTAGTCTGCACAGAGATCAGGCAAAGTATGAGTGTGTGAGCATGTGTGTCTTTGTTTACGTAATTGTGAATGCATGCAGACAGGAAGTCGAAAATCGAACACTGTCTCTATTTTACTTCATTCTGATCTTCAGTCTCCCCCTCCTCTCCCTTTGCTCTCTCACTGTTCTCCTCATTGCGGTTACTAGGTTAACAGCGCAAGAGCTGTATCCATTTTCAGCTGTACAGACCTGCATGACGTCCAACCAGAAAGCCTCTACTGGCACCAGATAAGGAGATGTACCAGAGAGCCAAACCAACATTCACCCAGGCTCCCTGAGCCTGCATGGCTGTCAGTAGGCCTCTGCCAGGGGGATGTGTTTTCAGGAAGTGTCAGCCGATGATGTCATTTTTAATCTGACTGATAAAACATCTCCATGTGACCATATACAGAAATCTGACTTTGATTGGCCGATTTCAGGAACAGGTCAGGGCTGTGTCTCATCCTTATCTGTGGGAATGTTGATATTTTAGCCCAACTTTCACGCTCGGGCATACACACAAACATACACACACACATACTTTCGGACATAATTCCAATATTTTCCATGGCGTTTGATGTTTATCTAATGATAGTGAAATGAAATAGTAGTTTCATATTTGGAGCTGTCTGTGTTTATATGGCAGCCATAAATCCCCTGGTGTGTGTGTGTGTGTGTATGTTTGTCTGCTCTCTGACTGAATAATAAACCATCTTGGAGCTTTATGTCTCTTAGATAAAGGCTGTGGTTGGAGAAAAAAAGGGCAAACTGCGAAGGAGAAATGTTGCTATTAATTTCATGTTGCAGAAAAAGGAATTCACTTATGAATAAGTATCGAATAAATAACAAAGTAACAGAGCCAAAGCACCAAACTAGCATTTTATTAATTTAAATGATTTTTTTTGTGGTTCTTTGTGAATGCTTGTCTGTGTGTCTGGCTGTCTCAACATCTGGCTATCTGATTCCTTGTTTCTGAGCGTGCAGTGGTTCAAGTTATCTGAAATTCTACTGAGCTTGTGCAAACATGATGCCTTCAGTAAGCCACCAACAATCCACCACTGTCTTGTGGGTGTATCTATCCAGGCGTCATGTGCCTCTGACACATGCACACACACACACACACACACATGCATGTACACACACGCACACACACGTGCATGTACACACACAAACCCACGGCTCACCAGTGGTCCTGTTGAAAACTAATGTCAATCAACATGCGTGTGAATGTCAGATGAAGGCTTAAACATCCTGTATAATATACAACCCGTCCACAGAGATAGAAGAGAGAGAGAGAGAGAGAGAGAGAGTGAGAGGGAGAAATAGAGACAGAGAGAGAGAAAGAGAAAGAAAGAGGGAGATATGGAGACAGAGAAAGAGAGAGAGATAGAGAGAGAGAGAGAGAGAGAGAGAGAGAGAGAGAGAGAGAGAGAGAGAGAGGATGGGGGCATATAGAGGGCAGAGAGAAAAAGATGGAAAGAGAAATAAAGAGAGAGAGAAGAAGGGAGGGAGGGAGGGAGGGCAAGAAATAGAGGGAGGGAGGGAATGAAAGTGTCCACCTGTCCTCATGTATCAGACCATGGTAACACTCCCACCGTTAGTAATAAATAAACCTTCCCTCCCATGCTGCACTAAATACCTTCAATATCTGACCTTAAGCTGTGTGTGTGTGTTCTGCACAGAGTCTCTCTCTCACTTATACGATTTTACAGCCACACACTCTCTCTCTTTCTATGTCTTACACTCAGTAATATAACAGGGTTTACTAGAGAGGCCTACTCAATCTAATCCACATGCCCACAGTCCTGTGCCAATTATCTATCCAGTACTAAATACACCATAAACTGTATGTGTGTGTACGTCTGTCTCAAGGAGTGCAACCTGCCGAAAAACATACCTGAGTAGAAAAGGGGAGTTGAATCCTTAGTTCTAATGAATTTTGTGTGTATGCACATAAATCTACGTTAGTTTTTTGGGTTTGTCATTCCTCACAATTGGCTCTAATGTGTGCATTGGTTTCTGGCTGACACTAATAGACCACACAGCAGGCCTGTGGTGCGTGTGTGTATATGGGCGTGTGCACATGTGTGTACACATAAGAACTCCTAAAAATCTTGAATCAAATATTGTCTGTGTGTGTGGCCTTGTGTGCTCTAACTTATATTTAAGTTTTTCTTTTTCATATGGGGGCAGAGAGCAGCCTACACTGTTCCCCGTTAACTAACAAATAAATAAACTAGATATTAGAGGCTGAATATCCTACCCCCTCTAAAAAGATTTATGGAGTACCCTGTAACATGTGTGTGTGTGTGTGTGTGTGTGTGTGAATCTGTGTGTGTGAATCTGTGTGTGTTCAGGATAGAAGGGCACATATGTGGGCATATATGTGCTGGTGTGTGTGTGGGTGTGTACAGTAGGAGCAAAACAGACAGAAAGCAAATGTGTGTGTGTGTGTGTTGATTCATAGAGTGTGTAAAAGAGTGACTAATATTGGCCATGTCATCTCACACATTCCACATTCCAGACAATTCACATTGGGAGCCAGGAAGGGCTGGGGAAGTCTGGGTGGTGTGTGTGGGTGTGTGTGTGTATGTGTGGGTATAGGTGTGTGTATGTGTGGGTATAGGTGTGTGTATGTGGCAGCAGAAACTGCAGTTTCCTCAGATTATATAGTTCTGACCTAAGGAAATAAGGGACTACCTGAAGATAATCTTCCCACACTCTGCAGGAAGATGTGTGTGTTTTCATGCGTATACAATATACTACATTTGTGTGTTTCTGCATGTGGTTCAAAGTGTTTTGAAATGGAAGAAAGTTCCATTGTGTTGTGATGAATATTGTGCATGTTTGTGTGTGTTCATGACAGTTGCATGCGTCTGCATGTGCAGGTCTGTGTCTGTACAGTTCCACAGTTGGCGAGATGTCCTCCCTGGCTTGTCTTGGGGAGCAGCTGATACTGAGTGTGTGTTTGTTTGTGTGTGTGCGTATCTGTTTTAGCGATGCATGCATGCGATTCTCAGTGTCTGTGTGTATGTGTGTGTGTGTGGATTTACCGTCTGTCGGGCTGGGCTCTCCTCACCTCATAACTCGTGGACTGGAAGCTGGACCCTGAAAAAGGCCTTCAGATAGAAACAGCATCAGGGAGGCACAGAGAGTACAGGCACGAGCTTTATCTATAATGAGGTCAATTCACTTTCATTCTCACTCTCTCTTTCTCCCCTCTCATCAATGTTCCCCATGAACTTAAATGGAAATTCAAATTCAGTCTGCTTTTCAAGTAGTTGAGTTTGGCGTGTGTGCGTGTTTGTACGTGTGTGTGAGAGACACAGGTGTGTTTGAAAAGAAGGATACTGGAGGATTGACTTAAAGGTTTGCTGATGGACAAGTGGACGTCAGGACCTGAAAAATAGGAAGGACTGTCTTCTGAGTGTGTGTGCGTCTGCGTGTGTGAAAGACAGGGAGAAGGCTCAAGGCTTTAAAGGGATAAAAGTGACTTTTCTGTCTCCTTGGATATGATGGAAACGTGATGTGAATAATCACTACACACACATACACAGACCATACGGCTGCTGACAATTTTACACTTTAAGCAGTGTAGGGGCCAAACTGATGGATCTTTTGATAATACGTATTTTCCTAAATGGTGCAAAACTGAAGATTATGGCCTAAATATTAGACTTTGTGAACATTGGGTGACTGTGAGAGATATATATTTTTTAACAACTGTATGTCCTCTGTGCTTATGTTTTTGTCCCATCATGTACTGGTCCAGTTTTACTTGGAGGTGAGTCTGATGTGAAAACTGAACGACTTCTTGATTGTTCTTGTGGACAGCCAGACTAATTATTCGATACAGACTGTGAGTCACAGGAATTCAGCCTGCTGGATTGGTCAGTCTCCTCTGAAAGGTGATCAATGTGTCTATGTTCCGATCGGTCACTTGAATGTCCCCTTGGGGAGAACAGTCACCACAGAAGACCTCTCTATCTCCTTTCCTCTCTCTCTCTCTCTCTCTCTCTCTCTCTCTCTCTCTCTCTCTCTCTCTCTCTCTCTCTCTCTCTCTCTCTCTCTCTCTCTCTCTCTCTCTCTCTCTTTCTCCCTTTCTCTGCCTCTCTCACTCTCTCTATCTCCTTCTACCTCCATATCTCTTGCTACCTCTCTCTCCCTCTCCTTCTTCCTCTCTTTATCTCTTTCTACCTCCTTTGTCCCTCTCTCTCTCTCTCCCTCTCTCTCTCTCTCTCTCTCTCTCTCTCTCTCTCTCTCTCTCTCTCTCTCTCTCTCTCTCTCTCTCCCTTCCTCTCTCTGTCACTCTCTCTCCCTTCCTCTCTCTGTCCTTCTCTCTCTCTCCCTCTCCCTTCCTCTCTCTGTCCCTCTCTCTCTCCCTTCCTCTCTTTGTCCCTCTCTCTCTCTTCTTCCACCTCGCTATCTCTTTCTGCCTCTCTTTCTGTCACTCTCTACCTCTTTCTCTTCTTCTCTCTGTGCATGCTCCCTGCATGTCTGCATGCTTTGACAGTTGGACTGAAGGGAGAATGAGTGTTTCTGACACATGGTTTCACTAAGACTCATCTGGAAGTCTGCATAGTTTGGAGCAAACAGACAGAAGAGGGAGGAGAAAGATAGAAAGAGAAAAAAATCCATTCTTCAAAGATTTATGGTAAAAAAACATTATTGTTTGCAGCGAATCTATGATGAAATCTCACCTCAGGATTAGCCGTGTTTGTGGGTGTTGTGTGTGTGTCTGCTGTTTTGGAAATTTTAGAGTGACTTCATGCCTTTCCCAGTCCTCCAAGCTCTCTCAAGAAGTGAACATCCGCGTTTCATTTGTGTCCATGTTCCAAGTGAGTTCATTTGTTCAACCTTTAAGATGAATTTGAAGCGTTTAGTAAGTAAACAACTTCAAAGTAAGTATTTGAAGCAAATTGTCATTTTGTGAGAGAACTCTCTCTTGTTCCGTCTCCCTTTCTCTCTCACACACTCTCTGTCTCTCTCTTGCTCTTCTTGGAGCTCCTGCTCAGCTGGACTTGTGCCAGTATTACCCAGAAAGCCATGCTGTGTGACCTTTTGCAGTGTTGACCTCGGGCCAAGTTTTGGAGTCACCAGGGCAGTAGCAGGCGTGTCCCCTGTAGGACCTGTTCGTGTGTATGTGTGTGTGTGATAAGGACGATAGACTCACTTGTGACTTAGTTTGATCTGATCAATGTGAAGGTCTCACTAAGCCTCTGGATAGGCCACTAACATGCTATTTGAACACACACACACATACATATTTCTTGTTTGGCTTCCGTGCAGGCGGTCTGAAGATGATGGTTCCCATGGTGACGGTGTTCCGTTCCGAGTGGGATTTTCCAAGTCTGGAATTCTCCTGGAAGTCCACTTTGATTTGAGTGGACAGAACTACCCTAGGGAGGACAATCACTGACCCTGGAAAACACACACATTACACACACATACAGACACACACACACACACACACACACACACAGGTCGTGAGTTGTCTTTACAAGGTCCGTAGAGAGACTGGGCTGGAGCAAGGTTGTAAACCTTTCCTGCACCAGAGTGTCTTAGTCATCAGACTAAGAGAGACTGTTGAGCAGGGCTCTCATGGACATACTGTGTGTGGGTGTGGGTGTGTGTGGGGGGGTGTATGTGTGTCCACAGACTTATCGTTCTCAATCCAGGTTTACTGACACATTTATTAACTGTCTGAAAAGTCAGCTGAAAGAGCTGTTATTGCAGCCCTACCAGGCACATGGACAAGACGAGAGAGAGAGACAGAGAGAAAGAGAGGCAGAGAGAGAGAGACAGAGAGGCAGAGAGAGAGAGAGAGAGAGAGAGAGAGAGAGAGAGAGAGAGAGAGAGAGAGAGAGAGAGAAAGAGAGAGAGAGAGAGAGAGAGAGAGAGAGAGAGAGAGAGAGAGAGAGAGAAACTGGAATTGTTTTGCAAACTGGAATTATGACGTCAAAGTAAGTTCAGGTTATCTGTCTGGAAAATCGGTTTTTTCTCATCAGGGAATGGTACGTATAATTTGGCAGTAGTTCAAGCAGGAATATAGTTTTGGTTTTAAAAAGAAAGAGAGTAAGATTTGAAAGCATGTAAGAGGGAGTGTGTGTGTGTGTGTGTGTGTGAGAGAGAGAGAGTGTCTTGTACAGATTCCATTCATTCTTGGAACAGTAATTTCCTCTGTCTTGATTGATGACTGTCGTTAAACGTATGACAAAAGAAGCAGTTAGCACAGGCTCACCTGAGGGAATGGAGTGATACACACACACACGCACACACACACACTGCGGGTCAGAGGTGATGCAGAGGCAGAGAGAGACAGACACAACAGCGACAGCCAGGGAAAGCGATACCCGACCAGACACCGGATCTTTGATATTAAATGTCTCCTGTCTTTTCAGGGTGAGGTGAGGAGATGGCTCGAATGTTGCTTCTCTTCCTGAGGGTGGGCAGCAGTGACTCCTCATCCTCATCTCACTCAGCTCCCATTCTGAAGCCTTTTTTTATGTAAACAATTTTTTACCCATCAATCATCATATTCCAAATCCAACACCCAGAGAGGGGGGAAACAGGGAAAAGGATAGGGATGACTTCCGTTCGCATACCGTTCCTGGAAAAGATAGTATTACAACCTGAAGCAGCTTCCGTTTAACACATTGATACTACTTTCCTTATTTCCTTATCGCAATTAGCATGAAGCCTAGTTACACTGCCGATGGATATGTCAGCCTTAAAAAAAAAAACAGGGCCAAGTGTTTTGCAGGGTGTGGCTGAGGGTTGAAAGGTGCTGATTTCCAACGGGTTCAGAATTCAAACACTGTGATGTCCAACCTTTTTTAGTAAGGCTGGCACACAACCCAAAGCATCTTGTGGTCATGTTGTGGTCACGGTGTGGTTTTGATTTCTTTCGTCAAACTGTTATTATTACAGCAATAGTTGACCCTCCCCCAACCCCCACCATCCTCACACACCCCAGGGGGCGTCTTATCTATGTGATCAGCAGGTGGGACCTCTCTCTCACGTGCGCACGCACGCGTGCACAAAGGCACACACACGCACATAAACACTTCAGGTTAAATACCTGAGAGCCAAGCACCGCATAACTGCCACCCCCCTCACCTAATACACACACACACAATGACACACTTACGGTCCACTCACACACACACACATACCTGGGAGTCAAGCGAGCATATCCAGGCGCTTTCAGCTCCAACCCACCCTTTCTCAATTTATTTCAATAAGACATGAGCAAACACACACACACACACACAGATCCCCAAACTCACCGGACCATTTAACACACTCCTGGAGAGTGTGTTAAAGTGTGGAGCATCTCTGTCAGACTCACACAAACACCTCCTCCCATAAATGACCAGCTGAGATTGAAATTCAGATGAAATGGAAGTTGTTGTTCTTCTGGTTCCAGACTCTGGTGGTATTCAGTTAAGAGCACTGACCACACTGGAAAAACAAAGAATAAAGTAGCATGGAGTAAAACTCTATTTCCCCTGTGAAACAAGCTACAATGCCCCAACCAACCATCCATCCACATACACACACACACACACACATATAGTACACACACACACCCCAGCCAGTGAGTGACAGGAGGAAGGTCTGGGAAGGTTGGCATCATAAATGAGATTAATTTACCTGCATTTATTCAGCTGGGGATTCAGCATGTTCATTTTCAGTGCTTGCTCACTTGTCAGTTGTGGTTATGCACAGGTTGTCAGAGTAAGACATGTTTGGTCTGTGTGTGTGTGTGTGTATGTGTGTGTGTGTATGTATGTCCAGATACCAGATATGGTAAGCATGCAGAGGTGAAATGAAATCACTGGATATTTTAACATGTCTGTCAATCAGAGTTTTTTCTGGAGCTTGTGTGTGTGTGTATGTGTGTGTGTGTGTACCTGGCTTAAACAGCCTCTTGCTAACTGATATGAAGTTTGACATTTCATTTACTGTTCCAGACCCCCAAGGTTAATAATGTTTCCCAAAGCAATCAGGCCACACCACGCACAAACACTCACACACGTCCTGATACACACAAAGACACACATACTGCAGCATTTCGATCATGTTAGTCTATTTAAGCAGCCACAAATAAGATGTCATT